>NC_087208.1:42326621-42331142 GCF_015104395.2 Macrobrachium nipponense | reverse complement strand
CTTAGGGGAATCTTCGTGAAGTTTGGCAATAATAAGGGATTCTTCCTCTTGTCTGAGGACCCATTGAGAGAGAGCTCCTATCATTGGAAAGTCATGTTTAACGGCCATTGACCTCAGTTCGATTGATGATGAAGCAACGGACGAGAGGCGGGCAGAGAGAGAGAGAGGAGAGAGAGAGAGAGAGAGAGAGAGAGAGAGAGAGAGAGAGAGAGAGTAGGATAATATATACAGTAGGTGTTGAGTTAGGAAGTGGACTTTTTTGTGAATTTTTTGTCTCATTATTTTGTCATGTAGGCTATCCTTGGTCTGAAACTTGATTCTCTCTCTCTCTCTCTCTCTCTCTCTCTCTCTCTCTCTCTCTCTCTCTCTCTCTCACACACACACACACATACACACACACAAACCATCAAACACACAACCACTCCTTTATTGAATTAACTCATTCCCCAAACCATCAACAACCCAAATACATCTTTCGTAATAAAGAGATCCAGGCTTTATCAGAATTTAAAATTGGTACTGTAAACTCGTTCGCAATTTATTTGCGCAGCGAATTTACCATCTCCACGAAGCAGCAGAATTTTGTCTCGGGGTAAACACAGAAAAGGAACTTGCAAATTCAATTTGAATTCCACCAATGGCCGAATACCAGTATAAACCTGGAATGATTTTGTCCCTTCTGCAAATTCATTTCAGGTTAATTCTCCTGCTGGCTTTTAAAGTGTTCCTTTGAAGATCTAGCAAAAAAAAAAAAAAAAAAAAAAAAAAAAAAAAAAGACAGTCGACGTTGCCTCCAGTATCTGAAATAATCATTTTACGTGTAAAATGAAACGTTCTGTTCATGCTTTTGAAAGACAAGAATTTCTGAAGAGTTTTAGCTATATGTTTTAATGACTTAATTTGACTAAGGAACAAAATGTTCCAGAGAATTATCTGAGAATTGTCGATTCTGTATGATATAAAATATATGTGATGCTGTTGCGAATGTAAGCAACCCATTTTGTGTAATATAGGAAGCAAATGGTAAACTTACTTTTTGTTTGAGTGGAGATACTTGAAGCTATGCTAGGAACAAAATAAAATTGGAAAAGTATAATTGAATAACTAGATAAATATATAGTAAAGGGTCTTTTGCAGCAACAATCTTAATTAAAAGGTAATGTGTGATAATTTCGTAGACAATTCATATTTAATCTATTATTACTTTCTAAATAAAATCAAATCAGTTCATAAGTAGAAAAAAACAAGGAGTGATCTAACCTCCCACTGACTCGAGGGACGTGCTAAAATCTATGGTCAAATAGCGCATTGTTTCACCATCGAAAATAAAAATAAATATGCTATATTTTATCAGAAATAATTCTTCTCTAATGTTTAACATACACATTATTTATTTTTTTACATTTTCATTCCAATAAATAAATTTTCTGTATCTTTAACTAAACGCGAAACACATTTTCCAGACCTTTTCAGTCTCTTTTATAGGGCTTTCCTACCTCAACAATAACAACAACAGCAACAAAACAAAGTAGTTTGTAGGTTTACTCCCCGAGTAAGCGATTATAGAAGATTGGATTTAACATATGCTCACACTATGAAGTGATTAACTTTGACATTTTATAAAAATACCAGTACACTTTTTGGAGATTAACTTAGACTTAGACATTTTATAATGACATAGAACAATTTTTGGAGAACCTCATAATTTTTCTGTTATTTTTTTCAGAACTTGTGACCTCGTGAAATGCAAGTGGTCACATCCGTAGCCAGAAAAAGTCATTCAAATATCAGGTCATTAATATTTAATCAGAGACACAGGGCAATTATGTAGTTTTGATGGCAGGTGTACGATAACTGAAACGCTGGGGATACATAAAAGAAATAAAACTATTTGGATTGGAGAATAATTGATAATTTGAAATTATTTTGATAATTTGACTGGAGAATAATTGATAATTTGAAATTATTTTGAATTGGATAATTGATGAAAATTATTTTAACTGGTAGTAGTAGGTAATTTTGAAATTATTTTTGACTGGAGAATAGTATGTATTTTTTGAATATTTTTTGACTGGGGATAATTGACTAATATGAAATTATTTGACTATAAATATTTGATAACTTGATGTTATTTTGACTGGAGAATAGTAGGTAATTTTAAATTATTTTGACTGGGGAATAATTGATAACTTGAAATTATTTTGACTGGAGAATATTTGATAATTTGATATTATTTTGACTGGAGAATAATAGGTAATTTGAAATTATTTTGACTGGAGAATAACTGATAACTTAAAATTATTTTGTCTTCAGAATAAGTGATAATTTGATATTATTTTGACTGGAGAATAATAGGTAATTTTAAATTATTTTGACTGGGGAATAATTGATAATTTGAAAATATTTTGACCGGAGAATATTTGATAATTTGAAATTATGACTGGAGAATAGTAGGTTATTTTAAAATGACTGGGGAATAATTGATAATTTGAAATTATTTTGTCTGGAAGAATGATTGATAATTTGATATTATTTTGACTGGGGAATAATTAATAATTTAAAATACAATTGACTGGAGAATAATTGATATTTTTGAAACTATTTTGTCTGGGAAATAACTGATAATTTAAAATTATTTTGACTGGAGAATAATGAATTGAAATTTATTTTGAAATTATTTTGATAATTTGAAACGTGGAGAATAATTAATATTTGAAACTACTTTGTCTGGAGAATATATAATTTGGAAATTATCTGACTGTAAGAATAATTGATGATTTTAGGGAAATTATCTGGAGCTGGCAAACACCCAATAGAATTATTGGAATGGAATGCTATTATTATCATTTTTATTATTAATAATACATAAATCGATATATAAATAAACAGACACAACTATGTATATATATATATATATATATATATATATTATATATATATATATATATATATATATCATATATATATATATATATATATATATATATATATTATATATATGTATTCACATATACATACATACATACACCCATCACTGAGAATTCATGCAAAATACAATAACGCAATTCCTTTTACAATTCCTGCATACATCTTTGTTAAAAAAAAAAAGAAGAGAGAGAGAGAGAGAGAGAGAGAGAGAGAGAGAGAGAGAGAGAGAGATCACCAAGTAAAAGCACAGACGAAGAAATGACAAAAAAAAATCCTCTGAATGGCCTCCTGTCTTCTTCAAACGCCTGAAAGAAATGAACAACAGATGTCCTCTTTTATCACGTGTGTGTGTGCATCCTTCTTTCTTTAATGGATTCTGGTGTTTATCTCTCTCTCTCTCTCTCTCTCTCTCTCTCTCTCTCTCTCTCTCGTTCTTAATTTACCCATTTTCAGTCGACCTTAATCCCTTCTCTCTTTCTTTCTATGCTAATCGTGCAAGTCTGTCTCTCTCTCTCTCTCTACTTTGTCAGTTGATCAAAAACCTCTCTCGTCTCTCTCTCAGTTTTCAAAAAACTTCTCTCTCTCTCTCTCTCTCACTCACGCTCCTCTAGCAAAAAACCTCCCCTCTCTCTCTCTCTCTCCTCACTCTCTCTCTCTCTCTCTCTCTCTCTCTCTCCCACTTTCTCAGTAGAGAAAAAGCCTTCTCTCTCTCTCTCTCTCTCTCTCTCTCTCTCTCTCTCTTTCTCATCTCTCTCTCTCTCTCTCCACTTTCTCAGTAGAGAAAAGCCTTCATTCCCTCTCTCTCTCTCTCTCTTTCTTTCTCTCTCTCTCTCTCTCTTACTCTCCACTTTCTCAGTAGAGAAAAAGCCTTCTCTCTCTCTCTCTCTCTCTCTCTCTCTCTCTCTCTCTCTCTCTCTACTCTCAGTCTAGAGAAAAAGCCTTCTCTCTCTTCTCTCTCTCTCTCTCTCTCGTCTCTCTCTCTCTCTCTCTCCTCCACTTTCACAGTAGAGAAAAACCCTCTCTCTCTCTCTCTCTCTCTCTCTCTCGTTCTCTCTCTCTCTCTCTCTCTCTCAATCAGTTAATTTTTACTAGCCTTATTATTATGACAAGAACGCATCTCTCTCATCTCATCTCTCTCTCTCTCTCTCTCTGTCTCTCTCTCTCTCTCTCTCTCTCTTTCTACGTCTTTCCCAACCTTTCAACATCCGCTTAAAAATGTCACAGATGAAATGAGACGAAGGACTTTCTTTTTCCTCTCCTTTCATTTTCTTTACTTTCTCTATTTACTCATTTTTTCACAGACGGTTCTTTGGTCATCCAAGGACACGTATATGTCCATTTTTAGCGAAGGAAATTGTTTTCATTCTCATTGAATACGCGAACAAAAAAGCAGCGTTCGTGCTTGCATAAGACGCTTCCACGTTCTACGTCTGAAATGGATGATAGCCTTGATCCCTTATTTGCTATCTATCTATCTATCTATCTATCTATTTATCTATCTACCTGTCTATCTATCTTTCTATCTATCTATGGATTATGATAATAGTAAAAGAAAGTCGCCCTCTTATCAAAAAAATAATCAACAAATTGGAA
>NC_087208.1:42304121-42321621 GCF_015104395.2 Macrobrachium nipponense | reverse complement strand
GGAGTCCCGATGGATTTAAGTTATTAAAAAAATCTTCCGGATGATGATGATAATTTTCATCTTCTATTGTGTCCGAGCTGAAATATTCGCGACTTTCTCCAGGGAAATTGTACAGAAATTATGTATGAAAAATCGTAAAGTAACTAAGTCTACGGAACAACAGCCTCGTTTCACGGTCAGAAACAGCTCGTTTCAAGGAATCCCTTCACCCCACCCCCTACAAAGGTGGGGTATGTTGGATGAAACCCCATTACAAACCATCTTCGGGGTCCCCACCATAACCCTGCCAAGTTTCATGCCCATCTGACCAGCCGTTTGGCCGTGATTGAATGACAGACAGACAGACAGAGACAGACAGACATTACGCCCATTATAGTATGATTATGGAAATTGTTTATGAAAAACTATCGTATTAATATACCATCTTTTTAACAATAAAAACCAATACTATCACTTTCTATCTATCAAGAATTGAAATACGTTTATAGCACCAATAACTTTGATATTTTGAACCCAGATTCTGCACAATTATAACACTGAAAGTTATAAAACATTGTAGTGCCACTTTAACTTTACAAAAGTCACAATAAATTAATGTAACATGTCTGTATCTCGAAAATAATACTTCAGATGTCAATACTCTAAGCTTTATAATATCAAAAAATAAGAAAGTGGTTAAATTCGAAGATTATAATTTTCATTTTGGCAAATTCCTTATATGATTTTCTTGAACTGATAGGTACCTTAACATAATTTTTAACTTTGAAGTGATAGGAATAGGATATATACATATATATATATATATATATATCTATATAATATATATATATATATATATATATATATATATATATATATATATGTATAGTATATATATATATATATATAATTATATATCTAGTATATATATATATATATATAATATATATATATATGTATATTATATATACTATATATATATATATATATATATATATAGTATATATATATATATATATATTTATATCACTAATATTTAATACCTTAACCCTAAGTTTACCCTGAGGTAAGAAAAGGCTGAAACATTGTGAATAGACAACAACATATCTTAATTCGCAACCTATGTTGTAACATTTAGAAATAAATATGTGGCAATAATCAATAAGTTCTAATTCTATTTCCCTTAAGAAAAATTTAGTACCTTAACCTTAAATTCATCTTCGAAATGGCAGGAAAAGGTTGAGAGAATATAGATAATACTTTCTTGTACTTCTGAGCTTTATACACACACACACACACAAACTACAAACGCTATAGGTGTGAACCTCGACCCGTTTCGTTTTTTATATCTGACAATATCTTGGTATAGAGTCGAAAACTGGTTAGGATTTATTGCCACATTTTCACTTTTAATATGATAAAGTTATTATATATGATATATATATATATATATATATATATATATATATATATATATATATATATATATATATATATATATATATATATATATATATATATGTATATACATATATATATATATATATATATATATATATATATATATATATAATATATATATATATATATATATATATATATATATATATATATATTATATCTATATATATATATATATATATATATTATATATATATATATATATATATATATATGTATGTATATATATAAATTACAGATCAATAGGTATCTGGGTAATCCCAGTATAACTTGAAAAATAATATATGCATAACAATTATTTTTTCTGCATTAATTAACAATGTGTGATACGACCTCCACCTTATCTGAAGCGCGTGCTAAAATCTACAGTCAAATGCAGCGTTGTTTCACAAACGAAAATTAAATAAATATGCATATTTCATTTTAGGAATAATTGTTCTGTACTGCTTAAACATGCACATTATTTACGTTTTCATTCTAATAAATAAATCTCAATATCCTATCTAAAATTCCTGTAAATACTCAAAGCACCTTTTTCACACCTTTTAGGACTTTTTTCATAGGGCTTTCCTACACCCCCAACAACAACCGCAAAGGTAGTTTGTAGTCTTACTCCCGAACAAGCAAAAAAGTACGTTTCGAAGCCAAAAAGTCCAATCATCATATTTATAATGCTGTCACTAATGACCCACATCTACGTCATTATTGCTCAGTGAGGATAATGCTGTCCCTTTCATCATATATGAAATATGATGTATTCATAATTTTCAATGTGAGATATATGGCTCTGAGCCAATTTACAGGTCACTGGCTCTGCTTCTATAAATAGTAATTATAAATATATCAATTATAATATTCACTTATATGATTTATTAATTAAGTGTTTTGCATTGTAGAAAGGCAGAGGTTATATTCTGTCGTAATTGCATGTAACAGATGAATACAAGTATATGTAATCATTGATATGTAAGAATACATATATTACATAGTATATTTACGTGGTCAAATTCATATATGTATATATATATATATATATATATATATATATATATATATATATATATATATATATATATATATTATATATGATATACATATATAATGTCATATTATATGCCCATCAGTGATTATTACATCCATATGCTATGCCATCATTTCATATCTACAGATCATTTATCATGCTACATACATATTACGCTCAAATATTAATATCGTTTTCTTTCTTCTCCTAATAAAAAGAGGGTAGTTCATACATCATATAATGAATATCATCTCATTTATACAGAGGCAGAATCAGTGATGTATAAATTATGCTCCAGATACGATTACACGATATTCATATTATAATGATGAGGGAACGCCATTATTCCCATTGAGCTATAATGACAGACGTGGCTCATTAGCGGCGGCATTATATTTACAATGCCGGCCTTTGTGCCTATGAAACCTTACGCCTTCATCCCTCTCACACACAAAAAGATTAATATTAACCATATTATTTTCAATGCTATACAATCATGGCATTATCTAAATAGCCTCCGGTATTATAATGACAAATCACCGACTCATTCATGAACAAAATCATTCCTCCATGTTTTTGTCTGGATTCGGCACCAATGGAAATCCAATGTTTCAAACATTTTTTTCACTTCAAACATGAAACATCAAACATCATATAGATTTCCCAGATGAATGGAATTATTTTAGTACCCACCCCAGAGTTATTCAACAATGTATTCTGCGCGTGGAATTTGTTATTAATGTTTAGATGTTTTAGGAGTTTTGATGCTTGATTATTCGGAGATAGTGACGTCCCTCGAGGGACTAATTTGCATAAATTAAATTTAGTCTTGAATAGAGAATCTTGTATATTCATCATTGGGAAAGGTTTGTTGAATAAGGGATTATTATCTACCTAGATGTCCGATGCTCTTTATTGCTGGAAGGTGTAGTTAATATGAGCATGAATGGAGCGAGAGTATAAAAAGAAAACAGTATATATATATATATATATATATATATATATATATATATATATATATATATATATATATATATATATATATATATATATATATAATATCATGAGGGTCATTTTAGTTAGCTGACGATATTGTAGGAACCTACTGATTAGGTTCCTACAATATTGTCAGTACATTGCCCCCAGTTTGTTCGTCCCATTGTATCATCTTCCTTATATATATATATATATATATATATATATATATATATATATATATATATATATATATATATATATATATATATATATATATATATCTATATATATATATATATATATATATATATATATATATATATATATATATATATAGGGTATATATTATATATATGTATAATCTTATATACTATATATCCTATTATATTGTATACTATACATATCCCATATATATATAGGATATATATATTATATATATATATATATATATATATATATATATATATATATATATATATATATATATATATATATATATATATATATATATATATATATATATATATATATCCTTTCTATCAGCAATTCTAATACCTTTTTCCACTGAGTCCTCTGCCAACTAATCTGTCAACCACTTTCTCTCAAGCTTTGCATATAATTCTGAACATGTTGTTCCCAAGGTAATTGGCTCAAAACTGTCGAAATGTTATCACACCACTTTCTTTTTCTTAGCTTCATTTGCTATCGCCACTGACAATGCAAACTCTTCTCCGCCGAGTTTTCAGCACTGGTAATATTTCCAAGATGAGTTTTGGGATTAAATTTTCCAGAAGGCCTTTTGCAGGCAAATTTGCTTCAGAAAGGCTTTTCTTCATATTTTCCAGTTCCAAATGGCAATCTCTTTCCTCCGTGTAATAATTCATATTTCCCTTTTTTATTTTATTAATTAGTTGCGTCCTCAATTATCTATCTTCATATTCCTTCGTTTTCCGTTTCGTCAATATCCTTTTATCAAATAATCTCTCTCTCGTCATATATTGGGGCCATATGTGCTATAACTTGTACCAATTCTCCAGCTTCCAAATGGCAGTATAAGATCGTTCTGGGTAATATTTCACCATTTCCTTCGTTATTCATTATCTCCCTTTCATTTTATCGTCCATTTCATAGCAATATTGCTTTTTATCAATCTGTCCTCTCTTGTCCATACGAAGGCATATATTCGAAACTTCTGCAGTTACCTCAACACTTAGAATGTTTATGAAGAAACTAATTGAAACAAAAGGAAATCCTATGAGTTCTCATACTAAGCAAAATAAAAATTGACCATATTTTCTTCATATAGAGGGCGAAATCATATTAATAAACTTTTTATGAGGTCTAACTCAAATTTATAATCCCTGTCAGTTTCTATATTAGTTAAAAATATTCACATTTTTTTAATTTTTTCTCATAAGAAACGCTAAAATTATTATTCGATTTGTGAAGACGAATCTATTCCAAAAAAAAAAAATCGTATTCCCTTTAAAGTTCTTTTATTCTTTGTAATATCTAATATATATATCTATATCTGTATATAAAATATTATTCTATATCTTGTATGTTAATATATTACTATATAATTATCCTATGTTAATATGTTGGATATCCATATAATATGATTATATATAAACATAAATCAACATTTTCTTTTGACATAGGAAGAAAAGTTTGATTCCTGGATAGCTGTTTATGTGATAACTATTTTATTAAGCCACCTTTCCTTGCCCATTTTTATGTTCCGGATTGTCCATATTTTGGTTTAATAGGAAACCAAGGGAATTACTCAGTTGGGCCTTTCCCGGTTAAGCTAATTTAGGTTAATTTTAAAGAGGTATCCTATCGATAATTTTGACATACCCCTAGGTTAGGTTAGGTTGGGATTTCGGTTATGTTAGGTTGAGTTATGTTAGGTAAGGTTAATTCAAAAGGTATCCAATCTGATAATTTTGTCATGCCCCTAAGTTAGGTTAGTTGAGTTGGGTTAGGTTAGGTTGGGTTAGATTAGTTGGGTTAATTCAGAGGTGATTATTGCTAATTTGGCCCTGTCCCTAGATAAGGTTAGTTAATCAAAGAGGTATCCTATTGATAATTTTGCCATTCCCTATGTTAGGTTAGGTTGGGTTGGTTAGGTTAAGTAAGTTAAGTTAGGTTGGGTTGGGTTAAATTAGGTTGAGTTAGATTAAGTTGGGTTATTCAAAGAGGTATCCTGTTGATAATATAGTTTATCCTGTTGATATAATAGTATTTTGCCATGCCACTAGGTTAGGCTAGGTCGGGCTAGGTTAGGTTAGTTCAAGAAGTATCCTACTGACAATTTAGGTTAGGTTAGGTTAGTTCAAAGTATCCTGAATGAAAATTTTGGTTGTGGGAAACATAATTAAATTATTTTAAAGATGATTCTATGTAATTTTCAAGAAGTGGTGTCCACTTTTTTGGTTTTTTTCAGCGAAGGGCCCAATACTCGGTTACAGTTCGGGAATTTGGTTCCTTGCCATGAAGAAGGATCTAATGTGAAGTATTATAAACCATATAAATCCATAAAATAAACTCCATTGAATGCAAAATTCACCAAAATTCGCAAAAAAAAAGATTCGAGATACGTCGTATCATCTCTCCTCACTTTGCTCTGTAGTCTACGACATCATAAGTCATCATCATCCACTGTATCGATTCAGACCCATTTACATCGTATCCCGGATCATTTTAGCTCTGGCCATTAATCTCCTCAGTGGAACTGACTATCAAAGTGTCAGCACCAGTGGCGATACTGCATTTATCCACTCGGCCTTCTTAGTCAATATCCCGAGAAGTCTCGAGTAACTTTTGGGGATTTTTTGAGCATCGTTTCTTATTTTTCTGTTTTTGGAGGGCCTAGATCCTTATTTCAGTTTTGAAAATGTCTTATTTTGTCGCTTTTAAAATACATTGTTAGGTCGTCAATAGACTTAAGTCAAGTTAAGCAACATTGGGAGGCTGGTCAGTCGTTGGATGGGTGACCGCTCTCCTCGGCGTTGATTCCTTGGGAAAGGATCTTTACTACAATTTCCTCAGTCTACTCAGCTGTAAATGAGTACATATCCTGATGGGTATGGGTCCAGCTATGGGTTAAATAGCAAAACTCAGCAATGATGGAAAAGAAATGAAGGAATAAACGACAACGACGTAAATGGAACCTCTGGCAACAGAGGAGCTTCGTCCGGCAACCAGGTATTCACCCAATTGAAGGGAAGACGGTCAGGTACTTGGAGTCGTCATCCAGCAACTGATCACCACAACAACGGCAGTAATCAACAGCCTGAGATTGGAGCTACAGAAGCAAAAAGGAAGAAATGGAACAAGAGAAGAAAATAAGGAAATATGGAGATGCTACATCAGAAGCAACCCGACGGAGGGAGAGGATATAGAAGAAATTGGTCAACATCTGCAACGAGAGGAATAACACCCCCCAAACAGAGCAGAGGCTGGCAGACCAAGTAAGGAACATAAAGAAAAACGAACTGGCTCTCCCCAACAGAAAGAGAAGAAACTGGAAAGGGAAATGTCACACGACAAACGAATTACACGAAGACGAACTGAGAGACGATGCCACAGAAGACGACAGGGAGGATGAGCTATCAAACAACGACACACGAAGAAACACCGACGAAGTAACAGAGAGGACGGAATGGGTAGAAAAGATTAGACAATGGATGGAGCCAGATACAGAGAGAACAAAGATCCCCTCCATGAAAGCCTACAACTCCAAGAAATTAAGGGAGAAAACAAGTGAGGTCAATGAAATAATGGCATAATACACACCACCAGTATCACAGAAACAAATAACTTGACATATGCAGGAGCAAGATTAGTAGCAGAACTGATGGGGATCGAACACCAACACCACCAGCACAACCAACCCACAGAAACCAAAACAGCAACCTCCTTGGAAAAGGCGCCTGGAAAAGCAAATCATGGTGATGAAAGATCTGACTTGAGTAAACTGAAAGAGATGGCAGGAAAAGGCTAAGAAGCAAGAAACAAGGGAGGAACTCAACGAGAAATACAAAGTACAAGAGAGGGGACTAAAACAACACAATAGAAGATGTAAAACAGAGGCTTAAGGCCAAAGCACATAAGATCCAACGGTATATGAACAGGAATAAGGGATACCAACAGAACAAACGATTCAGAACCAACCAGAAAAGACTATAGAGCCAACTAAGAGGGTAAGACAACCACAAAGAAATTCCTGAAGCCGAACCAAGTAAGAGACTCTGGGAAAACAGATGGAGCAATCCGTATCACACAAACAAACATGCAACATGGCTCCAGAAGTCAAGGAAGAAGAAACAGGGAGAATAAAACAAAGATTCACAGACATCACGACAGACACAGTCAGACACCAACTAAAGAAAATGCCAAACTGGAAAGCCCCAGGTCCCGATGAAGTCCATGGATACTGGCTCAAAAAACACTTCAAGGCCCTACACCCCCAGAATAGCAGAACAACTCTCCCAGCATTGTAATCTCAAATCACCAAGCCCCAACCCAAATGGATGACCACGTGGTAATAAAAACCATCCTTCGTACAAAAATACAAGGAGTAAGGGAAAATATATCCAGTAACTACAGGCCGATCACCTGCCTACCAGGTAATGTTGGAAGATTACTAACAGGTATCATCAGTGAAACGGCTTCCTACCAAATTACCTATAGTAGAAAACAACCAGCCCCCATCCCCCAACCAGAAGGCTGCAGCAAGGAACGGGTTTAGGGGCAGAAAAACGATCAGCTCTGACCTTAGACAAAATCGGTCAAATTTCAATGAAGAAGACAGTAGGATAAGGTAAAAAAACCAACCTAAGCATGGCCATGGATAGACTAATAAAGAAGCCTTCGACCATGATACCACCCGCCATGGGCTATAGAATGCCTGAAAACAATATATGGGGCATAGGAAAAACCAACCATCAGCTTGCCCTCAAAAAATACAATGGCGTAACCTTGGGAATACAATACTTACCCTGCTCTGGTAATAATACTCGTCTCTTTTAACTATCAGGAGAGGGATTCATTTCCAGGGCTGACTCACTGTCCCCCTACTCTTTCGTTAAGTAGCCATGATTCCCATGACAAAAGTACTACAGAAAGATGGATGCCTTGGGTACCCACTCAAGAAACGATGGCAACAGAATCAACCATCTGATGTTCATTGGACCGACATCTACGCTGTATGGTGAATAGGCATCAAGGAAATAGAATTACCACCTAATTCCAGACTGTAAGGATTGTATATTTGGGACCATCATTATTGGTAGTTTGTGGAATATAAAAATGTTCGCCTTAGTCAATATACCAAAAATTCAAATAGTAACGAGAAACTGAAGGGTGATAAATCTACCAGATGGGAGCAACCATTCAAAACACATCTATTGAAGAACTTGGATACAAAATACCTTTGGAATAACTGGAAGGAGGATATATCAAAACACCAGACAAGATGAATGGACTTACCCGATCATAAAGAAAAACATATGCTAGAAACTCGGAGGCGATTACTCAAGTCAAAAACTCAACGCCGGCGGAAATATGATAAAAGCATCTAAACACATTGCAGTTTTGCCCAGTTAATCATCTACAGCGCAGGAATCGTGGAATGGGACGAAGCAGACTACTCCGCCAGCATAGATCAGGCAAAACCAACAGGAAACATATTACAATACACAAAGCCCACTACAACCCCTCGCGCAAATACGGACATACTATACATAACACGAAAGGAAGGAGGGAGAGTACTCACTAAGTTATCGAGGTTGCTTGCCGTCCAACATCGTAAACAGAAGCCACTTGGGGCAATATCTGAAAAGAACCAGTTTGAAGACGAAGTTGGCTAAAGAGGGTGCTGTGGGAAGAACGGACTAATAAAAGTAGATGAAAGTACCCATAAAATATACAGAGACAGGAGAAAGACAGACAGAACAGAGGGACTGGCACAACAAAACCAATGCATGGTACAATACATGAAGACGAGTAAAAAGAACTAGCCAGCGATGGACCACATGGCAATGGCTACAGATAGAATCTAAAGAAGGAAAGGAAACTGAAGGAATGATAACAGCGGTGCAAGAATCAGGCCCTAAAAAACCAGATATGTTCAACGAACGATAGACGGAAATAAACATCTCTCCCATATGTTAGGAAGTGCAATACGAAAAATGAAACCATTAAACCACCATAGCAAGTGAATGCCGGGCACTTGCACAGAAAACCAGTACAAAACAACAGAGGCATTGATTCAGTTGGCAAAAAGCCCCCTCCAACTGGAGCCTGGGTGCAAGAAAACATCAGCTACCTTGCAAGTAATAAAGAGGTAACGAGCACCAAACCTGAAGGAGTGAATGGAAAAACGATAAGGCAAAGATCCTCTGGGGACTATGGTATCAGAACGGAGTATGGGTCGATACCGTGCAAACAGACCCAGGACGTGACATTGATTGAACCAAAGTCAAGAAGAAAGTATCACTCATTGATGTCGCAACTACCCATGGGACACCCTAGAGTTGAAGAGAAAGAAGAGGGAAAAAAATGGATTAAGTAATCAAGATCTGAAAATAGAAATAAGAAGGATATGGGATAATGCCAGTGAAATCGTAGCCCATAATCCATAGGAGCACTAGGAACCCGCTATCCCGAAGATCCCTGAAAAGGAACTCTAGAAAAACACTAGAGGCTGAACGTAGCTTCCAGGACTCATGCAAAATGAGTGTGCTCCAAGAAACGGCTAACACATAGTAAGAAAAGTGGATGGAACTCCTAAGGAAGGCAGGATGCAACCCGGAACCCTACACTATAAATTACCACCCCAGTCGAATTGGAGGACTGGTGGATAGAGCAAAAAAAAAAAAAAAAAAAAAAAAAAAAAAATAATAATAAGATAATAATGAATGAACAATTCTATATTATATATATATTATTATATATATCTATAATATATAATATTATATTATATATTATATATATATATATGATATATATATATCAATAGGGAGGGATCCACAGTAAATATCCTTGTTTATCTAGATATAATATGTTTATACAAAATCTTAAAGCTTTCGTCCATCCTCCTGGGTGGACTTGAGCACTAAGCAAAAACTAGTGATCAACGTCCAACAGGAGGATGGACGAAAGGTTTAAGCGTTTGTATAAAAACACATATTATATCTAGATAAACAAGGATATTCACTGTGGATCCCTCTATTTGATTTGTAGAAGCACGATACAGTGTTTTTTTATATTATCTATTATTTCTATATATATATACTATTATATATCTATATTATAGATATAATATATATTATACATGTTGATAAAATATACAGTCAAAATACAGCGTTGTTTCACCAACGAAAATTTAAAATAAATACCGCTATATTTTTATTATTGGGAATAAATTGTTCTGTACTTTTTTGTTAACATTGCCACATTCTTTATTTTTTTCAAAAAATTTTTCATTCTAATCAAATAAATCCTAAATATCCTATCCTAAAAGATCCCTGGTAACTTGTAAACTCAACGCAAAAACACCTTTTTCAGACCTTTGTTTAGGGCATTTCATATGGCTTTCCATACCCCCCAAACAACAACAGCAAAGAAGTTTGTTGTAGGCTTACTCTCCGAACAAGCAAAAAAGTACTGGTTTTCGAAGCCAAAAAGGCCAATCATCATATTAAATAATGCTGTCACTAATGACCCACGTCCTACGTCAGTTATTGCTCAGTGATGGATAATGCTGCCCTTTCATTCAAATAATATGAAATATGAATGTATTCAAATTTTAATTTTCATTGTGCAGATATGTGGCTCGTATCAATTTTACAAGTCACAGGATCTGCTTTCTATAAAATAGTAACTAATAAAACATATTAATTATAATATTCAACTTATATGATTTATTAATGAAATGTTTTGCATTGTGGAAAGGGCAAGCAGGTTATAATTCTGTCCCTAATTACAACTGGTAACAGGTTGAATAACTTGTATATGTAATCATTGATATGTAGAAAGTTTTTCATAATATTGAACATGTGTAGTTTGGATGTGGGTCAAATGAATATAATGGATATTAATATATATAATATAATATCTTATATATATATATATTATATATATATATATTAATATATAATTATCTATATATCTATATGATATATA
This sequence comes from Macrobrachium nipponense, assembly GCF_015104395.2. Taxonomy (NCBI): domain Eukaryota; kingdom Metazoa; phylum Arthropoda; class Malacostraca; order Decapoda; family Palaemonidae; genus Macrobrachium; species Macrobrachium nipponense. The sequence goes on along the minus strand of NC_087208.1, from coordinate 42,309,989 downwards.
TATAGTAGGCCACACAAAGTGGGTCGTTTAGCCATTTTATTTTTGTTATTTTTTGGTGTAGTTTGGTTTACCTTTATCTTTAATAGTTCTTTTCATTTTTATTACTGTTTTGTATGAACTTGCGTTTGTTTTAGTTTTTCGTAATTTTTAAGCTTTTTGAGTTTTGTATGTGAATGTTCGTTTTTTTTTTATGTTTTTACCTGAAGCTTTTAACTCAAGACAATTCATTTTTAATGTAATTTTTAGTGATTTTTCATCCTTTGTCATTTTTTCAGGCCTGAAAAGATGAGGTTTTAAACCTCGAAAGCTCGTAATATTAAAGAATGTTCTTTCCTAGTGCTTGGCACTATTATTCCATCATCAAGCTAAGATTTCCAAGTAGCCCGCCCAAAATGACCTGAGACATATTCTGTATATATATCTTATATATCTATTATAATATATATATTAATATATATATATTATATATATATATATATATATATATATAATATATATATATATATTTATTTGTTCATATTAATGTCCATCAGTGCTTATTTTACGTCCAACATTGCTAATCCAATTTCATTTCAAAATCTAACACAGAAATTTTCCATTTATCCAGCTACACACAAATAATTTCGACCGAACTTTATTAAATTTCTTTCTTCCTTCCTCCTTAATAAAGAGATTTTATTTCCACTTAAATTCATATAATGAATGAAATCATACTTATTTCTAACAGATGGCAGGAATCAGTGATGTATAGATAATGCTTCAAAACACGATTACCACGATATTTTTTTTATCATATTATAATGATGAGGGGAAACGCCAATTATTCCCCATTGAGCTGATAATGAACAACAGACGTGGGGAGCTCATTAGCGGCGGCAATTATATCTACGATGACCGGCCTTTGTGCCTATTCAAACCCGTACCTACATCCCTCAACACACACGCAAAAAATTAAAAAAAAAGATTAATTGTTAATATGTTTGATTTTCAATGCTATACAATCATGGCATTATCTAAATAGCCTTCTGCATTTTAATGACAAATTCACCGACTTATTCATGACAAAAATCATTTCTACCTGTTTTGTCAGTATTCGCCACAATGGGAACTCCAATGTTTGCAATACTTATTTATCACTTCCAAAACATGTGAAACATCAAAAACATTCAATAGAGATTTTCCTCCCAGATGAATGGAACTTATTTTTCTTTAGTCACCCCAGAGTTACTCAAACAATGTATTCTGCGTTTGGAATTTGTTATTAATGTTTAGGATGCTTAGGAGTTTTGAAGCTGGATTATTCCTAGGGGATTTATAATTCCATTAGAGGGTACTAATTTTGCATAAAATCAATTTAGCCTTGAATAGAGAATTCTTACTAGATTCCATCAATGGGGAAGGATTTGTTGAATAATGGGATTATTTACCTATTCTAGTATGTCCGATTGCTCTTCATTGCGTTGCCCCGGTCGGGAGTTTAATATGAGAATGAATGGAATGGAAGATGAGTTATGATAAAACACAGCTATATATATATATATATATATATATTATTATATATATATTATATTAATCATATATATGTATATATATATATATATATATATATATATTATATATATATATATTATAAATATTAGAATCTAATCAAACAATATGCCAGGGTCATTTTAGTTAGCTGACAAAATTTTGGGTTTTAGGGGGGGAAAAATACCTTAAACTAGCTTTAAGGTTCCTACAATATTGTTCAGCTTTACAAAAATTGCCCCCAGATTTGTTCGTCTCAGTTGTATCAATCTTACATATATATATATAATATTATATATATATATATATATATAGTGATATGTATATACTATATATATATATATAATATATATATATAGTATATAATATATATACCATCTATATACCCATTTCCTATCATCAAAGCCTTCAAAACAACCTTTTTCCATTGAGTACCTCTGCCAACAAAAATCTGTCCAACCCTAATTTCTCTCAAAGCTTTGGGCAGATCAATTCTGAAATGACAAACTGTTTGTCCCAAGGTAATATGCTCAAAACTGTCGTAATGTTAAATCACATCACTTTCGTTTTTTAACTTCATTTTTCTATCGCCACTGGAAAATGCAAAAATCTTCTCCGCCCGACTTTTCAAGCACTGGTAATATTTCCATGATGAGTTTTGGGGATTTAAAATTTTCCTGCAAGGCCTTTTGCAGGCAAATTTGTTTTAGAAAACAGGCTTTTCCTACCTATTTTTCCAGTTTCCAGGAATGGCAAGAATCTATTTCTTCCGGTGTAATAATTCACATTTTTCATTTTTTTTTATTTAATTTTAATTTTTATTTTTTTTTGTTTTTTTTTTTTTAACCATCCTCAATTAATCTATGCTTCATTTATTCCTTCGTTTTCCGTTTCGTCAATATCCCTTTCATCAAATGTGCTGTCTCGTCATATTTATTGGGGCCATATGTGCTATAACTAATACCAATTCTCCAGCTTCCAAACGGCAGTTTAACAGATCGTTGCTGGGTAATCTTTCACATTTGTCCTTCAGTTATTTTCAATTATCTCCCTTTCATTTTATCGTCCATTTATTCATAGCCAATATGCGTTTATCAATTCCTGTCCTCTTCTGGGCATATATTTCTGAAACAACTTTCTGCAGTTACATCAACATTTTAGAATTGTTTATTGCAAGAAACCAACTGAAAGACAGAATGAAATCCTTTGAGTTCTCATCTTTAAGAAAAATGGTCTAATTTTCTTTCATATAGAAGAAACGAAATGTATTTAATAAACTTTTTATGAGGGAAATCTAGCTAACTCAAAAATTTATAATCCTGACAGTTTCTATAATGAAAAAAATAGTTCACATTATTTTTTATTTTCTCATAAGAAACGAAATCTTATATTAAAGATTGTTTGCCGGGGGGGGGGGAATACATCTATTTCCTAGATTATATTCCTTTTAAGTTCTAAAATTATAAGGAAAATATCAACATTTTTTCGTTTGATATGGGAAAAGTTTAAATTTTCTGATAGCTTGGTTCTATGAAGACCAAAACTATTTTATAAAAGAAATCCTATGAATTTTATATGTTAGGAAAATTATTGTCATATTATATTAATTGTTTAATAGAGACAAGGGGGAAAATACATTACTACCTTTCCCTTGGTTGCTAATTCCCGATATGTATCACTAACCTATTGTAAGCCCAACCCTCCACAGTTTTTTTCCCATGTCCCTAGGTTAGGTTTTGTTGGGTTAGGTTAAGTTTAATTTAAATAGATGCATCCTATTGATTCAAAAAAAATTTTGCCATGCCCCTTAGGTGGGGTTAGGTTAGGTTGGGTTAAGGTTTAAGATTTAGGTTGAGTTTATGTTTAGGTTAGGTTAAGTCAAAGAGGTATCCCAATCTGATTTAATTTTTGGCCATGCCCCCTAAGTTAGGTTAAGTTAATTGAGGGTTTGGTTAGGTTTAGGTTGGGTTTAGATAACGGTTGGGTTAATTCAAAGAGGGTGATTTAATTGAAATTTAATTTGTCCATGGCCCTTAGGTTAGGTTTAGGTTAATTGAAAGAGGTATCCCTATTGATAATTTTGCCATTGCCCATCAGGTTAGGTTGGTTGGGGGTTTCGAGTTAGGCTTTGGGTTGAGATTAGGTTTCGGTTAAGTTAGGTTAGGTTGGGTTTAAGTTTAGGTTGAGTTAGATTAAGATGGGTTAATTACTTCTAAGAGGGTATCCTTGTTTGACAATATTGTTTTGCCTTGCCCCTAAGTATAGGCTAAAGATCGGGCTAGGATTAGGTTAGTTCCTAAGAACTATCCTACTGACAATTTTAGGTTAGGTTAGGTCAAAGTATCCTGAGTGTAATTTGGGTGGGGGTGGAAACATAACTTAAATTATTTTAAAGATGATTCCTATGTTGAGTTTTGTACAAGAAGTAGCGTCCCGCCACTTTTTTTCAGCGAAGGTCCCAATTACTCGGTTACCAGTCCGGGCAATTTGGGTTCCCTGGTCTCTGAAGGCGGATCTAACATAAAGAAGTTTAAATCCATATTAAATCCACATAAAATAAATTCCACTGACTACAAAATTCGCCAAAAGTTACGACAAAAAAACAAACATTAAAGACACATTGTTACGTCGTCTACCTCTCACTTTGCACTATAGTCTTACATACCATCATAAGTCATCATCCATAATCCCACTGTGTCGATTCAGACCCATTTATCAAATTCTCCTACCTCCCGGAATCATTTTTAAGTTTCTGGCCATTGATCTCCTCGGTGGAACTGACTATCAAAGTGGTCCAGCACCAGTTGGCGATTACTGCATTTAATCCCACTTCGGCCCTTTTGGCTTGGGTCAATATTTCTCTAGAAGTCTCGAGTAAACTTTTGGGGATTTTTGAGCATCGTTTGTATTTTTCTGTGTTTGGGACCTCGTAGATCTTTTTATTTCATGTTTTTGAAAATGGGCTATTCTTGGAGCTTTTAATTACCATTGTTATACATAATAATAAAATATAATAATTAACAATTAGTTATTTTTTATTTTTATTTTTTTTTTAAAAAATTTTAATTAATTTATTAGTTATTATTATTATTATTATTATTGATTATTATTATTCTTATTATTACTATTATTAATGTTATTATTAATTCATTCTTATTATTCTATTATTATTATTCAAAAGTTAATTATCATTTATTTAATTAATCTCTTTTAAAATTTAAAATATTATTATTATAAGGTGAAAATACCATTATTATTATTAGTTATTACTATTAATTAATAGATTATTTCATTAGAAACTCCTCATAGTACGCACGAGTTTCTTCAAATGGAGAAAACAAATCCCACAGTTATGTAACATGTAACATATATTTCAGATTTAAAAAACGCAAAGATAGCTTTCGAGAATCTGTAACGGTTCCCCTTTATCAATCTCTGATAAGGGGAACCGTACAGATTCCCGAAAGCTATCTTTGCTGCTTTTTAAACTGAAATATATGTTACATTTAACATAACTGGGGTTTGGGTTTGTTTCTTCCTCCATTTATTATCATTATTGTTGATTTTTTAATTTTAATTATTTATTTATTATTAGTTATTAGTTTTTTCGTAGTAGTAGAAGGTTTTTTTAGTAGTAGTAGTAGGTAGTAGTAGTAGCTAGTAGTAGTAGTAGATAGTAGGTAGTAATTGCTCGGATTGATACCCGAGAGAAAACTTTGGCCAGATTAGATCGACTTATACTTTGATCTATTTAATTATTATTATTATTATTATTATTATTAGTTATTATTATTGTTATTATTATTGATCATCAGTCCCAAAAGTACAAATTTGATTCAAAATTAAATTTTTAAAAATGCATTATATTATTACTATAACTCCGAAAATAATTAATTAAATAAATAATAAACTAAATAATTAATAATAAATAATAATAAATAATAAAAAGATAAGAATAATAATAATAATAATAATAATAATCAATAATAATAATAATAATAATAATAAAGCATAAAAACACGAAAAACCGAACAAAACAGTGAAAACCCAAAGCGAAATTCAACCGAACGAAAATAAACAAGTGAATAAAAAAAGAAAAGAAATTAAATTCAAATCTTACTTTAGCATCCCAACCTCGAAAAAGACCCCCCCGAAAATTAATTCGGGTCCCTAATTATGTTTGGCTTTGCCCTCTTCTCGCCCCACTTGGGAACTCTGCAGCAGCGATGAGCCAACACCGGGAAGGGCGTAAGGGCCAAAGACCATAGTCCCAAATTTATTGGGCGTCCACACTGTTTGGTTGTCAAGATACACAGATTCCTGCCGAGATACACAGGACGT
>NC_087208.1:42294121-42296621 GCF_015104395.2 Macrobrachium nipponense | reverse complement strand
TCTCTTTCTTCCGTGTAATAATTCACTTTTCATTTTATTATTATTTTATTTTTTTTTTTTTGTTGCATCCTCAATTATCTATCTTAATATCCTTCGTTTTTCCGTTTCGTCAATATCCTTTTATCAAATGTGTCTCTCTCTCGTCATATATTGGGGCCATATGTGCTATAACTAATACCAATTCTCCAGCTTCCAAACGGCAGTTTAAGATCGTCTGGGTAATATTTCACATTTCCTTCGTTATTTTCAATTATCTCCCTTTCATTTTATCGTCCATTTCATAGCAATATTGCTTTATCAATCTGTCTCTCTTGGGCATATATTCTGAAAACTTCTGCAGTTACCTCAACTTTAGAATGTTTATGAAGAAACCTATTGAAACAAAATTAAATCCTATGAGTTTCTCATATTAAGAAAATAGTCATATTTTCTTTCATATAAAAGAAACGAAACAAATATATTAATAAACTTTTTATGAGGAAATCTAACTCAAATTTATAATCCTGTCAGTTTCTATAATAAAAAAAATATTCACATTATTTTTTCTCATAAGAAACGAAATATTATATTAGATTGTTTCCGAATACATCTATTCCTAGATTATATTCCTTTTAAGTCTAATATATAAGAAAATCAACATTTTCTTTGATATGGGAGAAAAATTTATTCTGATTAGCTTGTTTATGAAGACAACTATTTTATAAAAGAAATCCTATGAATTTTTTATTGTTTTTTTAGGAAAATTGTCATATTATATATTGTTTAATAGAGACAAGGGTATTACATTACTACCTTTCCCTGATTGCTAATTCCCGAGATGTATACTAATATTGCACCATCCACAGTTTTTTTCTCATGTCCCTAGGTTAGGTTTTGTTGGGTTAGGTTAAGTTAATTTGAGAGTGATCCTATTGATAATTTTGCCATACCCCTAGGTTGGGTTAGGTTAGGTTGGGTTGGTTAGATTAGGTTGAGTTATGTTAGGTTAGGTTAATTCAAAGAGGTATCCAATCCTGATAATTTTTGCCATGCCCCTAAGTTAGGTTAAGTGAGGTGGGTTAGGTTAGGTTGGGGTTAGATAAGGTTGGTTAATTCAAAGAGGTGATTATGATAATTTGTCCATGCCCCTTAGGTTAGGTTAGGTTAATTGAAAGAGGTATAGTATAGATAATTTTGCCATGCCCATAGGTTAGGTTAGGTTGGGTTGAGTTAGGTTGGGTTGAGTTAGGTTAGGTTAAGTTAGGTTAGGTTGGGTTGGGTTAAGTTAGGTTGAGTTAGATTAAGATGGGTTAATTCCAAGAGGTTATCCTGTTGTTAATATTTTTTTTTGCCTTGCCCCCCTACGTTAGGCTAGGTCCGGGCTAGGTTAGGTTAGTTTTCTTAAGAACTATCCTACTGACATTTAGGTTAGGTTAGGTTAGTTCAAAATATCCTGAATGTAATTTTAGGTGTGGGAAACATAATTAAATTATTATTTTAAAGATGATTCTATGTTAGTTTTCAAGGAGTAGCACCCCACTTTTTTTCTTTTTTTAGCGAAGGTCCCATGTACTCGGTTACAGTCCGGGAATTTGGTTCCCGGCTCTGAAGGCGGATCTAACATAAAGATTAAATCCATATAAATCCGTAAAATAAATTCCACTGACTACAAAATTCACCAAAATTCGCAAAAAAAAAGAGATTCAAGACACTCGTACGTCGTCTCCTTCTTCACTTTGCACTATAGTCTACACCATCATACGTCATCATCATAATCCACTGTGACGATTCAGACCCATTTATCAATTTTTCCTACCTCCCGGATCATTTTTAGCTCTAGCCATTGATCTCCTCGGTGGAACTGACTATCAAAGTGTCAGTACCAGTGGCGATACTGCATTTATCCACCCGGCCTTCTTGGATCAATATTTCTCGAGAAGTCTCAAGTAACTTTTGGGGATTTTTGAGCATCGTTTATTTTTCTGTGTTTGGACCTAGATCCTTATTTTAGTTTGAAAATGTGCTATTATTGTAGCTTAAATACACTATAATAATAATAATAATAATAATAATAATAATAATAATATAATAATAATAATAATAATAATAATAATAATAATAATAATGATAATTTAATTAATAATAATAATAATAATAAAATTAAAATAATATAATAATAAAAATAATAAAAAAATAATAATAATAATTATTATTATTATTATTATTATTGTTATTGATTATTACTATTATTATTATTATCATTATTATTATTATTAAAAATTAATTATCATTAATATTAATATATCTTTTAAAATATTATTATTATAAGGTGAAAACTGACATTATTATTATTATTACTATCAATTATTATCATTATTTTTATTATTATTATTATTATTATTATTATTATTATTATTATTATTATTATTATTATTATTATTATTATTATTATTATTATTATCAGTCCAAAAGGACGAATTTTATTCAGTTAACTTTTAAAAATACATTATTATTATTATAA
>NC_087208.1:42286621-42289121 GCF_015104395.2 Macrobrachium nipponense | reverse complement strand
CCTCATTAGTCTCATAAGGTTATGTTCTTAGCAATATTTACATAGAATTTTTTTAGACAAAACTCTACCAAGAATTTTTGCCCCAAAAAGTTATATGGTTTAGGTATGTGGATGATATTTTCTGTATTTGTCCACCTCACGAATATCTCCAGGAATTCCTTAATAATCTCAATAATTTAGTCCCTTCTATAAAACAAATTACTGTAGAGGAAGAAAGAAATTGTAATTTGAATTTTCTTCATGTAACTGTCCATAGAAATGATAGAAATTTCACCTTTTCAGTCATTCGGAAATGAACTAACATTGCCTCTCTTTTGTTCATTACTACTCCAATCACCACCAAAATGTTAAATTCTCTGTTTTTCTGGGATGTTCCTAAGGGCTTTACGTGCCTGTAGCCAGCAGTTTATTGACGCTGAAATTAAAACTATTTATGATATTGCATTGAAACTTAAATACCCAAGGACTTTTGAAGATGTGGCATGGAAAGAGCTAGAAAAGCATTTTATTCAACTAATGACAAACTTGAATTTAGTAAGCATAACATTCTAAAATTACCCTATGATGAAAGGTTTTTAAATATTCCTAGAATTCTAAGGCTTTTTAATATAAATGTTGTTTTAAGTAATATTAATGTCAAGAGTTTAGTCATCAAAAATTCTCCTAAAAGATCTTCCAGGTTGCATATGAAATTCCTTGCAAAAAGTGTGATAAAGTCTATTACGGACAGACCGGAAATCTCTTTCACAACGTCTCAAACAGCACCAGTATTCTGTAAGAACTGGAAAATATCGAATGCATTATTCGTACATATGAGAGATTTGGATCATCCTATTAACTGGAGTCAAGCAAGAGCCTTAATCCCAGTAATGACACGGTTAAAAGGAATATCATTGAATCTTGTTTCATCAAGTCAAATAATAAAAATGTTCTAAATTCAAGTCTTGGGTTTATTTACACTTGATGCTTTCATAATGAAGAAAGTTGTAGATAAATATAAGCAACAAAATTAATATATTCAGTTTTTACATGTTTTGGACAGTAAAGATACTTTATAATTTCGGTTAGGGCTCAAATCTGTTTAGGTTTGTGACCGAGTGATATTCGATAATCCTGGATTATCTCTTAATTTTTACCCTTTTTGACAATTAACCATCTGGTGTTCTTGATCTTGGTCGTGTACCTGAGACCTTATCTCCAATTGTACTTCATTAACTCCTGACAATGTCTGAGTAAAGACGAAAAGCGCTTGGATTTCTGACTAATCATTTTCCTGTGGTATTCGTTTATATATATATATATATATATATATATATATATATATATATATAGATAATATATATATATATTTATCTATATATAGATATATATATATATATATATATATATATATATATATCTATATATATATATATATATATATATATATATAAACACACACACATACACACACACACCACACACACACACACACACACACACATATATTTATATATATATATATATATATATATATATATATATATATATATATATATATATATAGTATATATATATATATATATTAAACATACATACACATACACATCACTCACACACACACACACACACACATACAGACATATATATATATATATATATATATATATATATATATATATATATATATATATATATATATATATAGATATGTATATATACATATATATATAATATATATATATATATATATATATATTATATATATATATATATATATATATGGATGTATATAGATTGAAATATCAAATCATAAAAGATTTATTTTATATTCATGTCCATTGCAATTTACCGTTTCGATGTGAATGTTACTTTGCGATGCATTGCAGAGTCCCGAATGCGATGCAATTCAACACTACTGTATCTATAAATTTTCTGCGCATCGTCAGATTACTGGCTAATGGAAAAGTAATCCCTTTTTTATTTCTGTAATCCCTATTACCTGTTCCTCTTCATTGTTTTAATGGGAAGGAAATCCCACAGGGATTTAAGGATTACCAGAGATTTTTTGTTTTTTTTATATATAAGTTATATAGTTTAACCTTCTGTTTAACCTTAGGGTGTTTTCTAGTATCTTCTCGACGAGCTGGTTTGGGTTAATTTGTAATAATGCAAAGGTAATACATGTGCTAATTTTGTATGTATATTATATATATATATATATATATATATATTATATATATAATATATATATATATATATATATATATATATATATATATATGGTGTGTGTGTGTATGTGTGAGCTGTCTTCCGCTTTGCGGTACGGGGGAGAGAGAGAGCTTCAATATCATACTAACGAATGAATGTTAATCCTGAACTTAGCAAGGTCAATAAAAAAAAAAAAAAAAAAAAAAAAAACCGTGACGCTAACCAACACAGCCTCCAGAATAAAGAGACTCGTTTTGTACAGCATGTAACATCAGCATAAAAAAAAATGCGACTTGGTAAAAGAAGGAAA
>NC_087208.1:42276621-42279121 GCF_015104395.2 Macrobrachium nipponense | reverse complement strand
CATTATCTGCCGGAAGCACACGTAAAAGACCTTTTGATAATGTAGCAGTTTGAACAGATCATAAACAAGGCTTTAATAGCCGTAGCTCTTTCATAGAGACCAGGGCTTGATATTGTATTAGGATTATTGCCGGTGAGATCAAAGTTTTATTTTTGGTAACCTCAGTATAAAATGAAGCTTGTTAATATAATTTCCTTGATAAAATGAAATAGTGGCGATATTTCTTTCAATTTTCAAGAATAGTTATCCATCATTATGTATATATATATATATATATATATATATATATATATATATATAATATATATATATATATATATATATATATATATATATATATATATATATATATATATATATATATAGATATATATATATATATATATATATATATATATATTATATTTATATATATATATATATATATATATATATATATATATATATATATATATATATATATATATATATATATATATATATATATATATATATATATATATATATATATATATATATATATATATATACACACACACACACACATATATACTATATATATCATAAATAGGTAGGTCAGTAAATAAATGAATATATATATATATATAATTAAATATAATATATATATATATATATATATATATATAGTATATATATATATATATATATATCTGTAATACGACTCAACTAAACTACTCATGATTAATTTCCTCCTCTCATATATTCAAGTAACCACCCTCCCAGGGATATTGGAAAGTGAGACATCATTCAACATACAAGAATTTAATTTACTTTTCCTGTTTTTTAGTTTTTTTGCGCATTTTTTCCTGTCCGCCCTCAAATCTTAAAAACTACTGAGTCTAGAGGGCTGCAAATTCATCCAGTATTCATCCAGTCTCCAATCGTCAAACATACCAAATTGCAGCTCTCTAGCCTCAGTAGTTTTTAAATTATCTAACGTTAAAATTGTTCATGATCGTGCTTCTGCACCGATATAGGATAGGCCACCATCAGGCCGTGGTTAAAGTTTCAAGGGCCACTGCTCATACAGCATTGTATCGAGACCACCGAAAACAGTAGATCTACTTTCATTGGAATTGATTATTTTTTTGTTTTGTTGTACAGGATCGACCAGAAATCGGTTTTATGCAAAAGCTAAACTCGTTACGAGGTTTCACTGGAAAAAGGTGAAATGTTCTAGTTGATAAAATTAGTATTTGGATGAATCCTTTTTCTTTTTCTTGTCAGTCATTTTATTTATTTCATATTATTTTATCTTACTTTAATTGTAAAACTGGCCAGCGGGGACAGGAGAGACAAAGCAAGAGAGAGAGAGAGATTAGATTTGAGAGAGAGAGAGAGAGAGAGAGAGATGGGAAATCTTGTCCGTCTCACCTGAATTGAAATAAATACGACCTCATCTCTTTCATTTTACCCTTGGATCCTTGACAGTTTCAAACAGTAATATACACACATATATACAGCAAGTCCTTCCAGGTGACTTAATCATACATTTTCGAAGGATACTCCCAGCAAAAGGATTTTCCTTTTAAATGTAATCCTTGGGAATTGTATTACTCCTTTATTTTCAGGTTCTGTTTATTTTGCTGTATCAAATGGTCTATATGCCTTCTTTGTCTGTCAGTCCGCACTTATTCTATCCGACCTCGGATCTTAAAAACTACTAAAACTAGAGGGCTGCAAATTGGTATGTCGATCATCCACCCTCTAGTCATGAAACATACCAAATGGCAGCCTTCTAGCCTCAGCAGTTTTTATTTTATTTTATTGAAGGTTTGATTTAGCCATAATCATGCGTCTGGTAACGATACCAGCCGTGCCACCAGCGGCCGTGGTTATTAAAGATTCGTAGGCCGCGCCTCATACAGCATCATACCGAGACCACCGTAGGATAGATCTATTTCATTTGCCTTCCTTAATTACACGCTGTACAGATAACTCAATTGCGCCAAAGCATTTTGTATTTTTTTCTAGCACCGTCTACACAGAATAACGTGACCCATACAACCCAACTTCTTTCAAAGGGAAGTCATCGGCTTGAAAAAAACTATTAAAAAAAAAAAAAAAACAATTTCCTCAAGCGTTAAAACAAAACTCGAAGCCGAGTACTAGCACCCAAAGGAGGTCCTGAGAAGTGCCGAATAAGAAGTGCCCTTAGAGAGAGATCTGCGTGAAGTGTTCCTGAAGAGAAGCTTCACGAGGAGGTGCAACCGTAGAAGAAGACTCTCTCGCTTTGATCTGGTAACTTCTGCCTGAGCCTCGAGTTGTTACTTACTTGGCCGTATATGATTTCAAAGACGTTTCCGTCACCTGCGGCGTAGCTATTGATGATGTATGTGTGCATATATATATCTATGAATAAAGGTATAAGCCACAAAGGAAAGTGAAACGCTGGTAGTAACTGCAAGATCTTTCAACTCAGCGTCCTTTACTTAGCAGACTGACTGACATACATGAGAAAGTGAGAGGACAAGGAAGG
>NC_087208.1:42264121-42271621 GCF_015104395.2 Macrobrachium nipponense | reverse complement strand
TGAATCTTCATAAAGTTTTGTGAACTAAAGCTTTGCCAAGTTTTTATGAACTAAAGCCATACACATACAAAGCTCTCTAAAATGAATATTGACAAAGCCATCTCAACTGAAGCTTCACAAAGCTCTCTAAAACTTAAGCTTTCATAAGCATTGTAAACAAAATGGAAAAGGGGAGAACATAGTTCTGGAAAACACAGAGTCCCATTTACATTTGTAAGAAAAAGAGCAAAAAAACATTGTCGAGCCTAATCATCTAATAGGGACGTGTTTTACCCAGAAAAAAAAAAAAAAACAATCCAAAATAGAGACCCAGAGTTTTACGAACTTGTGTAAGTGGGGGAGAGGTGTTTGCAGGGCTGGTAACGGTAGGTTAATAGTGGATAAACAGTTGATAATTAGAGAGGGAATGATGGTTCACGTAGGGTTTGGTTATAAACAGTAGATAAACAGTATTAACTAAGGAGAGGTTTGGAGAGAGGTAGGAATCAGACACATCCCTTATACAGATGCCTGTGGCGTTGGGGATGATTGAAACCACGATGATCTTCTCCCCCCCCTCTCTCTCTCTCTCTCTCTCTCTCTCTCTCTCTTTCCTCTCTCTCTCTCTCTCTCTGTCTCTCTTCTCTCTCTTCGTTCTAATAGATATATAATAGCTTTTGGATCTCAGGGTTCCATAGCATAAGGTAACTATAAAATTCTACTAAGTTTAATTGACAATATTATTAAATAATGGGAGATCACTTGTGAAGGGGACTTGATATATAAAAATGAATAATTTATTATGGGACATACAGTTTGAAATATATATAACTTTCTTATGTTAATATTCACAAGGCAAATGTCAGTTATATATATATATATATATATATATATATATATATATATATATATATATATATATATATATAGTGTGTGTGTGTGTGTGTGTGTGTGTGTGTATAACTGAATCACGAAAGTTATACATATATATATGTATATATATATATATATATATATATATATATATATATATATATATATATATATATATATATATATATTTGAATCAAGAAATTGAATACATAAGAAAAATAGGGAAAGATTTATGCTATCCTTCACATATATTAGACATTTGTTATAATAAAGCCCACAAAAACGTTTTATACTGTAAGTAACACGCAGAAAGAAAATTCTAAGAACATTCTCAGTTTGCCTTATTTTAAACACGGATTTGAAACCAGTAAATCATTGTTAAAAGCTTTTAATATCAACCTTGTTTTTTCCTATAATAACACACTAAAAGGAATGTTAATAAAAAATGGCCCCAGAGAAAGCACAACATAATATATAAAATTCATGTATGGATTGTCCCTCATTTTATCTCGGAAAGTCTAGCAAAGGCTTAGAGTAAGGCTAAGCCAGCATAAATATTCTGTAAAAACTGGGCAAAAATCTAATGCATTATTCCTCATTTAAGTGAAAACTACCACCGAATAAATTGGATTGATAGTTCAGTAATTGCAAGGTCAAGAGATGTCTTATCACGAAATCTATTAGAATCTGCTTTAAACAACAACTACTTTTTCATGGTAATTTCAATGTTAGTCGTGGCTTTTTCATTTAGACCCTTGTATCTGTAACATGTTTAAGAATGACCTCAAAGATATAATTATTGACTTAAATAAAATCAGTTGCCTTAGAGTTATTAATTTTGTTGTAATGTATGTCTGTCATGTATTGTGTAATATGGTTTTGTTTACCAAGTTCTGAATAGCTGTCACCTATAATCCTTTAATTGTCTTGAATTGTATCTGAGATGATTGTCTTAAACCTTTAATTGCACCCATTGTTTATGCTTGTTTGGAAGGTTTCTTATCTTCCAGGTGTGTCGGATTCTAGGTACTAATCTCTTTATAATCCCTATCTGTCAGTTATACGAATCTTCTTGTATTGTCTTTTCTCGTATGTATGTCAGTCTCTGCTCAGTAAAGGACTTTTAACGTCGAAAGATCTTGCAGACCTCCTTCGTTTATTTTTCCTTTGTGGCATATATCTTTATATATATATATATAATGACGGAACGTCACACTTATTTGTAATAATTATTTGTAACTATGAAATTATCGGGTGTTTAATGTTCAACGCCATCTATTATCAGTTATGTTAACTATTCTACATTATCCTTGGTTCCTTTTCCTTAAACTTAGTCATACAGATGTTTGCATTCCTTAGTTTTCGTTTACACTTGTTATTTGTATTTTTCTTTAGAGAACTATTCAGTGCAGTGTTGAAAACACTTTCTTTTCTTTTGCTTATCATTACTAGTGTTTTGTGATATTACGTGTGAAAGTAATTATATTGGAATTTAAGTTTTTTTTTATTTAAGTATTAAATTAACGATAGTCTTTAGTGTTTAATTAAGATCCTGCTGGATTGGAGAGGTAATTAAAAGTGGTTAAAATAGAGGTGAAAATAAATAATACGTGAAGCAGACAAAAAGAATATTTTTTGTTGGTGGTGTATATTTAAATTTATGAGGGATAATTGAGTGATTACAGACCAGCAACATCCCCACACCTAGCCACCAGGTAAGATTCACTCAAGTCCCGTCATAATGTGGGGGCCTGACCGGATTGATCTAGTCTTTTTTGTTTGTGACTATAAAATTTAAAGTGCAAAGAAACTTAAGTGCGTTGTTTATATAAGTGATAGTTTATTTGTATTGACGGTTTTCTTTGTTATTTTCTTAACAATCCAATCCAGCATTTCGTATCTTCACACGTACGCTGAATGGTTCTCTCACTCAAAATCGGTATCTGTAAAATAAAGGATAGACCAGTAATTAAATATTAATTGGTTGGGTTCTGTGCTATGTAGCCCTTCTACTCCCGCCTTATTTTACGAGCCAAAATCAAGGTTCTCTTCTGCCATAAACTACTTCTTACATGCATTTTGTGCTAATCTAGATATCATGTTTGTGCGCTATCGTGAGACCTTCGATCACTAATTGATCTCGGCCTTTAGGTTGGCCATCCAATTTCAGTTATCTATTTTCAGACTGTGTATTCTATTTGCGGTCTCATTAAATTTGTGTTCTTGAGAAATTGTTGTAAATTCATTGAGTTATATCTTGGTGTCAAATGTGTCTATATTTAAATAATGGCATAACCAAGTGAATATAATACCTTGATATAATATCGCTCTATTAACATTACTTGGGGTATCCTTCAGAATGTCGTTTAATTTGGAGAAATTTTATGAACGATATAAAAGGGGAAATTTGAGTTTACGTTATGCCAAGAAACAGGAATTATTGTCTGTAGCCCAGAGATGTGGTCTTGAGGCGGGTCGATCCAAAACATGTGAAAGCTGTCATTATTGGTAATATCCTGCAATTCTTAATAGATAAGGGAATCATCGAAGATGATGATGAGACGTCGATGAATTGCGATACCCTTACTGGAGCATATGCCACCCCTGGAATAGATCCAAATATTGAAAAGTTGCGTCTTCAAATACATTTGCAACAAGAACATCAGAAAACTGCTGCACTAAGAACTTCAAAAGCAACAGGTAGAACTTCAAAAGCATCAGGAATTATTGGCGTTGGAGTATGAACACAAGTGTAAAGTGGCTGAACTAGAGATACAAAAGGAACAAAAGTTGGCGAATATACAGATTAAGCTGAAAACTGATGGAGAGATACCCAGTAAGTTCGACATACTCAAAGCTAAAAAGCTACTTATTTCCGGAGTTTTGATGAAAAGGACCCAGAGGTCTTCTTTACAACGTTCGAAGACACTGCTAAAACCACCTTGAAGTGGCCTCAGGAGCAATGGGTAATGGTTGTCAGAAATCAGTTCAAAGTAAGGCAGCATATGTAATCTCTCAGATGGTTTAAAGTAAAGGAGTATGATGTGATTAAAAAGGCAGTTTTAGATGCTTATGCCATCACAGCTGAAGGTTATCGCAACAGTTTCCGCCACTCTTACAAAACGCCTTCACAAACTTTTGTTGAATTTTGTAATGACAAAGTTAGGCAATTTACAAAGTGGTTGCAAAAGACAGGTGTTTCAGATTTTGAATCCTTACAAAATCTTATATTAATGGAAGAGTTTATTAGGAATTACCAAGTAACATTGCTACCTTTTTCATTCTCGAAAAGGGAGAAACCCAATTTGTTGAAAGCAGCCAGTTTAGCTGATGATTATTATTTGATCCATAAACATGATAAACCATTTAACAATCTATTCCTTCATCATCCACAGCATATGTTCCTATTGTAAGCAGAAGGGCATCCCATAGAGAACTGTCCTAATCCTTCGTGCAAGAAGTCTGATGTTGGAAAGAATTCTCTCGAACCCTAATAGGAAGGATAATAAGAAAAAAAATTTCATGTTGCTGCTCAAGAATTAGATGAGACGTCTTCAAACCTTTCACTTGTAAAGGCACCGTCAATGGTATTCCAGTGACTTGCTTACGGGATACAGGATCCTACCAAACTGTGGTAGCTCTGCCCTCACAGACTTCAACTGAGACATGAGTATGTTACCGTTCTGACCTCAGTACCACCAAATCCATGCCTTTGGCAGAGGTGAATTTACAGTGTCCTTACTTATCAAGGTATGTTGTTTTATTGCAGTTTCACGAGATCCTTTGCCTTGTTCATCTATCCAGCTTTTAATTGGTAATGATCTTGCAGGGCCATTGTTAATCCAGTAGTATCTGATCCTGATATTCTTATAGAAAATGAGTCCAATAAATTAAATAATGCTGTTATTCAAATGGCATCAATTAAACCAATTGTTATAGATAATGGCATAGAGTAGAGAAGACATTAGACCTTATAAATAGTACCAAATCAAACTTCAAGGGACTTGCAGAATAAAGATCCTGTCCTTAAGGCTCTTTGGAAGAAAGTTGCAGACCCAGTTGATAATCCCAAAACTCCTTAACTTTTATCTTGATAAAGATTTGCTTTTTCGACATTTTAGGTCCTCCAAAGCACCAGCAACCACAACATGGTTTGACTGTCATCAACTTGTTGTGCCACTCTCTCTAGTTCCAGCTCTTCTTGAATTAGCCCCACTCTGTGAACCACTTTGGAGTCACAAGACTTATTACTCTACCTTGGCTGACGACTTCTTCTGGCCTGGGATGAAGAAGGCAATTCAACAGTTTATTAAAGCATGTCATCATTGCCAGATACAGCAAACAACCCCAATGAGAGACTTCCACCAGCTCCTCTTCAGCCCATATCCGTACCAAAGTTCCATTTGAGAGGATTATCATAGATTGTGTTGGCCCAATGCCTAGACTAAGCAAGGTAATGAGTATTTACTTACTGTTCTTTGCCCAACAACTAGATATCCCATAGCAGTGCCAATAAAGAATATAAATGCTAAAACTATAATTGGTCAACTTGTCAAATTTTCTCACAACCTATGGATTTCCAAAGACATTGCAATGTGATAGAGGCACAAACTTCACTAGTAGCTTTTTCAACAAGCTATGAAGAGAATTCAATATTCATAACATATATGCTCTGCTTATCATCCCCAAAGTAATGGTGCACTAGAAAGGGTTTCACCAAACTATTAAAAATCTACTTCGGAAGTACATGCAGGAAACTTCAGACAGTGGGATAAAGACATTGATCTTCTGATGTATATTATACGAAGTGTACCACAAGAGTCCACTGGAGTGTCCCCTTTCGAATTAATGTTCGGAAGAAAGCCCCGTACCACTCTCAGTATGGTGAAGGAAAATCTAATTCACAACAAGGAAGAGGAGATTACAAACATTTTGTCATTATCTACAAGACTTAAAAGATTAAAATTGTATCACTTATATATTTGCTAATACTAATCTTTTGTTCATTCCCAGGAGAAGATGTCCCGCTTATATGATAAAAAGGCAAACTTCGTGTTTTTCAGCCATGGAGATGAGGTGCTTGTCTATCATCCAATACCCGGTTCCCCTTTACGTGAAAATTTATGGGACCTTACAAAGTGCTTCAAGAATTTCTAAGGTAAACTATGTTCTCTCTACTCCTGATCGTAGACGATCAAGCAACTAGTGCATGTGAATTTGTTGAAGGCATATCAAGCACCTACTCAAATGGTAAGTCATCTCTCATTTCTTCTGAGGCGAAAATACTACCACTAGAGGAAACTTCCACAGAATTGCTCCTAGATCTTCCTGAAGATGATCAACTAATTAACTGTGGAAAGACAACACAACAGTCAGATTCTAAAATCCTTGCCCCGTTATTTTACAGGAATACATCTCCTCAGAGAAATTACTATCTCATTGCTCTCCAGGTTTCATGATGTAGGTTCTGACAACTTGCAGGGAAGTCAAACCATTCAACATGACATCGTCATCGAGTCAGGTGTTACTCCCATACGCCAGACGTACTACCGTATGGTGGGCAAGAAGTTGGACTCGTTGAAACAAGAGGTACAGTATTTACTAGATAATGACCTTGCAGAACCAAGCACTTCACCATGGGCTTCACCCTGTCCTCCTAGTACCTAAACCTAATAATCACTAAGACCTCTGTACTGATTATCGTAAGTTAAATAAGGTAACCGTAAAAGATTCATTCCATTACCTAGAATCAATGATATCCTTGATAGCATTGGTAATAAGAAATTCTTACACGGATAGACTTAATGAAAGGCTATTACCAAGTACCTCTAACTCATTCAGCTAAAGAAATCTCATCATTTATAACTCCATTTGGGTTATTCTCGTATAAGGTCATGCCATTTGGTTTAACTAATGCGCCTGCCACCTTTCAAAGGATGATGTCAGAGGTAATAAGAAATATGAAGACACTTACCGTATATATGGATGATGTGTGGTAGCTAGTGATGACTGGGACGAACACCTGCAGACCCTCGAAGAACTCTTCCATCGCTTCAGATCTTCAAGGTTAACAGTTAAATTGGCCAGAGTGCCTTTGGGAGAGCTAAGGTAACTTATCTAGGGCATACCATCGGAGGTGAAGTATAATGCCCCAAAGACGTCACATTGCAAGTATACTTGATTATCCAATTCCAACAAACAAGAAGAGTTAAATCATTTCTAAGAATGACTTCATACTCATTCTCGCTTTATAAGAACTACTCTGAAATCACAGCTGCTTTATATAATTTAACATCTCCAAAGATCTCTTTTTATTGGGAAGAAAAAGCATCAACAGCTCTTTAATAATCTTAAAGAGTATTTATATCTAAAACCTATTCTTAAAGCCCCAAACTTCAATCAGATTTTTTACTCCAGGTAGATGCAAGCAATTCGGGATACGGTTGCAGTACTACTACAGATGCTCATCAGCTTGCAAATCTGGAGATGAGCCGCCACTGGACTACGTTGTTTCCAGTATCTTATTTCTCAGGCTCATTCAAAGGTTCACAAATTAGATGGGCAACCATAGAAAAGGAGCTTTTTGCCATCATAGTGCTCTTCGTCACTGCTCCATTTATTTAGAATTGCAACCACAAGGTCATCGTC
>NC_087208.1:42248837-42251337 GCF_015104395.2 Macrobrachium nipponense | reverse complement strand
ACCAGCGTTTCACTTTCCTTTGTGGCTTATACCTTTATTCATGAGTATATATTATGTACACATACATCATCAATAGCTACGCCGCAGGTGACGGAAACGTCTTTGAAATCATATACGGCCAAGTAAGTAACAACTCGAGGCTCAGGCAGAAGTTACCAGATCAAAGCGAGAGAGTCTTCTTCTACGTTTCACCTCCTCGTGAAGCTCCTTTTCAGGAACACTTCACGCAGATCTCTCTCTAAGGGCGCTTCTTATTCGGCACTTTTCAGGACCTCCTTTGGGTTCTAGTACTCGACTTTGAGTTTTGTTTTAACGCTTTAGGAAAATTTTTTTTTTTTTTTTTTAATAGTTTTTTTCAAGCCGATGACTTCCCTTTGAAAGAAGTTGGGTTGTATGGGTCACGTTATTCTGTGTAGACGGTGCTATAAAAAATATAAAATGCTTTGGCGCAATTGAGTTATCTGTACAGCGTGTAATTAAGGCAAATGAAAATAGATCTATCCTACGGTGGTCTCAGTATGATGCTGTATGAGGCCCGGCCTACGAATCTTTAATAACCACAGCCGTTGGTGGCCCGGACTGGTATCGTTACCATACGCATGATTATGGCTAATCAAACCTTCAATAAAATAAAATAAAAACTGCTGAGGATAGAAGGCTGCAATTTGGTATGTTTGATGACTAGAGGGTGGATGGTAGACATACCCAATTTGCAACCCTCTAGCCTTAGTAGTTTTTAAGATCCGAGGTCAGACAGAATAAGTGCGGACTGACAGACAAAGAAGGCATATAGACCATTTGATACAGCAAAATAAACAGAACCTGAAAATAAAGGAGTACACGCTGAATGTAATACAATTCCCAAGGATTACATTTAAAAAGGAAAATCCTTTTGCTGGGAGTATCCTTCGAAAATTTAGGATTAAGTCACCTGGAAGGACTTGTCGTATATGTGTGTATCATATATTGTTTGAAACTGTCAAGGATCCAAGGGTAAAATGAAGAGATTAGGGTCGTATTTATTTCAATGCAGGTGAGACGGACAGATTTCCCATCTCTCTCTCTCTCTCTCTCTCTCTCTCTCTCTCTCTCTCTCTCTCATGTACTGAGAAGACTTACATAGTGCAAAGTGTTTTGGTCGATCCTGGTTAATCTCTCTCTCTCTCTCTTAATGAAGCTGATATTGTGCAGGCTATTATGAAATTAAAAATGGAGCTGCTGCAGGGCTGATGGAGTGCCTGCTATTTTGTTAAAGAAAGTAGTTCATTCTATCGCAAAGCCACTTGCAATATTATTAAGACAAGTGTAGATACAGGCAAGATTTATGAAGAGCACAAATTAGCATATATTACCCTCTACTTTCAAAAGATCAAGACTAGAGGCAAGTAATTATAGGCCTGTGAGTCTAACATCACATATTATGAAAGTGTATGAAAGGGTAATGAAGAAAAATATTATGAAACATTTAATAAAAAATAAATTTGTTTAATAAAGGACAACATGGTTTCGTACCCGGAAAAAGTACAAACAAAACCCAACTGTTAGTCCACCGTGAGAAACATATTCAAAAATATGAGCAAGGCGAAATGAAAAGAATGTGGTTTATTTAGACTTTGCAAAAGCTTTTGATAAAGTAGACCATAATATATTAGCGAAGAAAATTAGAAAAAAAACACAATATCGTGATAAAGTAGGAAGATGGTTAAAAGAATTTTTACACAACAGAAAACAGATAGTTATTGCAAACGACGTATAAATCGGATGAAGGCCAAGGTAATATCCGGTGTGCCGCAAGGTACGGTGTTAGCTGCAATACTGTTTGTTATTATGATTGAAGACATAGACAGTAATGTTAAGGATTCGGTAGTGAGTAGTTTCGCAGATGACACAAGAATAATAGTAGAGAAATTACTTGTGATGAAGATAGGAACGCTCTACAAAGAGACCTTAACAAAGTATATGATTGTGCAGATGGTAAATAGGATGGTATTTAACTCTGATAAACAATTTGAATCAATAAATTATGGAGACAGAGAAAGAAAAGCTATAGCATATAGGGACCTAATAATGATACAATCACAAATAAGGAAGCAGTTAAAGACCTTGGTGTGATGATGAATAGGAACATGTTATGCAATGATCAAATAGCAACTTCTGTTGGCAAAATTGCAAAGCAAAATGGGTTGGAATGTTGTTACGGCACTTCAAAACAAGAAAAGCTGAACACATGATTATGCTTTATAAAACATATGTTTTCGTGATCCACTTGAATATTGCAATATTGATATGGTACCCGCCTCACACTATCAAAAGGATATTGCACAAATAGAGAGTGTACAAAGGTCCTTTACAGCTAGAATAGAAGAAGGTAAAGACGAACTTGACTACTGGGAAAGACTACAATCCTTAAATTATATAGTCTAGAAAGGAGAAGAGAACGCTACATGATAATTCAGGCATGGAAACAGATACAAGGAATAGCAGAAAATATCATGGAACT
>NC_087208.1:42226337-42231337 GCF_015104395.2 Macrobrachium nipponense | reverse complement strand
ATAATAATAATAATAATAACATAATAAAATAATATAATAATAATAAATAATAATAATCAATAATAATAATATTTCGGAAGGAGACCCTCTCGTGTCATGTTTTGTTAAAAATGACTGCTGCGTCAGCACTATTAATCTTTGTAAAGAGTCTTCTCTATCTTTCTGATGACGGCTTTCTCGTTGTTGCTTAGACTGGCGAGTAACGCACTAAAGGGCATGGTTAAATTTTACCATGCTCTTTGGTGCGTTGCTCGCCAGTCTAAGCAAAAACGAGAAAGCCGTCATGAGAAAGATAGAGAAGTAGACTCGTTGCTAGTTTAATAGTGCTGAAGCAGCAGTCATTTTTAACAGAATAATAATAATAATAATAATAATAATAATAATAATAATAATGATAATAATAATAATAATTGATAATAATAATAATAATAATAATAATAATAATAATAATAATAATAATAATAATAATAATAATAATAATAATAATAATAATAATAATAATAATAATAATAATAATAATATATTTTCAACTTATTATAATATAAAAAATATTAATAATATTAATATTAATGACAATTAATTTACAATAATGATGATAATAATAATAATAATGATAATAATAATAATTGTTATTATTATTATTATTATTATTATTATTATTATTATTAGTATTATTATTATTATTATTATTATTATTATTATTATAACAATGTATTTAAAGCTCCAATAATAGCCCATTTTCAAAACTGAAATAAGGATCTAGGTCCAAACACGGAAAAATAAACGATGCTCAAAAAATCCCCAAAAGTTACTCGAGACTTCTCGAGAAATATTGACCCAAGAAGGCCGAGTGGATAAATGCAGTATCGCCACTGGTGCTGACACTTTGATAGTCAGTTCCACCGAGGAGATCAATGGCCAGAACTAAAAATGATCCGGGAGGTAGGAAAATTGATAAATGGGTCTGAATCGACACAGTGGATTATGATGATGACTTATGATGGTGTAGACTATAGTGCAAAGTGAGAGGGAGACGACGTACAATGTGTCTTGAATGTTTTTTTTTGCGAATTTTGGCGAATTTTGTAGTCAGTGGAATTTATTTTATGGATTTATATGGATTTAATTTTTATGTTAGATCCGCCTTCAGAGCCGGGAACCAAATTCCCGAACTGTAACCGAGTACTGGGACCTTCGCTGAAAAAAAGTGGGACGCCACTTCTTGAAAACTAACATAGAATCATCTTTAAAATAATTTAATTATGTTTCCCACACCCAAATTACATTCAGGATACTTTGAACTAACCTAACCTAACCTAAATTGTCAGTAGGATAGTTCTTAGAACGAACCTAACCTAGCCCGACCTAGCCTAACTTAGGGGCAAGGCAAAACAATATTGTCAACAGGATACCTCTTGGAATTAACCCATCTTAATCTAACTCAACCTAACTTAACCCAACCTAACCTAACTTAACCTAACCTAACTCAACCCAACCTAACTCAACCCAACCTAACCTAACCTATGAGCATGGCAAAATTATCAATAGGATACCTCAATTCAATAACCTAACCTAATAAGAGGGCATGGACAAATTATCAATAATCACCTTTTTGAATAACCCAACCTTATCTCCACCCAACTAACCTAACCCACCTCAACTTAACCTAACTTAGGGGCATGGCAAAATTATCAGATTGGATACCTCTTTGAATTAACCTAACCTAACATAACTCAACCTAATCTAACCCAACCCAACCTAACCTAACCCAACCTAGGGGCATGGCAAAATTATCAATAGGATACGTCTCTAAATTAACTTAACCTAACCCAACAAAACCTAACCTAGGGACATGGGAAAAAACTGTGGATGGTGCAATATTAGTATACATCTCGGGAATTAGAACAGGGAAAGGTAGTAATGTATTTCCCTTGTGTCTATTAACAAAATATAATATGACAATTTTCCTAACATAAAAATTCATAGGATTTCTTTTATAAAATAGTTGTCTTCATAAACAAGCTATCAGAATAAATTTTCTCCTATATCAAAGAAAATGTTGATTTTCTTATATATTAGACTTAAAAGGAATATAATCTAGGAATAGATGCATTCGGAAACAATCTAATATAATATTTCGTTTCTTATGAGAAAAAATCATGTGAATATTTTTTTATTATAGAAACTTACAGGATTATAAATTTGGTTTAGATTTCCTCATAAAAAGTTTATTAATATATTTCGTTTCTTCTATATGAAAGAAAATATGGCTATTTTCTTAATATGAGAACTCATAGGATTTCATTTTGTTTCAATTGGTTTCTTCATAAACATTCTAAATGTTGAGGTAACTGCAGAAGTTTCAGAATATATGCCCTTCGTATGTGACAAGAGAGACAGATTGATAAAGCAATATTGCTATGAAATGGACGATAAAATGAAAGGGAGATAATTGAAAATAACGAAGGAAATGTGAAATATTACCCAGACGATCTTATGGTGCCGTTTGGAAGCTGGAGAATTGTTATAGGTTATAGCACATATGGCCCCAATATATGACGAGAGAGACATTTGATAAATGGATATTGACGAAACGGAAAACGAAGGAATATGAATATAGATAATTGAGGATGCAAAAAAATAAAAATAATAAATAAAAAAGTGAAATATGAATTATTACACGGAAGAAAGAGATTGCCATTCTGGAACTGGAAAATAGGAGGAAAAGCCTTTCTAAAACAAATTTGCCTGCAAAAGGCCTTCTGGAAAATTTAATCCCAAAACTCATCATGGAAATATTACCAGTGCTTGAAAACTCGGCGGAGAAGAGTTTGCATTGTCAGTGGCGATAGAAAATGAAGCTAAAAAGAAAGTGGTGTGATAACATTCGACAGTTTTGAGCCAATTACCTTGGGACAACATGTTTCAGAATTATCTGCAAAGCTTTGAGAGAAAGTGATTGACAGATTTTTGTTGGCAGAGGACTCAGGGAAAAAGGTTATTAGGATTTACTGATAGAAAGGGATATATATATATATATATATATATATATATATATATCTATATATATATATATATATATATATATATATATATATATATATATATAAGATTGATACAACTTGAAACGAACAAATCTCGGGGCAATTTTGTGTAGCTGACAATATTGTAGGAACCTTAAACCTAGTTTAAGGTTCCTTCAATATCGTCAGATAACCAAAATGACCCTCAGATTTGTTATATATATATATATATATATATATACTAATATATATATATATATATATATGTATAATATATATATATTTGTATATATATATATCGATCTACAAATGTCCTTTATATCTAATTCGCTCTACCTCGGAATTAATATATTTTCATATATGCTTAACCGAGGGGAATTTATTAAGCGATAATAGAATTTGCGAACCAGCGACCTCCCAATTCCAGACTGACAGTGAAGCCTTAAACCACTGCCAGTCCAGGAATTGGGAGGTCGCTGGTTCGCGCCTGTCGATCGCCAATTCTATTACCGCTTAATAAATTCCCCCCCGGTTTAAGCATATAGAAAATATATTAATTCCGAGGTAGAGCGAATTAGATATTAAAGGACAATTGTAGTTCGATATATGTATATGAATCACGGTAATGTGATAGACATATATATATATATATATATATATATATATATATATATATATATATATATATATATATATATATATATATATATATATAGCTTTTTTTATATAACTCTTCGCTCCATTCATGCTCATATTAACTCCCACCTTCCAGGAATGAAGAGCATCGGACATCTAGGATATATAATAATCCCTTATTCAACAAATTCTTCCCCAATCATGATTCTACAAAGATTCTCTATTCAAGACTAAATTAATTTATGCAAATTAGTCCCTCTAAGGGACGTTACAATTCCTTGGAATAATCAAGCATCAAAACATCTAAACATCTAAACATTATTAACAAATTCCACGGCAGAATACATTGTTGAATAACTCTGGGGTACTAAATAAGTCCATTCTTCTGGAAAATCTTTATGATGTTTGATGTTTCATGTTTTAAGTGATAGTAATGTTTGAAACATTGGATTTCCATTGGTGCGAATCCTGACAAAACAGGTAAAATGATTTTGTCATGAATGAGTCGGTGATTTGTAATTATAATACCGAAGGGTATTTAGATAATGCCATGATTGTATAGCATTGAAAATAATATATGAATATTAATCTCTTTTTGTGTGTCTTTGTTGAGGAATGTAGGCTCGGTTTCATAGGCACAAAGACCGGCATTGTAGATATAATGCCGCCGCTAATGAGCCACGTCTGTCATTATAGCTCAATGGGAATATGGCGCCCTTCAATCATTAGGGGATATAAATAAAATTCGTGTAATCGTATTTGGAGCATAATCTATACATCACTGATTCTGCCTCTGTAAATATGAGTATGATATTCATTATATGAATTTAATGAAATATCTCTTTATTAAAGAGAAGGCAGAATATTAATATTCGGTCGTAATTATGCGTGTAGCTGATAAATGAAAATTTCTGTTAGGTTTGAAATGAAATTTTATCAGAAATATGGATGTAATAAGCACTGAGGCATATAATATGACATTATATATATATATATATATATATATATATATATATATATATATATATATATATATATATATTATATATTATATATATATATAATATATTTATATATATATATATATATATATATATATATATATATATATATATATATATATATTATTATGTATATATATTGTATATATATATATATATATATATATATATATATATATATATATATATATATATATATATATATATATATATATATATATATATATATATATATACCTACATATATTATATATATATATATATATATAATATATATATATATATCATATGCATATATATATATATATAGAGAGAGAGAGAGAGAGAGAGAGAGAGAGAG
>NC_087208.1:42221337-42223837 GCF_015104395.2 Macrobrachium nipponense | reverse complement strand
AACCACTTTCTTATGTTTGATATTATAAAGCTTAGAGTATTAAAATCTGAAGTATTACATTAATTTGTTGTGACCTTTGTAAAGTTAAAGTGCACTTTAATGTTTTATAACTTTTCAGAGTTATAATTGTGCAGAATCTGGGTACAAATATCAAAGTAATTGGTGCAATAAACCTCATTTCAATTCTTGATAGTTAGAAAGCGATGGTACAGGTTTTAATCATTACAAAGATGGTATATTAAAACGATAGCTTTTGATAAACCAAATTCCATAATCTATAATAAATGAAATAACAGTTTATTCTTGATAGGATCTAATTCACATTTTTAAGTTTTCCTTTGAAAAGTATCATATACCAAAACATTTCTTTTAAAAGTTTTACTTTTGTAGTTTATAAAGGATATACCCATATCCCCGAAACATTCAGAAAAAATTTGTATATATCCATAATTCTTAAAACACACACACACACACACACACATACACACACACACAGAGGCCAGAACCTTTGCTCGGATCAAAGTAACAAAAGAGAAAAAGGTAATTAAAATTCGTGGAAGAAGACACGTTGATTAAAAACTTCACCTAATTCTTATCACAAGACGTAGAATTTTTTTTTTTTCTGGAAAATCGATTAGCGTCTGAACTTTTCGGAGTAGGTTTATTTTTTCCTAGGCTATGTTCTTGAAGCCAGAGTCAAGAGAAAAAAAACATTATGCAAGATTTCACGTAAGAAAAATATCATATTTTTTTTACACAATCTCCTTAATCTTCTTAAGCGTTGGTTGAATGAAAATCTTGTCGATCACATCTGAATCCAATGCTCCTTTTGAGATATTCATTACCTGCCTCTCTTTTATTAATAAAAGAGAGGCAGTTAATGAACATCTCAAAAGGAGCATGGACTTCAGATGTGATCGATAAGATTTTCATTCAACCAACGCTAAAGAAAATTAAAGAAAGATTATCAGCAGGGGTGACCTAAATTGGCTTACCTATGGATGGACCTCTTGGTATAAATACCACCTTTTCTGTAAGCTTTTCTCATTCATCTACCTGAAGAGAGAGACAGCAGTCTCTGAAATATAGTATTTTTCTCTCTATATTTGGTATTTTTATGGGCTCATTTTATTAGATGAAATTCTGTTGTAACAGAACATTTTTACCAGTCATATATATATATATATATATATATATATATATATATATATATATATATATATATATATATATATATATATATATATATAACATGGGGAATTATCCCTCCAGTATTCATAAGGTAAGCGTGGACACGAAACGGAAGGCAGACCCCCACACCCATTACATACACAGGCTCTCTCTCTCTCTCTCTCTCCCGGCAATCACCCCATCTCTCTCTCTCTCTCTTTCTCTCTCCACCTCTTTCTCTCCATTCTAACAGGTAATGAAAATGAGAGAGTTGCATCATAACATAATGTTTATTTACAATAATAACTAAATCATTAACTAAGTAACCCAGTCTTACAGACTAACATTGTCAAGTCACCCAAAAGGTCCCACACCTCTCCCTGGGAACTCTGTCCACCGAAATCCAGAACCGTCTGTCAAAGATACAGAACACATCCCGGTAAGTACACACACAAGTTTAAAGACAAAGTTAATAAAATGGAACATCTTACAAGATATCAAACAAGCCATCCCTTGGCTAAAGTAAAGGTAACACTTACCCATTTCCAACCGGACACTAACACTATGTCACAAAAAACTCCCCCGGCGAATGCCACGGCATCTTTGCCTGATACTCGAAGCCCTCTGTCAAAATCCCTCCTCCATAGGTTTGGGTATGAACGCTTTTAACAGAAAGAGGCGCACACGCACATACGAACACACAGTTCGCTAGCGCCTCGCGGTTCTAGCTGCATCTAGTTTCACAAAGGCACTTTGGGAAGAAGTAGTTCATAAACTGTCGTACATTGACTCGGCGAACTAAGCACTTTTATCTACACTCAGCCATCTCAGAACTCATTCATCAGCTATTCTCAGTCGTCACTCGCTGCTGTCCTCCATTCCATAGGTTACAGAGACGTACGAACAATATATTATTAATCAAAACCCTATGTCTTACAGATTGCTCGGCCTCGCACCTATATGCTAGCCCCCGCCTAGCAAAATTGCTTACACAAAACACTGGCCGGCTTAAAATAAAATAAGTAAAACTGACACGTCTCTGGCATTATAAAATAAAGTCTTATCACGCTTTAACTCCCAATAACACAAAACGCATTTTCTCTCATATTTTCTGCATTAGGATTCTGAATATTCTTGAATATCCCTCTTCGCTTGTCTGCAAGTAGCTGAACAGACAGCAACAGGCTATAGCAGGCTGTAGCACTGTAGGAAGACGGAAGAATGCCTCCCTCATCGTAGAAGACTCTCACGGCTTCTTGTAGATCCCCAAAAAACACGCTTGTAGAATTCTCTCGAACACCCATCATGAATACTTGTAATCACCCTGGAC
>NC_087208.1:42206550-42220837 GCF_015104395.2 Macrobrachium nipponense | reverse complement strand
TCACATTTATAATATTGTCACTAATGACCATGTCTACGTCATTATTGCTCAGTGAGGATAATGCTGTCCCTCTCGTCATGATATGAAATATGATATTTATTTAATCATTGTGAGATATATGGCTCTGAGCCAATTTACAAGTCACTGGATCTGCCTCATTAAATAGTAATTATAAACATATTAATTATAATATTCACTTATTTGATTTATTAATTAAATGTTTTGCATTTTGGAAAGGAAAGAAGGTTAAATATTCTGTCGTAATTACAAGTGTAACAGATGAATAATAGTATATGTAATCATTGATATGTAGAATTACAATATATTACATGTGTATTTGAATGTGATAAATAAAATATAATGTAATATGGTAATATATATATATATATATATATATATATATATATATATATAATATATATATATATATATATATATATATATATATATATATATAGATATATATATATATATATATATATATATATATATATATATATATATATATATATATATATATATATATATATATATATATTACACCCCCTTTATTCCCTAAACTACACAAACTGGGAACTCTTACCTGTTGCCAACGGTGCCCTGTCTGTAAGATGTCACGAGGCTTATTAAGACTGCGTAAATATACAAAATATCATTTATTTCCCAAAGCAATTGGTTATAACAAAGAAACAAAATGATTAACAAGTCATAATGGCACAAATACCCAAATCTGCCCATAAAGAAAACCAATAAGATAACATTCTACCTTCCGGACTAAGGTTACACTCTCAAACCCCAAACAAGTCACATTGTCTAGTATTAGTCAGTTAGATAATCCCATTCCTAATCAACCATGGAATCGGACCCATCTGTAATAAAGATAATAGTTATATAGGACACCCCACGTCACTCTTTTTCAAAGTATTTACGTAAAGAGAATATTTCCACACTTCTCTCTCTTTTCCAAAAGGTAACAGATTTCTAAGTAGTAGAAACGTGTCTTACCTTTTCGATGGGCGTTTTCTCCCGACACTTAGAGCAACCGCTTGTTCTCTCCTTTGCACAAAGAATGCGTCTTCCACAAGTACCCTGAACCAGTAGGCCTGTAATACGCGTACAAACGAATGCACATGCCTCGCAAACGGGGAACGACCTCTGAGACAAGTTGCTTGTTCAGCAAATATCATTCTCTCCCCTGTGACTTTGCAGTGTACCGCCCCTTGTCTCTAGGCGAGCAGAGCTATGTGTCTTTATTTTATTTATATAAAACACTTTAAACATATTATTAGCCATTCCCCCTCTTTCACCTCTCTATAGGAGCTCGGCTACCCCATGCTAGCACCGCCTAGCTCTAGACACACAAGCGTCTTACAATATATATAAAAAACAGAGGCTGGCTCAAAAAAGAAAATAATGCACTCCCGTCGCACACCATATCGGCAACTAATGCCCAATGTATCAATGTACACATGACTTAGAGGCACCTCCGTTGCCGGAGCACTGTGCTTCGTCGAATGCATAAAAGTTTAAGGACTCCAAGTACACAAATGGCGATCAGTATAGCTCCTAACATGATCATTACTATTGGTATAGTATAGCGGTCATCGAAAATAAAAGGTTCATCTTCAACCACTATCTTCGAGTGGCGGGACTGTAATGGACTCCACTGTAGACGGGATTCGAACGCCTTATGGCTTCCGTGTAGGTGTCGGTGAAACACCTTTATCGACGAGTTGTAGATACGCCGACTAAGTACCATGAAGAAGTCGTAAGAATCCTGCAGGAACTGTCAAACAGCTGAGATCCCTGAAGAATGAGCGAATTGTTGTAGACGCAGGTTGAGTACGTAACCCAACTCGAAACAACTCAAACACGCGCCATTATTCAGCATCTGCGGACCCTCGTGATGTATCCAACACCCTCCGTCGCTAAACTGTAGATTCGACGTTTTCTACTGAAGTAAACGTGGTCACCACCCCGATTATTCTATGCAAGTGCTACTCGCCACCCGCCTCATCGAAGACTGTAGACTCCTGATTTATCCCAGAAATTATATCGAAGACATCTCATCCTTTGCCAAGGCAGTCCACAAAAATGCCCTTCGTGTGTAGACTTGACTCAATCTCTGGTACTGTAGAACGAAGTCGTCTCCCTTTGGCATCCTCACATAGAGTTGGGAATTCTCCAAAGTCATTGTGTGTCCGTATTTAAAAGGTCTACATGGTCATAAAATAACTAAAGTTCTTGTTTTACCCCACAAATTCGTCACTAATTAATATATTCAATCTACTAATCAAATATTAGAAAAAAGAAAATTCCTCGTTAAACCAAATAATCTTTACCTACTGAATTCTCACAAATAATCCCATATCTGACAAACACACTATGAAAAGAGAACTCATAAAGTCTAACAGTGAAAACCCCTTTATGGTTTATATAACTAGCTCCATAAAATATAATGCCGAACACCCCTTCTATCCAACCACATACCCTGACAAATTTATATCTTCTATCTAATAGATAAATGCTATTTAGAGCTTAACCCTCATTGCAAACATCTCTCGTAAGAAAAGAAAAAGAAGAAAAAAAAAAATAAAAATAGGATAATACAACAATAGTAAGTGAACTTTCCCCTCCCATTACACAGCGCACATAAGAGAAAAGAAAAAGAAAAACCATCAGTTGTTTAATCATCTGATCGGACGACGTTAAGAAAGAAAAAAAAAACATATATAGTTCAACATCTTTTCCTAAAAAGGAATGTGTACCGTTACAGAATCTGCTAGCGCAGCAACCCTATCGACAAGAAAAAAAAAAATCCCCTTACATGACACGTTTCTCGTGAAATGTCATAATCAGCATCTCCGAAAACCGTGCAAATCCCCCGAGTAATCAATTCCAAAGGGAAGTTTGCAACCGGACTCCTTACAGCAACTTCAGCAAAAAAGAAACCCACCTATGAACACGTCAGGTGCTTAGCATTGCAGCATATTCAGGACTCGCGACGCTAAAGAAACTCATGATTCTCAAAAAATAATGTTTAGTACTGAACTTCGTAAGCACACCCCCAGAACCATCTCATTATACATAAACCATCATCTTAATAATAACACCACTCAGGTGACATAAATAATTCCTCTATTTAATTACTGACCCCACGCTAAAAAAAACCATCCGTTTCTCAGCTAAAGCAAACATTTGCCGAAAAATATTAACCCCGAAATCTTACGCCAAAAACACCGCAGACTTACATACAATAAGAGAGAAAAACATTAGAAGGAAACAAAGGAGAAGGAAAAAAAAAAATGCAAAGAAACCATTCTGTCATCAAATTACAAAAAATTAGATAACAGAAAAAAGAAGGAAAAATTAATGCAATTGCGCTATCATATATTAATTGCCACAACCAATTCTTTTCAATTTCGAGATATGTGTTAGCTTCGACTGACCTGTTCGTTCATTTAAAAACTACAAACCTATTTCCAATTTTTCTCTTCAATGACTTTAAAAGGACACTCAAACTTCGGCCCTAGTTTGTAATTTAACTCATTTCTCACGTTAAGTTTTAAAATACCTTATCACCGACATTGATCTTGGGATAATATGATTTACTAATGCTCTTTTGAACCATATCTCTGGTTGTGGACTCGAGATTACGGCTAAGACATGCGTGTCTCTCTCTCGCTGTGGATATCAGCGCATCAACCGTATCCTCGCCCTGGTGAGGCGTAGTTAACAAATCAAATGTGCCTCGCGCTGGATAACCAAACAAAGCTTCAAAAGGGGACATTTTAATTGAATCGTAACCATGGTGGTTAATGCTATGTCTAACACGTTAATATATCTGTCCCAATTTCTATCATTACCACCTACCGTTTTTCTGAGCGCCTTCGAGCACTTTCCTGTTTTGCTCGTTCGCACAACCCATTAGCCTCGGGTCTGTATGGAATAATTGTTACTTTCTGTATCCCCATGAATTCAGCTAAACACTCCAAGGTTTTGTTCACAAATTCCCTCCCATTGTCGGTTAATAGAACTTCGGGTGAACCGTATCTGCAAACGATACCATTGAAAAATGCTATGGCTACTTCTTCGGCCATTTTATGCTTAAGTGGGGAAAATTTTCTACTATCCTCTTAAGTCCATCTATTATCAATAGCAAGTACTTGTTCGCATATCTAGACTCACAAAAATTCCCTAAGACATCCATATGTATTCTCTGAAAAGGTTTTACTCGGTATAGGATACGATCCTAATTTGCATGACGTTGTCCTAGCAGGCTTACATGCGTTGCACACCGCACAATTCCTTACGAAATTTTCCACATCTTTACCCATATTTTTCCAAATGTATTTAGACCGAACCTCATCATAAGTTTTTTCTATTCCCAAGTGAGGACTACCGAACCTGCAATGAACTATATCTAAAACCACTGGAATTAGGACTTTCGGAATTACGATCTGTGTCCGTATCTCCTTTACTTTCACTGGTTCTCAACTTATATTTAATTTTTCCTAACCAACAGATTTCCTTCTAACTCCAAACCCGAAAAAGGCAAGCTATAACGTTTCTTGACTAATTCCCTCTCAGAAATGCTTTCGCATCTGCTAAAACCTCGTCTTCATCTTGCCTTAGCTCTATGAGAGGTATATCCCATTGTATGGCTTCGTTAATGACCTGCGCGACTTGGAAACCTTCCGCGTCATGAAAACTCCTGCTGAGAGCATCTGCAACAGCATTAGATTTGCCCTCTATATATTTGAGCTTTGCATCAAAATCTCTGATAGTTAGAAACCATCGAGCTCTTTTGGGAGACAAATCGGGTTTATTAAAAAGATCGATAACGGTTTTTGTGGTCTGTAAGGACTTCTACTTTATTCCACATCAGTAACATTTTAAAATGAACTAAGCTCGACACTATTGCAAAGGCTTCCTTAACTATGGTGGCCATGGACTTCTCGTTACTGCCTTTTTTCCCTGAACTTCCTGCTATAAAAAGCTATAGGATGAAATTTCCCATCAAACTTTTGCATAAGGCATGCACCTATGCCTTCCTGGCTTGCATCAGTCACTAATGTAAAAGGTTCCTTAAAATCTGGAACTTCAAACCGGGGGATTCATTAGCGCTTCTTTAAGCTTTTGAAACTCTCCGCCTGGGGTTCCTTCCATTGAAATTGAACGTCTTTCCGCAACACATCATTTAGGGGAGCTGCTATGTTAGAAAACCCTTTTACGAACCTCCTGAAGAAACAGTGATACCCGAGGAATGACTTAATCTCTTTCTTTGATCTGGTTGGGGTTGCGAAAATTCGCTATTGCTTTCACTTTATCGTCATTTACTCTAACCCCTTCCTTAGATATGACGTGACTTAGATATGTGATCTGCTTTTTAAGAACGAACACTTGGCTAGCTTGAGAGGAAGACCGTCTGAGGAACAGCTTCTCTCTGTCGAATCAGCAGTAATGACCCTGAGTTGCCTGTAACATGATTAATAAACCCTTTTCCTATCAAAATAAACCGAAACCCCCTATTTCAAACTGGTTCACCAGTCCCTACGGAGCGTACTACAGCTTGGAAAAATATATAAAAAGCCCTTTACCGCGGCCACCACTGTTAGCCCACCCCTTATTCCCTAAACTACACAAACTGGGAACTCTTACCTGTTGCCAACGGTGCCCTGTCTGTAAGATGTCACGAGGCTTATTAAGACTGCGTAAATTTAAAAAATATCATTTATTTCCCAAAGCAATTGGTTATAACAAAGAACAAAATACTTAACAAGTCATAATGGCAGACACACAAATACCCATAAAGAAACCAATAAGATAACATTCTACCCTCCGGACTAAGGTTACACTCAAACCCCAACAAGTCACACTGTCTAGTATTCGTCAGTTAGAGAATCCCGTTCCTAATCAACCATGGAATCGGACCCATCTGTAATAAAAGATAAATAGTTATATAGACACCCCACGTCACTCTTTTCAAAGTATTTACGTAAAGAGAATATTTCCACACTTCTCTCTCTTTTCCAAAAGGTAACAGTTTTTCTAGGTTTTATAGAACGTGTCTTACCTTTTCGATGGCGTTTTTCTCCCGACACTTGGAGCAACCACTTGTTCTCTCTTTTGCACAAAGAATGCGTCTTCCACAAGTACCCTGAAACCAGTAGGCCTGTAATACGCGTACAAACGAATGCACATGCCTCGCAAACGGGGAACGACCTCTGAGACAAGTTGCTTGTTCAGCAAATACCTTCTCTCCCATGTGAAACTTTGCGCGTACCACCCCCCTTGTCTCTAGGCGAGTAGAGCATGTGACTTTTTATTATTATATAAAACACTATAAACAGATATTAGCCATTCCCCTCTTTCACCTCTTTAGATATATATATATATATATATATATAATATATATATATATATATATATATATATATATATATATATATATATAGATATATATATATATATATATATATATATATATATATATATATAAATTAATAAATATGTACTACAAATTCACACGTAACTCAGGAATAATAATAATACTGGTGTAATATCATTATTATTATTATTACTATTGCAGCGAATTGCTCGCAGTTGACGGGTTTAAAGTAATGCTGAGTTCTGATTGGCTGCGCGTCGATCCCGTTGGACCAATAAGGTTACTGGAGGATTGTTGGAGCACCACACCGGCCTTCCCACAACCTCCCCCCCACCCCCCCACCACAACAGGTGCGTCTAGCATGACATCACGCTTACTATTTGTTTACCAGGCGTGCAGTAATTAGAGGTATATATATATATATATATATATATATATATATATATATATATATATATATATTACGTATGTTATGTATATATACACACACACACACACACACACACACACACATATATATATATATATATATATATAATATATATATATATATATATATATATATATATATATATATATATTACCCACAATTATCACAGACAACAAAAGATTATTACAAAGCCCATAAACCGCAACTCCTTCAAATTTACCCAAAATCACACCCCCCCCCCACCCACATCCCAAAGAAAATGGACGTTTACCAAACCATAAACTCAAACGAGAACTTTAATTTTCTAATTAAAACACAGCTCGCTAATCTTTGGGACCTAAGGTCCTTGAATGAATGAAAGTCATAGCTCTTATTTATTAGAGTTAATTAAAGCGTTTCGGGGGTCAGCGCCCCCCTAAGTCAAAGCCGCTCCGTGGGATTTGGGAAAACTGCTGCTCTTCCGGATCACGTACGAGTATATGTGGGGACTAGAATTGAAAACTATTACTTTCGCTTACTCTGGGAGTAAGCCTTTTGCCGGGTACACATACGAGCATATGAGGGAAACTGGAATTAAAACTACTATTTTCGCTTGCTCGGGGAGTAAACCTAGAAAAGTAGTGGGATTGAGGGAAGCGCCATGGAGAAGCCTAAAAAGGTCTGAAAAAGGTGTTTTACATTGAGTTAAAGACAGCAATTCTAGTATAGGAGATTAATGATTTATTTATTACAATGAAAGGTAGAAAATAAATATTGACATTGTTAAAACAGTTCGGAGCAATTATTTCTGATAAAATATAGCGTAGATCATTATAATTTTCGTTGGTGAACAACGCTCTATTTGACCGTAGATTTTAGCACGCGCCCCGATAAAGCTGGAGGTCGGGTCACGACTTGTTTTTTTATCTAAATTAGCCGAGGTATTGTATGTTGCTTAGTTTACGCAGGGTTAAGGAAATAATGTATATGTATATATTACTATATATATATATATATATATATAATATATATATATATATATTATATATATAATATATAGATATACTGTCTCTAACGGGGGAGACAGTTATTCTACGGAATATACAATATTAGCATCGTATCTTTATGGGCAAAACAAAAATATACGAAAAATATGCTATTATAACATCATTACCATCATTACACATTTAGCAGACGAATATTAAAATCTCATCCTTTGCACCCCTCCTGACACAAAAAAAAAAAAAAAAAAAAAAAAACTATAATTTCGTTTGCAATATAATTGCCATACCTCTCTTTTGAAGATTTTTTTCCCTGTTTGTGTGTGTGTTTGTGTGAAGTTTTGTGTGTGTGTGGGGGGGGGGGGGGGGTAGGGGGGGGGGGGGGGGGGGGGGGTCCACACTCTATTACCAAGATTGTACCTGCCAATCAAAATCTGATTGGCCAATCTGTATCTAATCACCTCGTTTACGGTCGGGAGGATTTTTTTTCCCGAGCTTCGAAATACGAGCAAATGTTGTGGCTTTTGGATGAATGGAGGCGTGAAAGTGATAATTTTTATGAATGACGCCAAGAGATCACGCTAAATTTTCATGTAGGCCTGTCGCCAATTTTGGAAGATATTTTTTAAAAAATGGGTCTTGCTGATTTTCAGATTCCTATTAAATTTATCCATACATACAAAAATACATGCGTAACATAATTTAGCACTCACGCGCTAACTCTTTTTCTGTGCATTAATACAATTATTAACAGGACCTCGTCTAAACTGGATGCATCTAGCGGAGATATTTACTCAGAAAAAGTTACAACCTTTCCAGGACTGACTGTCCTCATTCTCTGGTAGCTTCTAAGGCTACCAGACGATGAGGACAATCAGTCCTAGAAAGCTAGTGACTTTTTCTGAATAAAATATTTCTGCATACCATCTAGTTTAAATGAGCTCTTATTATTAATACATAAATGCTGCATACACAAAAGTATCCATTAGTATGTATCAGGTGAATATTTCCAGAATCAGTGATTACAATACTTGTTTTCTCACTGACTCTGAGGTTGGAATCCTATGGGAAAGAAAAATCTGTATTAATTTCTTAAAATAAAGTAGGTTAGGTTTTCCACGTGAACACACATTCAGAAAAAAATAAAATTGATTTCACATATTTCAGGTTTTCAAAGTCTCAGTTTGAAACTCTCTCAGACTTTTCCAAAACCAGTCAGACTATTAAAAACCTCTCAGACGTTTCCAAAAACTCCCAGAAATTTTGAAAACCTCTCAGACGTATTCAACCTTTCGGATGTTTTTCAAAACCCTCCCAAGCGGCTTTCAAAACCTCATCCGACGTTTTGAAATTCCTTTCAGACCTTTCCAATATCTCTCATAAGGCTTCAAAAACCTCTCAGACGTTTTCAAAACTTCTCAGACATTCTCACCTCTCAGACGTTTTCAAACCCCTCCGACACTTTCAAAACCTTTCAGACGTTTTTCAAAACCTCTCAGAAGTTATCAAAACCCCTCAGATGTTTTTAAAACCTCTCACACCAAATCCTCTCGGATGTTATCAAAATCTCTCAGACGATTTTTAAAACCTTTCAGCCGTTTTCAAAACCTCTCGGATGTTATCAAAACTCTCATACGTTTTTAAAAACCTCTTAGGTATTTCCAAAACCTCTCAGACGTTTTCAAAACCTCTCAGACATTTTCAAAAGCTCTCAGACGTTTTCAAACCTTTCAAACGTTTTCAAAACCACTCAGACGTTTCGAAAACCTCTCAGACCAAATCCTCTCAGACGGTTTCAGAGCATGCCAGATGCTTTGAATATATCAATGGTTACCTAACCTCTCCCTCAGCCAATTACTGGATCGCGACTTGTAGGCCTCTGGGAGTCCAGTCTCGTGAAAAGCGAAAACGCAAACTGGATCTGGCTCGAGGGTAAATAATGGACTTCTGATCAAAACGTGCGGCTCGTTACCAGGGCCATTGAGACCCAGCGGCTGTAAACTAATTCTCCTGACGGGTCAGATGTTTTATATGTAATTGGTATATAAAGCCAAAGGAATATATCTTCTGTAGAGGGATATGTATATATACTAACTTTGTAAAAACCCACTGCTTTGGTTAGGATGGAATGTCCATGGGCTGACGGAATATGATATAGTAGATGTCGATAGATTAATGTTTGTAATGTTTAGCAAAGTTTTTACGCTTGGATACAATCATTCTAAAAATTCGATCATAGGTCGAATTTAATTTTTTTATAGAGATTTGTATTTCAAGATTTTTAAAAAGGAATTGCACTGATGAATAAGAAGAGGATTTTGTGATGAAAAAATACATCTTACAACTTAAAATTTTTTTTTTTTTGGGGGGGGTTTTTTTTTTTTTTTTTTTTTTGAGTTTCTTGCCATTTTATTTAGTAGACTGCAAGATGAAGCGGAGAGAAATTATTACGCGTTTCTCATCTCTCTCTCTCTCTCTCTCTCTCTCTCTCTCTCTCTCTCTCTCATCTCTCTCTCTCTAAAGGAAAACTATACTGCCTCTTTTGTTGGTCGAAAGAAACTCAGACGTAAACTGTTTTTTTTTTTCTATCTATGGAAACCATTTCGATGAGGGTCCTCGAAGTTTGCTCGATGCCTGGTTTCTGTGTGTGTGTTTGTGTGTGTGATGTGTTTTTTTTTTTTTTTTTGTTTTTTTTTTTTTTTTTTTTTTTTGTCTTAGGGGAATCTTCGTGGAAGGTTTGGCAATAATAAGGGATTCTTCCTCTTGTCTGAGGACCCCATTGAGAGAGACTACTCATCTTGGGAAGTCGATGTTTTAAGTCGACGTTTTAACGGCCATCGACCACAAGCTCGATTGATAATGAAGCAAACGGACGAGGAGGCGGGCAGAGAGAGAGAGAGAGAGAGAGAGAGAGAGAGAGAGAGAGAGAGAGAGAGAGAGAGAGTAGGATAATATATACAGTAGGTGTTGAGTTAGGAAGTGGACTTTTTTGTGAATTATTTGTCTCATTATTTTGTCATGTAGGCTATCCTTGGTCTGAAACTTGATTCTCTCTCTCATCTCTCTCTCTCTCTCTCTCTCTCTCTCTCTCTCTCTCTGACACACACACACACAAACACACACACAACCACCCCTTTACTGAATTAACTCATTCCCCAAACCATCAACAACCCAAATACATCTTTCGTAATAAAGAGATCCAGGCTTTATCAGAATTTAAAATTGGTACCAGAACTTGTTTGCAATTTATTTGCGAAGCGAATTTTACCATCTCCACGAAGCAGCAAAATTTAGTCTCGGGGTAAACACAGAAAAGGAACTTGCAAATTCAATTTGAATTCCACCAATGGTCGAATACCAGTATAAACCTGGAATGATTTTGTCCTTCTGCAAATTCATTTCAGGTTAATTCTCCTGCTGGCTTTTCAAGTGTTCCTTTGAAGATCTAGCAAAAAAAAGAAAAAAAAGAAAAAAAAAGGACAGTCGACGTTGCCTCCAGTATCTGCAATAATTATTTTACGTATAAAATGAAACGTTCTTTTATGCTTTTGAAAGACAAGAATTTCTGAAGAGTTTTAGCTTTATTTTTCAATGACTTAATTTGACTAGGGAACAAAATGCTCCAGAGAATTATCTGAGAATTGTCGATTCTGTATGATATAAAATATATATGCGAATGTAAGCAACCCATTTTGTGTAATATAGGAAGCAAATGGTAACCTTACTTTTTGTTTGAGTGGAGATACTTGAAGCTATGCTAGGAACAAATAAATTGGAAAAGTATATTTATAACTAGATAAATATAGTATAAAGGGTCTTTGCAGCAACAATCTTAATTAAAAGGTAATGTGTGATAATTTCGTAGACAATTCATATTTAATCTATTATTACTTTCTAAAGAAAATCAAATCAGTTCATAAGTAGAAAAAAACAAGGAGTGATCTAACCTCCCGTTAAAATCTATGGTCAAATAGCACATTATTTCACCAACGAAAATTAATATAAATATGCTATATTTTATTAGAAATAATTCTTCTCTAAAGTTCAACATGCACATTATTTATTTTTTATGTTTTCATTCTAATAAATAAATAACAAATATGCTATCCTGAATTTCCTGTATTTAAAAACTAAACGCGAAACACCTTTTCCAGACCTTTTCAGTCTCTTTTATTGAGCAACAACAACAAAGTAGTTGTAGGTTTTACTCCCCGAGTGAGCGATTATAGAAGATTGGGTTTAACATATGCTCACACTATCAAGAGATTAACTCTGACTTCCTTTTATAAAGATTTAAGACCATTTTTTGGAGAAGGTCCCAATTTCTCTATTTTTTCAGAATTTGTGACCTCATGAAATGCAAGTGGTCACATCCGTAGGCAGAAAAGGTCATTCAAATATCAGGTGATTAATATTTAATCAGAGACACGGGCAATTATGTTGTTTTGATGGCAGGTGTACGATAACTGAAACGCACGGGGATGCTTAAAAAACAAAAAATAAAACTATTTTGATTGGGGAATAATTGGTGATTTGAAATTACTTTGACTGGAGAATAATTGATAATTTGAAATTATCTGGAAGTGGATTACACCGTAGAATTAATGGAATGGAATGCTGTTATTATTATTTTAATTATTAATAATACATAAATAGATATATACATATTACATACACACAAAGACACACACACACACACACACACACATATATATATATATATATATATATATATATATATATATATATATATATATATATATATATATATATATATGCTTAAAAAAATCACAGTAGATGCACGTCTTTACCTCCTGACGATCTGAGTAAAGACGAAGGCGCTTGTTGGATTTCTGACTATTATTTTCCTGTGGTATTCGCTTATATATATATATATATATATATATATATATATATATATATATATATAGATATATATATATATATATATATATATATATATATATATATATATATATATATATATCTATATATATATATATATATATATATATATATATATATATATATATATATATATTCACGCACATATTACATACATACGTACATACATACATACACCATCACTGAGAATTCATGCAAAAGACAATACCGCAATTCTTCTTTCAATTCATGCATACATCTTTGCTAAAGACAGAGAGAGAGAGAGAGAGAGAGAGAGAGAGAGAGAGAGAGAGAGAGAGAGAGAGAACACCAAGTAAAAGCACAGACGAAGAAATGACACAAAATCCTCTGAATGGCCTCCTGTCTTCTTCAAACGCCTGAAAGAAATGAACAACAGATGTCCTCTTTTATCACGTGTGTGTGTGTGTGTGTGTGTGTGTGTATGCCTTCTTTCTTTAAAGGATTCTTGTGTTTATCTCTCTCTCTCTCTCTCTCTCTCTCTCTTCAATTTACCCATTTTCAGTCGACCCTAAACCTTTCTCTTAGTCTCTCTCTGTCTGCCTGTCTGTCTCTCTCTACTTTTGTCAGTTGATCAAGAGGCGTGTCTCTAATCTCTCTCTCTCTCCCTCTCTCTCTCTACTCTCTCTCTCTCTCTGTCTTTCCTAACCTTTCAAAATTCTCTTAAAAACGTCACAGATGAAATGAGACGAAGGACTTTCTTTTTCCTTCTCCCTTCATTTTCTTTATTTTCTCTATTTTCTCATTTTTTCACTGACGGTTCTTTGGTCATCCAAGGACACGTATATGTCCTTTTTTAGCGAAGAGAATTATTTTCATTCTCATTGAATATGCGAACAAAAAAGCAGCGTTCGTGCTTGCGTAAGACGCCTTCTGGTTCTGCGTTCGAAATAGATGATAGCCTTGATCCTTTCTTTGCTATCTATCTATCTATCTATCTATTTATTTATCTATCTATCTATCTATCTATTTATCTATCTACTTGTCTATCAATCTATCTATCTGTGGATTATGATAATAAAAAAAGAAAGTTGCCGTCGTATCAACAAAATAATCAACAAATTGGAACAATCAACTTTGACTAAAATGTTTGGCATGAAATAATTCAGAATAGTTTGCAAGACGTCTTTGAATCTTTCGAAGAATTGATGCTATGATCCTATAGTTAATGTAAAGAGTTTGATTTATGCAATCAAACAAGGCGTGATCCGGCCTCCAGCTAATTCAGGGAGCGTGCTAAATTCTTCGGTCAAATAGAGCGTGGTTTCATCAACGAAAAATTAAAATTAAAACAAATACGCATATATTATAAATATATATTATGTACTGTTTACATG
Source organism: Macrobrachium nipponense (assembly GCF_015104395.2). Classification (NCBI taxonomy): domain Eukaryota; kingdom Metazoa; phylum Arthropoda; class Malacostraca; order Decapoda; family Palaemonidae; genus Macrobrachium; species Macrobrachium nipponense. The sequence goes on along the minus strand of NC_087208.1, from coordinate 42,206,776 downwards.
CTGATTATTTATTTTTATTACGTTTTCATTCTAATAAATAAATCATAAATATCCTATCCTAAATTTCTGTATCTTTAATTCAATGCGAAACATATTTTTCAGAACTTTTTAGGCTCTTCAATATACCTTTCCTACACCCCACCAACAAGCACAACAACAACAAGAACAACAACAACTAAAAAGTAATTTGTAGGTGACACCCCGAGTAAGCGAAAATTACTTAATT
>NC_087208.1:42192973-42196050 GCF_015104395.2 Macrobrachium nipponense | reverse complement strand
CACATATATATATATGTATATATATATATATATATATATATATATATATATATATATATATATACTATATATATATATAAATGTTTTATAAACCTCTTTGCTCCATTCATGCTCATATTAACAGCCACCTTCCAGCAATGAAGAGCATCGGGCATCTAGGATAGATAATAATCGCTTATTCAACAAATACTTTCCCAGTGATGAATCTACAAAGATTCTGTATTCAAGACTAAATTAATTTGTGCAAATTAGTCCCTCTAAGGGACGTTAGAATCCCCTGAATAATAAAGCATCAAAACATCCAAACATCTAAACATTAATAACAAATTCCAACGCAGAATACATTGTTGAATAACTCTGGGGATACTAAAATAAGTTCCATTCATCTGGGAAATCTTTATGATGTTTGATGTTTGATGTTTGAAGTGATAATAATGTTTGAAACACATGATTTCCATTGGTGCGAAATCTGACAAAACTGGTAGAATGATTTGTCATGAATGAGTCGGTGATTTGTCATTAGAATCCCGAAGGATATTTAGATAATGCCCTGGATTGTATACCATTGAAAAATAATATATTAATATTAATCTTTAATTGTGTGTGTTGATGATGATGTAGGTACGGTTTCATAGGCACAAAAGGCTCGGCATTGTAGGTATAATGCCGCCACTAATGAACCACGTCTGTCATTATAGATCTATTAGAATAATGGCGTTCCCCTCATCATTATAATATGAAATATCGTGTAATCGTATCTGGAGGATAATTTTATACATCACTGATTCTGCCTCTGTAAATGTGAATATGAAATTCAATTTATGAATTTAATGAAATATCTCTTTATTAGGAAGGAGGCAGTATTATTAATATTCGTCGTAATAATGCTTGTAGCTGATAAATGAAAATTTCAGTTAGGTTTGAAATGAAATTTTATTAGAAATATGGATATAATAAGCACTGAGGCATATAATATGACACATAGATATATATATATATATATATATATATATGATATATATATATATATATATATATATATATATATATACATATGTATATATATATATATATAGATATATATATATATATATATATATATATATATATATATATATATATATATATATATATATATATATATATATATATATATATATATATATATATATATATAATATATATATATATATGTATATATATATATATATCTATATATATATATATATATATATATATAATATATATATATATATATATATATATCAAGTTATTCATATACATATGAATAACTTGATCACAAAGTATATAAAACGATGATGCTATGTATAAATAACGGTTTTTTTGCCACGAAGGAAAAATGAAAAGCGAGATAGCCAAGTACTTTCGGTCCTGTTCAGTAAAGGGTCTGAACAGGACCGAAAGTACTTGGCTATCTCGCTTTTTCATATATATATAATATTAATTTCCCACATTCAAATACACATGTAATATATGTAATTCTACGTATCAAAGATTACATATACTATTATTCATCTGTTACACTTAACCTTCTTCCTTTCCACAGTGCAAAACATTTAATTGATAATTCATATAAGTGAATATTATAATTGATATGTTTATAATTACTATTTATAGAAGCAGATCCAGTGACTTGTAAATTGGCCCAGACCTACATATCTTGAAACGAAAATTATGAAAACATCATATTTCATATCATGACGAGGACGGGGGACAGCATTATCCTCGCTGAGCAATAATGACGTAGACGTGTGTCATTAGTGACAGCATTATAAATATGATGACAGCCTTTGTGGCTTCGAAACCGTAGTTTTTGCTTGTTCGGTGAGTATGCCTACAAACTAATTTGCTGTTGTTGTTGGGGGGTAGGAAAGCCCTATGAAAAAGCCTAAAAAGGTCTGAAAAAGGTTGTTTTGCGTTGAGTTAAAGTTAGAGGAATTTTGGATAGGATATCAAGATTTATTTATTTGAATGGAATTGTAAACAATAAATAATATGTATGTTAACAATTATTCCTTGTGTAAAATATAGCGTATTTATTTTGATTTTCGTTGGTGAAACAACGTAATTTGACCATAGATTTTAGTACACACTTCAAATAAGGTGGAATTCGGATCACACATTGTTAATCAATACAGAAAAAATAATTGATATGCATATTTTATTTTTCAATGCTATACTGGGATTACCCAAATACCTATTGATCTGTAATGGCAAACCAATGCTCCATTGACGACAAAATCATACTAACTGTCATGCTAGACTTCGCACCAATCGAAATGCGATGTTTAAAACACTATCATCACTTAAAATCAAACATCAAACAGCAACATCAAAAACATCAACAAATCAAAAACATCATGACGAATTTGCAGATGAATGGAAAACTGTTCATGGCTAGTTACGTTTACAGAGTTATTCATTAATAAATGGAACGTTAGAATGTTGGACTATGTTTGTATGCTTTGATGTTTGATTATTCCATGGGATTCAGATACCCCTTGGAGGAACTAAATCACTTAAATTAATTTATTCTTGAATAGTGAGTCTCTGTAGATTTTACTATAGTGAAGGATTGTTGAATAACTGATTGGTTGTAATAGAGATCTAGCGGTATTTAATTGAGGAATGGTGTTGTGTGTATATATATATATATATATATATATTATATTATATATATATATATATATATATATATATATATATATATATGTATGTATGTATATGTATGTAAATAAATGAAAAATGTTGCAATAAATACTAACCGGTTTCGACTCTATACCTAGACATTCTCAGATATAAAAACGAAACGGGTCGGGGTTCATACCTATAGCGTTTTGTGTGTGTGGTGTGTTATGTCCGTAACGCTTCTCACTTCCACAGTCGCAGTATGCTCTCGAATTATCCAGTCGGGTTCTGAATATGCAAATGTCGGTTAGTCACAGTAAGCCCATCTTTCGCCCACGAAGCACAGATGAAGCAGAATCCTGGACAGTGTCCGTTCCTATCTTGGCCTTTTCGGGTGGGTCAATTCGAAGATTATGTAACGTTAAAAG
>NC_087208.1:42182973-42187973 GCF_015104395.2 Macrobrachium nipponense | reverse complement strand
ATTTTTTACACTAACTATAGCAACCTGCAATACAGTGACCAGGTTGGTATCAAACAGCATTCAATCAATCAACGACCAACGTCCATCAATGTTTCGAAAGATTCGAAGACATCATGCAAACTGTTCTGAATTATTTCATGCCAAGCATTTTAGTCAAAGTTCATTGTTCCAATTTGTTGATTATTTTTATTTTTAAACGAGGGCGACTTTCTTTTACTATTATCATAATCCATAGATAGATAGATAGATAGACAGGTAGATAGATAGATAGATATATAGCTAACAAAGAAAGGACAAGGCTATATCCATTTCAGACGCAGAACCAAAAGGCGTCTTACACAAGCACGAACGTTGATTTTTAGACAGGCAGATAGATAGATAGATAGATAGATAGATAGATATAGCAAAGAAAGGATCAAGGCTATCATCCCTTTCAGACGCAGAACCAGAAGGCGTCGTACCAACAAGCACGAACGCTGCTTCTTTGTTCGAACATTCATTGAGAATGAAAATCAATTCCCTTGGCAAAAAATGGACTTATACGTGTCCTTGGATGACCAAAGAACCGTCAGTGAAAAAATAAAATGAGAAAATAGAGAAAATAAAGAAAATGAAGGGAGAGGAAAAAGAAAGTCTCATTTCATCTGTGACGTTTTAAGCGAATGTTGAAAGGTTAGGAAAGACGTCGAGAGAGAGAGAGAGAGAGAGAGAGAGAGATAAACACCAAAATCCATTAAAGAAAGAAGTCATACACACACACACGTGACAAAAGAAGAAGAAATCTGTTGTTCTTCATTTCTTTCAGGCGCTTGAAGAAGACAGGAGGCCATTCAGAGGATTTTTTTTTTTGTCATTTCTTTGTCTGTGCTTTTACTGTTGTTCTCTCTCTCTCTCTCTCTCTCTCTCTCCCCCTCTCTCTCTCTCTCTCTTCTCTCTCTCTTTAGCAAAGATGTATGCAGGAATTGCAAAAAGAATTGCGTTATTGTCTTTTGCATGAATTCTCAGTGATGGGTGTATGTATGTGTATATATATAGTGTTTAACTTTGCTATATATATATTATATATTATATATATATAATATATATCTATATATATATATATATATATATATCATATATCTATATATGTGTGTGTGTGTGTGTGTGTGTTTGTGTGTGCCTGTTGTGTATGTATATGTATATATCTATTTATGTATTATTAATAATAAAAATAATAATAACAACATTCCATTCCAATAATTCTATTGGGTAATCCCCAGTTCCAGATAATTTCCCTAAATTATAAATTATTTTCCAGTCAAAATAATTTCAGATTAACAATTATTCCCACTTGTTCCCCAGAAAAAATAATTTCAAATTACCAGTTATTCACCAGTCAAATTAATTCTAAATTATCAATTATTCTCCTGACAAAATAGTTTCAAATTATTCTCCAGTCAAGATAATTTCAAATTACCTATTATTCTCCAGTCAAAATGACATCAATTTATCAATTATTCTCCAGACAAAATAATTTCGAAGTATAAATTATTATCCACTCAAAATAGTTTTATTTCATTATGTATCCCCTGCGGTTCAGTTATCATACACCTGCCATCAAAACTACATAATTGCCCTGTGTCTCTGATTAAATATTAATGACCTGATATTTGAATGACCTTTTCTGCCTACGGATGTTACCACTTGCATTTAACGAGGTCACAAATTCTGAAAAAATAGAGAAATTGTGACCTTCTCCAAAAAATGGTCTTAAATCTTTATAAAAGGTCAGAGTTAATCTCTTGATAGTGTGAGCATATGTTAAACCCAATCTTCTATAATCGCTCACTCGGGGAGTAAACCTACAAACTACTTTGTTATTGTTGCTCTATAAAAGAGACTGAAAAGGTCTGAAAAATGTGTTTCGCATTTAGTTAAAGATACAGGAATTTCAGAATAGTATATCTATGATTTATTATTAGAATGAAAATGTAAAAAAATAAATGATGTGCCTGTTAAACAGTAGAGAAGAATTATTTCTAATAAAATATAGCATATTCATATAAATTTTCGTTGGTGAAATAATGTGCTATTTGACCGTAGATTTAAGCACGTCTCTCGAGTAAGCAGGCGGTCAGATCACTCCTTGTTTTTTTCTACTTATGAACTGATTTGATTTTCTTTAGAAAGTAATAATAAAACAAAAATGAATTGTCTACTATATCACCCGCCAACTTTTAATTAAGAGTTTTACCTGCAAAAGACCCTTTACTATTTTATTTCTAGTTATTCAATTATACTTTTCTAGTTTTATTTGGTTCACAACATAGCTTCAAGTATCTCAGCCCTCTTACTTAACCAAAAAGTAAGTTTACCATTTGATTCCTATACTACACAAAATGTATGGATTGCTTACATTCGCAACAGCAAACACTAATATTTTATATCATACGAATCGACAATTCTCCGATAATTCTCTTGAGCATTTTTTTTTCCCTAGTCATATTAAGTCATTAAAACATATAGCTAAAACTCTTCACAAATTCTTGTCTTTCAAAAGCATAAAAGAACGTTTCATTTTATACGTAAAATAATTTATTTCAGATACTGGAGGCAACGTCGACTGTCCTTTTTTTTTTTTTTTTTTTTTTTTTTTTTTGCTAGATCTTCAAAGGAACACTTGAAAAAGCCAGCAGGAGAATTAACCTGAAATGATTTGCAGAAGGGACACAAAAACATTCCAGGTTTAACTGGTATTCGGCCATTTATACTGGAATCCTTTTCTGTGTTTATCCCGAGACAAAATTCTGCTGCTTCGTGGAGATGGTAAATTCGCTGCAGAAATAAATTGCGAACGAGTTTACAGTACCAATTTTAAATTCTGATAAAGCCTGGATCTCTTTATTACGAAGGATGTATTTGGTTTTTTGATGGTTTGGGGAATGTGTTAATTCAGTAAAGGGATGGTTGTTTGTGAGCATGTGTGTGTGTGTGTGTGTTGTGTGTGTGTGTGTGAGAGAGAGAGAGAGAGAGAGAGAGAGAGAGAGATAAAGTTTCAGGCCAAGGATCTGATAAAGCCGGATCTTTTCTATTACGAAAGATGTATTGGTTTCTGATGGTTTGGGGAATATGTTAATTCAGTAAACAGGGGTGTTGAGAGAGAGAGAGAGAGAGAGAGAGGAGAGAGAGAGAGTCAAGTTCAGACCAAGGATAGCCTACATGACAAAATAATGAGACAAAAAATTCACAAGAAAGTCCACTTCCTAACTCCTATCTCAACACCTACTGTATATATTATCCTACTCTCTCTCTCTCTCTCTCTCTCTCTCTCTCTCTCTCTCTCTCTCTCTCTCTCTCTCTCTCTCTCTCTCCTCGCTTCCTCGTCCGTGGCTTCATCATCATTCGAACTTGTGGTCGATAGCCGTTAAAACATCGACCTAAAACATCGACTTCCCAATGATAGTAGCTCTCTCTCAATGGGGTCCTCAGACAAGGGGAAGAATCCTTTATTATTGCCAAACCTTACCCGAAGATTCCCCTAAGTCAAAAAAAAAAAAAAAAAAAACACACCACACACACACAAACACACACACACACACACACAGAACCAGGCAATCGAGCAAACTTCGAGGGCCCTCATCGAAATGGTTTCTATAGTAAATAAAACCCGCCTCCTTCTGAGATTATTTCGACCAACAGGAGAGGCAGGTATAGTTTCTTTAGAGAGAGAGAGAGAGATGAGAGAGAGAGAGAGAGAGAGAGAGAGAGAGAGAGAGAGAGAGAGAGCATAATCAATTTCTCTCTACTTTATCTTGTAGCCTACTAAATAAAATGGCAAGAAACTCCATAAAAAAACATATCAAATTAATTTGTAAGTTATAAGACGTATTTTCATCACAAATCCTTTTTCTTATTCATCAGTGAAACTCCCTTTAAAAAATCTTGAAATCCAAAATATCATAAAGAAAATTAAATTTCGACCTACCTCTTCTTTATTCATCAGTGAAAATCCTTTAAAAAATCTTGAATTACGAATCTCATAAGAAAAATTAAATTTCGACCTACCTCTTCTTCATTCATCAGTGCAATTCCTTTAAAAAAATCTTGAATTACGAATCTCATAAAAAAAAAAAAAAAAAAAAATAAAAAAAAAAAAAAAAACGACCTACGATCCCATTTTTAAAATTATTATATCCAAGCATAAACTTTGCTAAACATTAGAAACACTAAATCCTATCGACATTCAGACCTCTATATCATATTCCGCCAGCCCAAGGACATTTCTTCCCAACTAAAGCAGTGGTTTTACTAACCAGTGTATATATATATCCCTCTACAGATGATATTCCTTTGGCTTTGTATAACAATTGCATATAGAACATCTGACAGTCAGGAGAATTAGTTTACAGCCGCTGGGTCTCAATGGCCCTGGTAACGAGCCACACGTTTTGATCAGAAGTCCATTATTTACCCTCAAGCCAGATCCAGTTTGCGTTTTCGCTTTTCACAAGACGATTTCCCAGAGGCCTACAAGTCATAATCCCATAATTGGCTGAGGGAGAGGTTAGGTAACCATTGATATATTCAAAGCGTCTGAGAGGATTGGTCTGAGGGGTTTTGGATATGTCTGAGACGTTTTGTAAACGTCTGAGAGGTTTTGATAACGTTCGAGATGTTTTGGTCTGAGAGGTTTTCGAAACGTCTGAGAGGTTTTGAAAACGTCTGAGAGGTTTTGGAAATATCTAAGATGTTTTGATGAAGTATGAAAGGTTTTCAAAACGTCTGAGAGGTTTTGAAAATGTCTGAGAGGTTTTGAAAACGTCTGAGAGGTTTTGAAAATGTCTAAGAGGTTTTGAAAACGTCTGTGAGGTTTTGAAAGTCTCAAAGGTTTTGAAAACGCCCTGAAAGGTTTTGAAAACACTGAAGGATTTAAGCTTCTGAGATTGGAGGCTGAAAGGAATTTCAAAAATGTCTGAGAGGTTTGAAATTCTGGGTGGTTTTGGAAAACATCCGAGAGGTTT
>NC_087208.1:42159789-42179973 GCF_015104395.2 Macrobrachium nipponense | reverse complement strand
ATGAGGATAATAAGTCTTATTTTTAAAAAACCTCTCAGACGTTTTCAAACCTCTCAGACATTTTCAAAAGCTCTCAGACGTTTTTAAAACCTTTCAAACGTTTTCAAAACCTCTCAGACGTTTCGAAAACCTCTTAGACCAAATCCTCGCAGACGGTTTCAAAACCTCCCAGATGCTTTGAACATATCAAAGGTTACCTAACCTCTCCCTCGGCCAATTATGGGATTACGACTTGTAGGCCTCTGGGAATCCGGTCTTGTGAAAAGCGAAAACGCAAACTGGATCTGGTTTGAGGGTAAATAATGGACTTCTGATCAAAACGTGTGGCTCGTTACCAGGGCCATTGAGACCCAGCGGCTGTAAACTAATTCTCCTGATGGGTCAGATGTTCTATATGTAATTGGTATATAAATCCAAAGGAATATATCTTCTGTAGAGGGATATATATATAAACTGGTTTAGTAAACCCACTGTTTTGATAGGGATGGAATGTCCTTGGGCTGGCGGAATATGATATAGAGGTCTGATTGTCGATAGGATTTAGTGTTTCTAATGTTTAGCAAAGTTTATGCTTGGATATAATAATTTAAAGAATGGGATCGTAGGTCAAAATTTAATTTTTTTTATCAGATTAGGATTTCAAGATTTTTTAAAAGGAATTGCACTGATGAATGAAGAAGAGGTAGGTCGAAATTAAATTTTTCTTATGAGATTCGTAATTCAAGATTTTTTAAAGGATGAATGAGGAGGTAGGTCGAAATTTAATTTTCTTTATGATATTTGGATTTCAAGATTTTTTTAAAGGGATTTCACTGGTGAATGAAGAAAAGGATTTGTGATGAAAATACGTCTTATAACTTACAAATTAATTTGATATGTTTTTTTTTATTTTATGGAGTTTCTTGCCATTTTATTTAGTAGGCTACAAGATGAAGTAGAGAGACATTATTACATGGCTCTCTCTCTCTCTCTCTCTCTCTCTCTCTCTCTCTCTCTCTCTCTCTTTAAAGGAAAACTATACCTGCCTCTCCTGTTGGTCGAAATAATCTCAGAAGGAGGCGGGTTTTATTTTCTATGGAAACCATTCCGATGAGGGCCCTCGAAGTTTGCTCGATTGCCTGGTTCTGTGTGTGTGTGTGTGTGTGTGTGTATTCGTGTGTGTGTGTTTTTTTTTTGTCTTAGGGGAAGATTTGGGGAAGGTATGGCAATAATAAGGGATTCTTCCTGTTGTCTAAGGACCTCATTGAGAGAGAGCTCCTATCATTGGAAAGTCGATGTTTTAAGTCGATGTTTTAACGGCCATCGACCACAAGTTCGATTGATGATGAAGCAACAGACGACGAGGCGGGCAGAGAGAGAGAGAGAGAGAGAGAGAGAGAGAGAGAGAGAGAGAGAGAGAGAGAGAGAGAGTAGGATAATATATACAGTAGGTGTTGAGATAGGAGTTAGGAAGTGGACTTTCTTGTGAATTTTTTGTCTCATTATTTTGTCATGTAGGCTATCCTTGGTCTGAAACTTGACTCTCTCTCTCTCTCTCTCTCTCTCTCTCTCTCTCTCTCTCTCTCTCAACACCCCTTTACTGAATTAACATATTCCCCAAACCATCAGAAAACCAAATACATCTTTCGTAATAGAAAGATCCCGGCTTTATCAGATCCTTGGCCTGAAACTTTATCTCTCTCTCTCTCTCTCTCTCTCTCTCTCTCTCTCTTCTCGTCTCTCTCTCGCTCTCACTCCTCTACACACACACACACACACACACACACGCACACACACACACATGCTCACAAACAACCATCCCTATACTGAATTAACACATTCCCCAAACCATCAGAAAACCAAATAGATCCTTCCTAATAAAGAGACCCAGGCTTTATCAGAATTTAAAATTGGTACTGTAAACTCGTTCGCTAATTATTTCTGCAGCGAATTTACCATCTCCACGAAGCAGCAGAATTTTGTCTCGGGATAAACACAAAAAAGGATTCCAGTATAAATGGCCGAATACCAGTATAAACCTGGAATGATTTTGTCCCTTCTGCAAATTCATTTCAGGTTAATTCTCCTGCTGGCTTTTCAAGTGTTCCTTTGAAGATCTAGCAAAAAAAAAAAAAAAAAAAAAAAAAGACAGTCGACGTTGCCTCCAGTATCTGAAATAATTATTTTACGTATAAAATGAAACGTTCTTTTATGCTTTTGAAAGACAAGAATTTGTGAAGAGTTTTAGCTATATGTTTTAATGACTTAATTTGACTAGGGAAAAAAATGCTCAAGAGAATTATCGGAGAATTGTCGATTCTGTATGATATAAAATATTAGTGTTGCTGTTGCGAATGTAAGCAATCCATACATTTTGTGTAGTATAGGAATCAAATGGTAAACTTACTTTTTGGTTAAGTAAGAGGGCTGAGATACTTGAAGCTATGTTGTGAACCAAATAAAACTAGAAAAGTTTAATTGAATAACTAGAAAAATAAAATGGTAAAGGGTCGTTTGCAGGTAAAACTCTTAATTAAAAGTTGGCGGGTGAATATAGTAGACAATTCATTTTTGTTTGTTTATTATTACTTTCATTTGCCGCAAATCAAATCAGGTTCATCAAGTAGAAAAAAAAAACAAAGGAGTGGGATCTGACCGCCTGCTTACTCGAAAGACGTGCTTAAATCTACGGTCAAATAGCACATTATTTCACCAACGAAAATTTATATGAATATGCTATATTTTATTAGAAATAATTCTTCTCTACTGTTTAACAGGCACATTATTTATTTTTTTACATTTTCATTCTGAGAAATAAATCATAGATATACTATTCTGAAATTCCTGTATCTTTAACTAAATGCGAAACACATTTTTCAGACCTTTTCAGTCTCTTTTATAGAGCAACAATAACAAAGTACTTTGTAGGTTTACTCCCCGAGTGAGCGATTATAGAAGATTGGGTTTAACATATGCTCACACTATCAAGAGATTAACTCTGACCTGTTATAAAGATTTAAAGACCATTTTTTGGAGAAGGTCACAATTTCTCTATTTTTTCAAAGGAATTTTTGTGACCTCGTTAAATGCAAGTGGTAACATCCGTAGGCAGAAAAGGTCATTCAAATATCAGGTCATTAATATTTAATCAGAGACACAGGGCAATTATGTAGTTTTGATGGCAGGTGTATGATAACTGAACCGCAGGGGATACATAATGAAATAAAACTATTTTGAGTGGATAATAATTTATACTTCGAAATTATTTTGTCTGAAGAATAATTGATAAATTGATGTCATTTTGACTGGAGAATAATAGGTAATTTGAAATTATCTTCACTGGAGAATAATTTGAAACTATTTTGTCAGGAAAATAATTGATAATTTAGAATTATTTTGACTGGTGAATAACTGGTAATTTGAAATTATTTTTTCTGGGAAGGCCCCTGATTCCCGTCGGTTACGCCTGCTGGAGGCGCTCCTCATCCAGCAAATAAAACCTACACTGAATACGACGCAGGAAGAATTTCTCCTCCCTACGAGTATGAGAAGACCTGCCACCAACAATGACACCACCGATCATGACAACTCTATGGATAACAACGCCCCCGAACGCGTACTCCTGCAGCCGATGGAAATCAAAGTAGCCGTGAAGTCCCACAGCGTAGCGCAACGCCCCATCAATGTTACAGCGCCGCTTAGGAGGTCCAGGCGGCTGCAGGATATGCTGCAACGCAACCATCGGCTCGAAGAAAGTGGCTTGAGACCTGGCTCAGGCAGCCAATGAAAACAAGACTCACCGCCACCAGCCAATAGTAGACAAGCATGGGGCAGACCCCTGCTGTCAACCAGGATATAAGGAGGACGGACACCGCACCAAGATCAGTCCACCCTCAGCTTCCCAGCCCGAGGATGTCTGGCAGCTCCAGACGAAAGCTCGCTTTAAGAAAGAGAGAGAGAGAGAAAATCGTTAATGACTTTTATGACTATGGTATCTAGTTTATCCTGTAAAATTCAAATATATCACCTATTTTGACCCCTGTATTTTACCATGACCCTCTATAGGCGCTCTACTAGCCTGTTTAAGTAGCACTGAAAAAGCCGCTATTCGCAAAATAGAGAAGAATCTCTACAAGTGTTAACGCTGCTGAAATAGCCATTACTTTTAATAAAGTATTATTATTATTATTATTATTATTATTATATTATTATTATTATTATTATTATTATTAGTATATTAGTTATTATTATTGTAATTATTATTATTATAACTCTGAAATACATTAATAAATAATAAATAATAATAATAATAATAATAAAAACAAAAAACACGACAAAACAGAGAAAACCAAAGGGAAATCACACGAAAATACACAAAGAATAAAAAAAGAAGAAATTAAAATCTTTTGCAGCCAACCTCGAGAAACGAAAATTAATTCGGTTCCTAATTATGTTTGGCTTTGCCTCTCGCCCCCTTGAGACTCCAAAAACAGATGATGCAACACCGGGAACGGCAAAGACCTGAGTCCAAATTTGCGTCCACACTGTGTTGGTTAAGATACACAGATTCTGCGAGATACACAGACGTTGTGTAGCTGGGAAAGATTTGGGTGTTTCTGCTCTGAGTCAAAAGTGTGAATAGTAATTATTTTCTTTCTTTTCTTCTTACTGATTTGTATTTGGAAAAGAGGAGATAATTATATTTTGGTATGTTTTTCTTTCTGGAGAGAGAGAGAGAGAGAGAGAGAGAGGGGGGGAGACTACACAAACATATACTGGCTCTAATATATTACTAACCCAGGAACTTTAAGAAACTAATTACGCTTTACTAAGATCTTACTTTAAAAATCAGGTGAGAGAGAGAGAGAGATAATACTGTACAAACTCTGGCTTCAAAACTGAAAAAGAAGGATTATTATATTCTTAGTGGCTATGTAAAGAGAGAGAGAGAGAGAGAGAGAGAGATAATATTGCACAAACTCTGGCTTCAAAAGTGAAAAAAAGGATTATCATATTTTTAGTGGCTATGTAAAAGAGAGAGAGAGAGAGAGAGGAGAGTGAGAGGTGAGAGGAAGACCGAGAGAAGAGAGAGAGAGAGAGAGAGAGAGAGAGAGAGACTATTGTACAAAATCTGGCTTCAAAGTTTGCAAAAAACAAGATTATTATATCCTTAGCGGTTATGTAAAGTGAGAGAGAGAGAGAGAGAGGATGAATAACTTATAAGCAAACATTAGGTGTTCTAAAACCCTGCTACGCTTGAACCTCAGAAAGCAATACACGATTAACTAAACTTCACGAAGATATAAAATCACTGAAAAATAATTCCTGACGAGCTGCAGTCAGCCATTATAACATCTTGAAAAACTGAAAAAATAAAACAATAATGATAATACAGTTTAAAAATAGGAAAAGAAGTTAAAATTAGACAAAACTCAACTCAGGGAACATTGGGAAACAGGTTATTTATTCTGGTCTTCCCTGCACTTCGAGAGAGAGAGAGAGAGAGAGAGAGAGAGAGAGAGAGGAGAGAGAGAGAGAGAATATACACACACTCAAACAATGGCGATTTCTACTACCACAGGTTACATAAAGAAATAAATAAAGATTTACTTGTAAGAGAGAGAGAGAGAGAGAGAGAGAGAGAGAGAGAGAGAGAGAGAATATACACACTCAAACAATGGCGATCTACTACCACAGGTTACATAAAGAAATAAATAAAGATTTACTTGTAAGAGAGAGAGAGAGAGAGAGAGAGAGAGAGAGAGAGAGAGAGAGAGAGAGAGAGAGAGAGGGAGTATGTGAATAATGTTTACACGAACAATAGCTATCTACTACCACAAGTTATATAAGAAAATAAACAGATATACCTGTAATCAGTACAGGTACAAAGGTAACTAGGTAACAATTTCACATCTCACTAGAATGTTGGATAGACAAGGATATATTTCTAAATTTTGAATATTATCACGAAACTCAACCGATAAACATATTAACGTTTAGAATTCTCTTTTTCCAGATCACGTGAAACCTTATTCTTCTAATCGATCTTTCAGAATTGGTTCCCTTCCAAAGGGATTTCATTTGTCCCCCTGGACAAAGGGTCTTTTGTGTTAAGTTTTATGACATTGAAATAGCTGCCAACTCTAATTCCTGGTTCGACTTTTATGGTTCGATCAATTTGAAAGGCTGGATTAATTTTTCATTTTAGAAGACGGGTATATATTGCTCTAGATGAAACACACACGCCTATATATATATATATATATATATATATATATATATATATATATATATATATATATATATATATATATATATATATATATATATATATATATATATTATATATATATATATATATATATATATATATATATATATATATATAATATATATAACTATATATATATATATATATATCATATATATATATATATCATATATATATATATATATATATATATCATATATATATATATGTATATATGCATTAAACTACAAATGTCCTGTAATATCCAATTCGCTCAACCACGAAATTAATATATTTTTCATATATGTTAACCGAAGGGGATTTTTGTTTTAGTTTTGATAAACAATGACGTCCTGTCGTTGGGACTCGCCAAAAACCAGCACACCAAAGAGAAAAAGAAATCCTGATTTCTCCCTCCTTGGGCCCGTGTTGTTTCGAATCCCCGAGATGACGAAATTATTATCAACTAAAAAGAATTCCCCTTCTGGTAATATATATGTCAATATGTTTGATACTGACGTAGAGCGAATTGGATATTAAGGCACCCCTTTCCTGCCCGATTCTTTTTCCAAATCGATGGGGTGTGTAATATTGTTTAACTATAGGATCAATCCATCCACCACCCCAAACCTGTGACTACTTCTACTCCCGAGAATCAATCCGTCCATTAAGGGTTGAAAGGACATTTATATATAGCTTAATGCATCACTGTGATGTGATCAAAATTCATATATATATATATATATATATATAATATATATATATATATATTATATATATATATATATATATATATAATATATATATATACATATATATATATATATATATCTATATATATATATATATATATATATATATATATATATATATATATCTATATATATGTACCATGTGTGTGTTCACGCTTTAATCAAATAATAAAAGCTAAAAACAACGTTGAGATAAAGAAAGGTTAAACACTCATTTTATGCAGTGATATATACAGAGACCCAGAATTCCAGCAAACATTTGGATTAAACGAGAAATATTGGAATGGTTTCGAAGCCAATTTGAGCGATCAACTCCATTTATTCCCGGATTCATGTCACCGATACCTTTCGAAAGTGGAAAGGTAAATCTTCTATTCCTTTCTCTCTCTTTTTTTTTTTTTTTTTTGACAAAGGGTCGATTGCGACTGTAAACGTTCGATTCTTAATTCAATGAGAAGTTATTAGTTCAGAAAATTGGGGGATTATAATACATCAGATGTTCTAGTATATATATATATATATATATATATATATATATATATATATATATATATATATATATACATATATATATATATATATATATATATATATATATATATATATATATATATAATATATATATATATATATATATATATATATATAAATAAAAGGAGCCCATAAAAACGCCAAAATATAGAAAGTAAGTACAATATTTCAGAGATTGCTGTCTCTCTCCTCAGAGAGTGACAAACAGTCTCTGAAATATTGTACTTTCTATATTTTGGTGTTTTTATTAGCTCCTTTTATTAGATGAATTATGTTGTAACAGAAGATTTTACCAGTCATATATATGTATATAGTATATATAAAAGGATGTATATAGATTGAAATAACAATCGTAAAAAGATTTAGTCCACCAAATATTTTCATATTCATGTCCACTGCATTTTACCGTTTCGATGCGAATGTTCCTTTGCGATGCATTGCAGAGTCCCGAATGCGATGCAATTCAACGCTACTGTATCTATAAATTTCCTGCGCATCGTCAGATTACTGACTAATGGAAAAGTAATCCCTTTCTTATTTTGTGTAATCCCTTTCACCTGTTCCTCTTCATTGTTTTAATGGGAAGGAAATCACACAGGGATTTAAGGGTTACCAGAGTTTATATGTATATATATATATATATATATATATATATATATATATATATATATATATATATATATATATATATATATATAATATAGAGTTTAATCTTCTCTTTAACGTTTTGGGTGTTTTCTAGTATCTTCTGGACGATGTAGTTGGGGTTAATTTGTAATAATGCAAAGGTAATAGATGAGACAATTGTATATATATATATATATATATATATATATTATATATATATATATATATGTGTGTGTGTGTGTGTGTGTGTGTGTGTGTGTGTGTGTGTGTGTGTGTGTGAGAGAGAGGGATGAGAGAGCTGTCTTCCACTTTGCGGTACGGGTTGAGTTGGCCCCACATGTCAGAGAGAGAGAGAGAGAGAGAGAGAGAGAGAGAGAGAGAGAGAGAGAGAGAGAGAACCATAGCTTGAATATCATACTAACGAATAAATGCTAATCCAGAACTTAGCTTAGCCTCCAGAATAGACAGACTATTTTTGCAACATGCAACGTCAGCATAAAAAATCCAGAGTGGCGTCTTGGTAAAAGAGGAAACTGGTTTATATTTATGTTTTTTTTAATCTGTTCCTATCGCAGACACCGTTATCGGGAATGAAAAAAAGAAGAAAAAATAAGTCTTAGAGAATTTGCATATTCATGAAATAACCGAAGACGAGATAAGACACGGAATTCATTTTTTCGAAGTAATCAGTCGAAGGGCCTTTTGTTTATTCACGATCAGGAGTCCTTCACCAGTCCTTCACGAAGGATTCTCGCATCCTTCCGTAAGTCCTTCGCGATTGTTTCGTGAATCATGTACGAATCCTTCGTGAGTCCTTCCTAAATCCTTCGTGAGTCCTTCACGAATTCTTGGTGATTCGTTCACTAATAACTTCGTGAGTACTTCACGAATCCTTCGTGAGTCTTTCGTGAATCCTTCGTGATTTCTTCACGAATTCTTGGTTAGTCATTCATGAATCCTTTACGAATAACTTCGTGAGTCCTTCGTGAATCATGCGTGAGCTCTTCACGAATTCTTCGGGAATCCTTGACGAATTCTTATTTTTATATTCATAGGTGTCATGTATGTATATATATATAATATATATATATATATATATATATATATATATATATATATATATATATATATATATATATATATATATATATATATATATATATATATATATATATATATATATATATATATATATATATATATATATATATATATATATATATATATATATATATATATATATATATATATATATATATATATATATATATATATATATATATATATATATATATATATATATATATATATATATATATATATATATATATATATATATATATATATATATATATATAATATATATATATATATATATATATACGAAAACCTTAGACATAAACCATAAGAATAAATTCAAATATGAACAATAATTATCAAACTCGCTTTCACCTGGCCGGGAAGCCTGTTAATTACAGAGGCTTAATGATAAAGAAGATTAGACCAAGCGTCAATAATGGACTCATTACCGGCCGAGTTCAGTCTGGGATTACCATGGTTAAGTAACATCAAAGTGTCTTCCAAGTTGATTTTGAGCTTTGCAGCTGAAGAGAATTCCCAGTAGGTCGCCTCAGCCTGCTTTTTGAAATTGGGAAATGTTCTCCTGATAATCTTATCGCTGGATTTGTTTTTTTCTAAATGGAGGTGAGGATGGAATCGGAGTGTTAATTCTCTCTCTCTCTCTCTCTCTCTCTCTCTCTCTCAAATAGTTGCCTAATATTCGTTGAATTAGTCAAAATTCTTCTGACAAGCTCTTCAAGTTTTTTTTTATGGTAAGATATGGATGGAATTGAAAGCTCTCTCTCTCTCTCCTCTCTCTCTCTCTCTCTCTCTCTCTCTCATCTCTCTCTCTCATCCTTATCCCATGTAGAGTCATCATTCTAGTCTTGTCTCGATAGCCATCAAGATTGCTACGTAAGTAGATAAGTCATCGTTCAATTGATTATAAAGAAAGAACCTCCTATTATTATTATTGATTATTATTATTATTATTATTTTATTATTATTATTATTATTATTATTATTTTATTATTATTATTATCTCTTCTACAGTCGTCATTCATATCCTCAGTCAAGCCATATTGGTTCTAATAAACAAATGAATAATTGTTCTCCCCTTCTAAAACACGGAAGAGAGAGAGAGAGAGAGAGAGAGAGAGAGAGAGAGAGAGAGAGAGAGGTTGTATAATAAACTTATATAAGAAGCCTTATAAAATGAGTTTCATTAATTGAATATTTATGGAGAGAGAGAGAGAGAGAGAGAGAGAGAGAGAGAGAGAGAGAGAGAGAGAGAGAGAGAGAGCAAATGTTTACCTTCAGCTCTTAATGCTTGGATTCCTCTCCCAGTCCATTGACTCGCTCGCAACTTACTTCCATTCTTTACTGCTGGTTTCAAATTGGAAAGACAAAACCCATTATTTCAGGAGAACGGTTTAATTCCTTACCCTACTACTGAAGCGTTTACGGTATTTATGTGCTTGTGAAAACAGAGTTCAGGTATTTATTCTTTTAGGTAAAATTACATTCCTAGTATTTTTAGTTTTCTGTATAAGAAAACTATTGTGCCGGCTTAGTCTGTCCATCGGTACTTTTTCTCTCCGCCCTCAGATCTTAAAAACTACTAAGGCTAGAGGGCTGCAAATTGGTATGTTGGTCATCCATTCACCAATCATCAAACGTCTCAAATTCCAATCCTCTAGCTACAGTAGTTTTGATTTGATTTAAGGTTAAACTTAGCCATAAACGTACTTCTGGCAACGATGCAGGATAGGCCACCACCGGGTATTGGTTAAGGTTTTATGAGCCGCCGCTTATACAGCAATATACCGAGATCACAGAATAATAGATCCGTTTTCATTGGCCTTGATTATACGCTGTAGCGACTATACAGAAAACTCGACTGCGCCAAAGAAATTTCATCTCATTTCTTACTGGTTTACTAGAGAAATATATAATGGGCAATTTTAGCAACTCTAAACATTTCGGGATATTTTTATTCAAGTAAATGTTTTTCAGTCATTTACTGCTAGTAAAATACATTGTAGTCCTTTTGCTCACAAGTACATATATTCTGTATTTTTTTCCACTAAAAAAATTTCTTTTTTTTTTTTTTTTTTTTACTAATTTTTGCAAGTAAAAACATTTAAGTTAATTTTTTTTGGGGGGGGTATTTTTGTAAGTAAACGTTTTTCTGTCATTTTTTGCTACTAAAATACGTTTTTGTCCTTTTTCTTATAATTGGAAATATTCTGGGTATTTTTTGCAAGTAAAAACATTTCTAAATGTCTTTTTACTAACTTTCGCAGGTAAAATCATTTGGGTTAATTTTTGATATATTTGATATTGGACAGACAGGACACCAGATCAATTGATGTATCTGAATGTGAGACCTTGAACAAATTAACAAGGTTTAGCTTATTGTAAGTTATCCTTAATTGTATTTTTATTCATTTGTGTTTTTACATACATTTCTTGCTTTTTTTTACTTCTCTTATCACCCATTTGTATTTGTTTTTTATTTATTCAAGGCATTTTTTTCCATGTTTTTACTTTGTATTATTCGTCTTTTCCTCTCTAAGCTGTATTGACATTGTGTAATTCATTTTAAACTTTTGCTTAATTTAATTCTATTTATTGTTATTTTTCTTCTTTTCATCTCCTTGTGTCTTTTACTTTCAAATATCTAACCATTTTCCTGTTTTTCCTTTACATTATTCTGCTTTTTATAATGAAAATACACCAGTTTTATGGACAAAGAAAAGTATTGTTTTTTCCTTAATTCCTTTCAATTACCCAACTATTTTTCTTTTATTATCTTTACATGATTCTGCTTTTCATAATATAAATACACCAGTTTTATGGACAGAGAAAATGTATGGTTTTTCTCATTAACTTAATCCTTTTTAACTGGTATTCCTCTATCATTTATGAAATATGTGTATGCTGAATTTATTATTATTTATTATAATTATTATTATTATTATTATTATTATTATTCTTATTATTATTATTATTATTATTATTATTATTATTATTATTATTATTATTCGGAAAATTAACACGTGTTCAAATGGAACAAACCCGCAAAAGGGACTACTGGCTTGAAATTGAAGCACAGAAAAGAACGGTAATTACAGAAAGAAGAGATCCCTTATTTAAAAAAAAGGATGAAGTAAATTACCAATTTAATAAACCATAAAAAATAAAGTAAATAAGTATGAGAACGCAAGAACTATATTACAATAAAAAAAATTCAGGAAGGGAACTCCCCACCCAGTCGCGTTTCTCAATATCTTCCAAAGAGATTTAAATCTCAAACAGACTTAGATTATATTAACAATTTAATAAACAATAATAAATGTAAATAAAGTATGAGAACGCAAGAAGTATATTACAATAAAAATTCAGGAAGGAACTCCCCACCCAGTTCGCGTTTCTCAATATCTTCCAAAGGGATTAAAATCTCAAACAGACTTAGATTATTGTTCGTCCATTTGCAAGGGAACTCGTTCGTGAAATGGCGTAAATCCAATGTACATCGTCGACGCTCCCGGAACTAATATGCAAACAAAGCTTTTAAAACCCTCGAGTTACATAACATAACAAAAAAGGTTACTCGACTCTGAACACCAGGTTACGTTTTCTTTACCGGATTATGTTTTCTTTTTTGGATTATGTTTAAATGCTGGATTTCGTTTTCTTTATTGGATTACGTTTTCTTTTATGGATTATGTTTAAATGTTGGATTTCGTTTTCTTTACCGTTACGTTTTCTTTTTTGGATTATGTTTTAAATGCTGGATATCATTTTCGTTACTGGATTACGTTTTCTTTGCTGGATTATGTTTAAATGCCCAATTTCATTTTCTTTACTGGATTCCGTTTTCTTTGCTGGATTACATTTGCTTTACTGGGAATATGTTATCTTTACTGGGTTAGGTTTTCTTTACAGGATTCCATTTCCTTTGCTGGATTACATTTAGTTTACTGGATTTTGTTATCTTTATTGGCTTATGTTTTTTTTACTGGATTACATTTACTTTGCTGGATTATGTTTTCTTTGTTAGATTACATTTTCCTTACTAGGTTGCATTTTCTTTACTGTATTTCAATGACAACATGCCATGATTACAACTCTGAATGCGCAGGGTTTAGTTACGAGTAACTCAAAAAGAAAAATAGAGTACGTAGAAGAACTAACCCAAATTGAAAAGAAAATAGATATAATGAATATAAGTGAAACCTGGTATTCCCAAGAGACTGGGAATGATGATCAAATAAAAGGGTTCCAAACTTATAGATCAGATAGAAAAAATAGGAATCAAGGGGGAACCGCAATATATGGGAAAGACAAAAAACAAGGAAAAATATATGAGAAATATAGTAACTCAGAATGTGAACTAATAGCGGTAGAATTTGAATCTGAAAAATTAATGAACATAGTAATATATAGACCTCCTAATACTAAAGAGTTTGACTTAATAATAGAAAAATTGGATGATATATGTAGAAATCACAAGGACTGGACTATTCTCCTATCTGGAGACTTCAACTTTCCTTTCGTAGACTGGAAAGAACGAATAGGAGATTGTGGATGTACTTATACATATAAAAAAGAGAGTAATAGTAGTGCAGAAGATAAGAGGCAATTCGAAAAGCTATTAGATATGCTACTAGAATACTGTCACGGTCGCCAAATATGTTACGACCCTTGTTGGGCCGTGGTGCAAGTTCTTTTGCACAAGAATAGAGAGGACAGTGATCTTACCAAATATCCAGATAAATTCAGTCAGCGGAGACAAAAACACACAGGAAAACTCAACAATATTTATTAACAAACAAAGCAAAAGAATAATAAAGTCAGCCTTGAGACTATACAGGACACAGCTTAGTCCTTACTACTCCCTTAGGAGTTCCTAAACACTAACACTAAACCCTAGACAGAAAATAAGAGAAATATACTGCATAAATTAGCAAAATGGGCCCAACATCAACATAAATATAAACCAATACCTATAACTAAACAGAGAGGAAAGAAGTAAGAGACCAACAGGGGGAAAACTTCATTCTCCTACCTACAAATATAAACTAAATCTTAAATATAAAAAAATATCCAACATATTAATTGATATATAATCACCCACAAGAAATAACGAAAATTATAGCATCACTGCGTGTCAAGATATACACAAAGACTGGCATATATATATAAATATAAAGTGACAATAAGAAATGCCAACAATCTCGAACGACTCACTATACGAGAATAAATAAGAAAAAGAATACTCGGGAAGAGCTCCTCACACTGAATAAGGGATGAATGGATGTGAGGGTTGAATGGATGCCCAAACGATTCAGGTTAAACAGTTGCCTTGCTGTAGGCCGAAATACAGAGGGAGCCGTGATCTCTTACATCCACTGAATGCCACGTATCAGGCCAATACTCCGCTATCTGAAGGGCGTGCAGCTACACAGGTCACCAATGCCATGGGGAAGGAGTCTGTCGTGCTCCCAACCAAAAACACAAGGAAATTCCTACCTGGTAGCAACCGCCCTACTTGCACCTTCACGGGCCTCAATGCCCCCACCGCTGCAGCTCAGAAGGAAGTCGTAGGCAAACACAGTGATGTCCCTCCCACGTCCACTCTGTCGGGATCCAGCGCCGATATCAGAGCCCGCAGGAAAGTACACACAGTAAGGGGTAAGTCACCGCAGATGGCAGAAATGCCCCTGCGCCTTCAATACTGACGACGACAAATCCTTCGAAGGGCGATTCAGAAAAATAAGCCAGCTGCACAACCATGCGGGGAGAATAGCGAGCCCGAACTGTTCACGGGAAAAAGTCGCGCCCCTCCAATATCCTCACGGGTGTCCTTTTCACCACTCAAAGATAAACAAACAAAAAAAACTAGCATTAATAAGATGCTCACAAACATTTAACAAGCGGGGAGGAGGTTTAACAAGCAGTTCGCTTGACGCTCAGCCGAGACCAAAGTAAAGCTTAAAACTAAAACCTTAAAAACTAATTTCCTTACGCTAAATTTTATTTTATACAACAAAATATAAAAAACAAAAGCAGTAACAAGGCTGAGATAAAAATAAAGCAAAAGCAATGCCAATTACGTTAATACATGATAAACATTCAACAAATAAATCACCTGCCAACAAGAAAGGAAAATACTTTAGACCTAGTATTTGTGAACGAGATGAATTATGATAAAGAAATAATAGTTTATAATGCGAGTATTTCAGACCATAATGTCATAGAATTAACAGTCCATTCCAAAGCAAGTGAAAACAGATAAGCAAGAAATGAAAAAGTGGGAAGGATATGGAAAATACAACTTCTACAGTAAAAATATAGAATGGTCAGAAATAAATGAAGAATTAAACAAAGATTGGGATAACATTTCGTAAGTGACGACATAAGGGTAAATACGGAGATATTATATATATTAGAGAAAATAGTGGATAAATATATACCGAAGAAGAAAAATAAACATCAGTCATGCATACCAAGAGACAGAAGGATGGCTTGTTCCAGAAAATCAGAAAGTGGAAAAAAGGTCTTGCAAAAGAAAAAAAATGCATGGAAAGTTATTGAACTAAAAAGTAAGATAGAAAATGCAGAACAAAAGATTATACAATCAAAAGAAAATGAAAAACGGGACTTGGAAGAAAAAACCCTAATAAATATCAAGCAAAAACCCAAACTATATAATCATATACGAAGAAGATGAATAAAAGAAGAATAGAAATAGGCCCTCTAAGAATTGAAGGGAGATTAACGAATGAAAAAAAGGAAATTTGCAACATATTGGCAGAACGATATAAGAGAGAATTCACCCCTAGAATAGATAATGAAGATAATGATATAGAAGTAAGGGACGAAAATAGTGAATATTTAGCTGACATAGATATTAATGAAGATGATATTGTGCAGGCTATTAATGAAATTAAAAATGGAGCTGCTGCAGGGCCGGATGGAGTCCCTGCTATTTTGTTAAAGAAAGTAGTTCATTCTATCGCAAAGCCACTTGCAATATTATTAAGACAAAGTGTAGATACAGGCAAGATTTATGATGAGCACAAATTAGCATATATTACCCCTACTTTCAAAAGTGGATCAAGACTAGAGGCAAGTAATTATAGGCCTGTGAGTCTAACATCACATATTATGAAAGTGTATGAAAGGGTAATGCAGAAAAATATTATGAAACATTTAATAAAAAATAATTTGTTTAATAAAGGACAACATGGTTTCGTACCCGGAAAAAGTACACAAACCCAACTGTTAGTCCACCGTGAGAACATATTCAAAAATATGAAAAGCGGAAATGAAACAGATGTGGTTTATCTAGACTTTGCAAAAGCTTTTGACAAAGTAGACCATAATATATTAGAGAAGAAAATTAGAAAACACAATATCGGGATAAAGTGAGGAAGATGGTTAAAAGAATTTTTACACAACAGAAAACAGATAGTTATTGCAAACGACGAGGAAATCGGATGAAGCCAAGGTAATATCCGGTGTGCCACAATGGTACGGTGTTTAGCTGCAATACTGTTTGTTATTATGATTGAATAGACATAGACAGTAATGCTAAGGATTCGGTAGTGAGTAGTTTCGCAGATGACACAAGAATAAGTAGAGAAATTACTTGTGATGAAGATAGGAACGCTCTACAAAGAGACCTTAACAAAGTATATGATTGGGCAGAGGTAAATAGGATGGTATTTAACTCTGATAAATTTGAATCAATAAATTATGGAGACAGAGAAAGAAAGCTATATGCATATAGGGGACCTAATAATAAGACAATCACAAATAAGGAAGCAGTTAAAGACCTTGGTGTGATGATGAATAGGAACATGTTATGCAATGATCAAATAGCAATTCTGTTGGCAAAATGTAAAGCAAAAATGGGAATGTTGTTACGGCACTTCAAAACAAGAAAAGCTGAACACATGATTATGCTTTATAAAACATATGTTCGTAGTCCACTTGAATATTGCAATATGATATGGTACCACACTATCAAAAGGATATTGCACAAATAGAGAGTGTACAAAGGTCCTTTACAGCTAGAATAGAAGAAGTTAAAGACCTTGACTACGCTACATGATAATTCAGGCATGGAAACAGATAGAAGGAATAGCAGAAAATATCATGGAACTAAAAATATCAGAAAGAGCAAGCAGAGGTAGATTAATAGTGCCCAAAACTATACCAGGAAAAATAAGGAAAGCACACAGGACATGAATCCACTGCGCACCAGCATCGATAATGCAGCGTTTATTCAATGCGTTGCCAGCTCATCTGAGGACTATATCAGGAGTGAGCGTAGATGTGTTTAAGAATAAGCTCGACAAATATCTAAACTGCATCCCAGACCATCCAAGATTGGAAGATGCAAAATATACCGGAGGATGTACTAGCAACTCTCTGGTAGACATTAGAGGTGCCTCATACTGAGGGACCTGGGGCAACCCGAACGAACTGTAAGGTCTGTAAGGTAGGGTAAGGTCTCTCTCTCTCTCTCTCTCTCTCTCTCTCTCTCTCTCTCTCTACATATATATCTTTCATCAGTAACAATGGCTGGTCTTTCTTTATGTATATATGGATAGAGAGAGAGAGAGAGAGAATAATTTTTATTTTTTCATCGTAATAACATCTGCCCTTGACGGATTTGTCATAATTACGACAGGAATATCCACATTTCTCTCTCTCTTTTTTTTATTGCATTGATGTTTGACTTCGCACGTGTTGTCCCTGACAAAGAGATTAATCCCACGAAATGTCATTTGTTTTCTGCCTTTTGCAGGTTATCAATTTTTTTTCCTTTTTTCGATTCCTACTTTTTTTTTCTTTACTCCTTCGAGTTTTATTTAGCAGCGTCCAATTTCCTTGATTGTGTCTCTCAATTGAATTCTTTTCTTCGTTCAGCCTGTGCCAAATGTTCTCTAGTGTTCGAGGAGTGAATTGTTAAGTTATAAGTGGCGATACGACTTTATCCCAAATGGCTAAATAAAAAAAAAAAAAAACATTAATTCCACGAAGCGTGCTGTAGGACTTCACTAATCCAGGGATATTGCCATAATTTTTATTGTTGTTTTTTGACCAGTGAAATAATGTCTGTGACATTTTTCGTTTTTTTGTTTTGTGACAATAAATATATGTACATATATATTTTAGTATATGTATATGTCTATTTATATATATATATATATATATATAATATATATAATATATATATATATATATATATATATATATATATATATATATATATATATATATATATATATATATATATATATATATTTACATACATACATATATACACCTATGTTATGTCTACATATATACATACATGTCAATATATAATACGTCCATATAAAAATATAGTCTATATATACATGATTTTCCTACTGGGGTTGCAGCTTGGCTTATAATACTAGTATTAATACTAATATTACAACTACTACTACTAATAATAATAGTAATATATATTTTGGTAGATGACCCCGCTTTTATGCAAATGTTGTTAAGAATAATGGAAGAATTATGTGAGTTGATTTTATATATTTTTTTTTTCTATTTTTCTTACAATTCGCTTCTCAGGCTCAGCGATGTTTCAGTAACTGGCCAATATTCATGTTGGGATTTTCAAATATTATAGATGCTGAAGGTAATCTTTTATTTTTATTAAAACAGGATCTCAGGTCCAGGTCAAGCAGGAGTCGTCGTCAGTGGAAATATGGCAAGTATGACCTCCATGCGTTTCTCCAAGCGAATCTCCTGCCAAGCCCAAAAAGGAGCCATATTTAACCACGCCAGGACTCCTTATAACAAACGAATAAAAAGGAACGACATTATCCCTAATATCGAGATAATAGACCAGACAACGGATTCCCGACATCTGCGCCTCCTAGAAGCCCTCCATACAGGAAAGGAGAAACCAAATTTAAATATCACCCAGGAAACGTTTCTCCTTCCCACCGCCGCCCGGAGAGCAGCGAACGACCCCCCGACAATGCCAGGTAATCAGGAGCCCCCACAGGATGATAGGACTCCTGCTGCAGACAGAATTTCAGACGTTCATCCCCAGGCACACTACTATGGAGCTCGCACGACGGAATCTCCGCGACCATCAACGCGAGAACCACGGCTTCGCCCAAGACCGGCCCAACCAATGAGAATCCAACTCTAGGTCGATCCGCTATAAATACTGCCCCGCAGACTTTCCTGCTACAGTCCCTTCAACCGACTCGTCCGAAGATGACCTGCGAAAAGGTCGAAACGTCACGTGATACTAGCTATACCAGATATACCAGCATCAAGACCAGCTCTAAACCAAAGACGACCCCGGACCGAAATTAAACTACGCCTACGGAATAATACCGGCACTGACGACGACCCCTACTTGACCTGGGCCTGAGATCCTGTTTTAATAAAAATAAAAGATTACCTTCAGCATTTATAATTTTTGAAAATTCCCATTATGAATATTGGCCAGTTACTCAGAAACATCGCTGAGCCTGAGAAGCGAATTGTAAGAAAAATAGAACAAACAATATGTAAAATCAACTCGCTTAATTCTGCCATTCTTTTTAAAAACAATAATAATAATGATAATAAAATCAATAATAATAATAATAATAATAATAATAATAATAATGATAATAAAATCAATAATAATAATAATAATAATGATAATAAAAATAGCATTGTGTCTCAAATCACTAAGCACCCAAATGGATGACCACAGGAAGAACATCCTTAGTACAAAAAGGCAAGTGTAAGGGAAATATAGCCAGTAACTACAGGCCTATCACCTGCCTACCAATAATGTGGAAGTTACTAACAGGTATCATCAGTGAAAGGCTATACAACTACCTAGAGGAGACAAACACCATCCCCCCCCAACAGAAGGCTGCAGAAGGAAGTGTAGGGGAACAAAAGACCAGCTCCTGATAGACAAAA
>NC_087208.1:42142245-42144745 GCF_015104395.2 Macrobrachium nipponense | reverse complement strand
ATATGTTTATAATTACTATTTACAGGAGCAGAGCCAGTGACTTGTAAATTGGCTCAGAGCCACATTTCTCACAATGAGAATTATGAATACATCATATTTCATATCATGACGAGAGGGACAGCATTATCCTCACTGAGCAATAATGACGTAGACGTAGGTCATTAGTGACAGCATTATAAATATGATGATTGGCCTTTTTGGCTTCGAAACCGTACTTTTTTGCTTGTTCGGGGAGTAAGCCTATAAACTAAGTTGCTGTTGTTGCGGGGGTAGGAAAGCCCTATGAAAAAGCCTAAAAAGGTCTGAAAAAAGGTGTTTTGTGTTGAGTTAAAACTATAGGAATTTTAGGATAGGATATTTAAGATTTATTATTAGAATGGAAATGGAAATGTAAAAAATTAATAATGCATTGTAACAAGTATTCTTTACATAAAATAGAGCATATTTATTTTAATTCTCGTTGGTGAAAACAACGCATTATTTGACCGCAGATTTTAGCACGCGCCCCAAATAAGTTGGAGGTCAGACACACACTGTTAATTAATGCAGAAAAAGTAATTGTCATGCATTTATTATTTTTCAATGCTATACTGGGATTACCCAAATACCTATTGATCTGTAATGGCTAACCAATGCTCCATTGATGACAAAATCATACTAACTGTCATGCTAGACTTCGCATCAATCGAAATGCGATGTTTAAAACATTATCATCACTTTAAACATCTAAAATCCAAACATCGACATCAAAAACATCATGACGAATTTGTAGATGAAAGGAAAACTGTTCATGGCTAGTTCCGTTTACAGAATTATTCATTAATGAATGGAACGTTGGAATGTTGGACTATGTTTGTATGTTTTGATGTTTTGATGTTTGATTATTCCATGGGTTTCAGATATCTCTTGGAGGGACTAAATCGCTTAAATTGATTAATTCTTGAATAGTGAGTCTCTGTAGATTTTACTATAGTGAAGGATTTGTTGAATAACTGATTGGTTGTAATAGAGATCTAGCCTATTAAATTGAGGAATGGTATATATATATATATATATATATATATATATATATATATATATATATATATATATACGTATATATATATATATATATATATATATATATATATATATATATATATATATATATATATATATATTACAACTTTATCACATTAAAAATTGAAAATGTGGCAATAAATCCTAACAGGTTTCGACTCTATACCAAGACATTCTCAAATATAAAAACGGAACCGGTCGAGGTTCACACCTATAGCGTTTGTGTGTGTGTGTGAGTGTATGTGTGTATGACCGTAACGCTTCCCTCACTTCCACAGTCGCAGTATGCTCTCGAATTATCCAGTCGGGATCTAAATATGCAAATGTCAGTATGTCACAGTAAACCCATCTCTCGCCCCACGAAGATAAAGCTGAATTCTGGACAGCGTCCGGTCATATCTTGGCCTTTTCGGGTCAATTCGAAGATTATGTGACGTTTAAAGGTACTTGCTCGAGGAAAAGCCTATTTGAGCTATTGCCAATTCGGGAATATAAAGCTTGAAGATTATTTTCACAATATTATGTATATTATATAAATCTTAGAGTACAAGGAAGTATTATCTATATTCTCTCAGCTTTTTCTGCCATTTCGAAGATGAAGTAAGGTTAAGCTACTACATTTTTGTAAAAGAAAATAATATCATAATTTTAGACAATATGAGAATTACGACAATAGGTTTGCTCTTAAGAATATATTGTTGTCTATTCACAATGTTCAGCCTTTTCCTACCATCAAGGGTTAAGTTAGGTTAAGGTATTAAATACACTGATATATATATATATATATATATATATATATATATATATATATATATATATATATATATATAGATATATATCCTATTTCCTATCACTCAAAGTTAAAATTATGTTAAGGCAACCTTTCTGTTCAAGAAAATCATATTAGGAATTTTGCCAAAATGAAATTTAAAATCTTCGAATTTAAGCACTTTCTTTCGCTTGATATTATAAAACTTAGAGTATTAAAATCTGAAGTATTACATTAATTTATAGTGACCTTTGTAAAGTTAAAGTGCGATTGAATGTTTTATAAATTTTCAGTGTTATAATTATGCAATATCTGGGTACAAATATCAAATTAATTTGTGCTATAAACCTAATTTCAATTATTGATGGATAGAAAGTGATAGCATTGGTTTTTATTATTACAAAGATGGAATATTAAACGATAGCTTTTGATGAAGAAAATTCCATAATCTATAATAAATAAAATAACAGTTTATTCTTAATAGGATCTAATTCACATTTTTAAGTTTTCCTTTGAAAAAAATCATATACCAACACATTTCTTTTAAAGGTTTTACTTTTGTAGTTTATAAAGGATATACCCATATCCCCGAAACATTCAGAAAAAAATTGTATATATATCCATGATTCTTAAACACACACACACACACACACACACACACACAGGCCAGAA
>NC_087208.1:42124745-42137245 GCF_015104395.2 Macrobrachium nipponense | reverse complement strand
GGAATCAACTGAAGTGGAGATACTAAAGGCTGCTGTGTTCCAGTCATTCCTGCTGGGTTTATCTGTCCATCCATCTCTCTCTCTCTCGTCTCTCTCTCCCGGTCATCTCTCTTCTCTCTCGGCTCTCGATCTCTAGATTATCTCTCCTCTCTCCTCTCTATAAAATATATATATTATTATGATATAGAATTAGATATATATATATATATATATATATATATATATATAACTGACATTTGCCTGTGAATATTAGCATAAGAAAGTTATATATATTTCAAACTGCATCTCCCATAATAGACTATTCATTTCTATATATCCAAGTCCCCTTCACAAGTGATCTCCCATTATTTAATAATATTGTCAATTAAGCTCTGTAGAATTTTATTGTTACCTTATGCTATGGAACCTTGGGAGCCAAAAAGCTATTCTATTAGAACAGAGAGAGAGAGAGAGAGAGAGAGAGAGAGAGAGAGAGAGAGAGAGAGAGAGAGATCAAAATCATCATGGTTCAATCATCCCCAATGCCACAGGCATCTGTTTAAGGGATTTGTCCTGATTCCTACCTCTCTCCAAACCTCTCCTTAGTTAATAATGTTTATATACTGTTTATACCAAACCCTACGTGAACCATCATTCCCTCTCTACTTATCAACTGTTTATCCACAATTAACCTACCGTTTACCAGGCCCTGCAAACACCTCTCCCCCACTTACACACGTTCGTAAAACCCTGGGTCTCAATTTTGGAGTTTTTTTGGGGGGGTGCGGTGTGGGAAACACGTCCCTATTAGATGATTAGGCTCGACAATGTTTTTTTTTTTCTTTCCTCTTACAAATGTAAATGGGGCTCTGTGTTTTCCAGAACTATGTTCTCCCTTTTCCATTTTGTTTACAAAGCTTTTAAAAGCTTAAGTTCAGAGAGCTTTGTGAAGCTTCAGTTGAGATGGCTTTGTCAATATTCATTTTAGAGAGCTTTGTATATGTATGGCTTTAGTTCATAAAACTTGGCAAAGATTTAATTCACAAAACTTTATGAAGATTCATCTTGTAAAGCTTTATGGACTGAGAATCTACAAAGCTTTAAAAAGCTTCAGTTTGCAAAGCATTTTGTAAAGCTTCAGTTCCCACCTTTGTGGAGCTTCAGTTCGCAAAGCTTTGTGGAACTTCAGTTCACAAAGCTTTGCAAAGTTTCAGTTTACAAAACTTTGTAAAGATTAGTTCCCATTGCATATCAACCTATATATTTTTATTAAAGATATTTTTATCTTTTTAAATGTCCTCTTGTATTCAGTGTCCCTTAAATCCACTATGTTTTAAATGTCAATTTTTTAATATATATAACAAATCTAATTCCTAAAATACCCATCCTATATATTAAATAACTTTCAGTTTATAGTTTTTTATTATTCATATAATAATACAACCATTCATAATTTGTTCTGAAAACAGAATTGAATTCATAAAATACCCATCCTATATTAAATAACTTTTACAGATTATAGTTTTTTATTCACGTCATAATCCAGCCATTCTTATTTGGTTCTGAAAACAGAATTTAATTCCTAAAATACCCATCCTATATTAAATTAACTTTCACAGATTATACTTTTTTATTCATGTCATAATCCAGCCATTCTTATTTGGTTCTGAAAGCAGAATTTAGTTCCTAAAATAAAAATCCTATGTATTAAATAACTTTCACAGATTATAGTTTTTTTCATGTCATAGCCTAATCATTCTTATTTTTTTCTGAAAACAGAATTTAGTTCCTAAAATAATCCTCCTATATTAAATAACTTTCAGTCTATAGTTTTATATTCATGTCATAATCCAACCATTCTTATTTGGTTCTGAAAACAGAATTTAGTTCCTAAAATACCCATCCTATAAGTTAAATTACTTTCACAGATTATAGTTTTTGTTCGTGTCATAATCTAATCATTCTTATTTTTTCTGAAAACAGAATGTACTGTACTAAAAAAAAATATCTATCGAGGCTACCTCTTTTGCCAATGTCATGTCATTTCATGGTTGAAATATTCATCGATGCATAAAAAAAACTAATATTAATGCAGCTTTACAAAACCCATTCTCATTAAAGGTAAAGAGAGTGCATTGGTGCACCCTCATAACTGCTCATTGGAAAAACATAATAGTTTCGACCTGGCCTGGGGAAAAAAATACATTGTGTTGACGAAATTCCTTTTTGATGTTTTACCAGTACACCATAAATACTATTTTGGCAAACATTACATTAAGGTAACAGGTGGAAAGTCGCATTGTTTTTATAATTATTTTGTTTGTCTTGATAAAATCATTCTGTAACTCTCCTTGATTTAATTTTGTGGAATTAAATCTTACCTTAAGGTAATTGGTATATTGGAAGTTTGTTCATAGTTATTTTAGTTTTGTCTTGGTAGAATCATTCTATAACTCTTCTTGGTTTGATATTGTGGAATTTAGGCTGTCAAGCCAGGCAATGGGCCCCTTTCAGTCCTTTAATGCATAAGACAGTGAAAAGATAGAATTGGAGTGGTTGAACACAACGATAAGTAGATCTAGAAAATACTGGAAATGAAATACAAGCATCTGAATGTGGAACTATTGTTCAACTCCACAGATAAAGTAAGAAATAATGGCTAGAGAAGTTGGACAGCAAGATTGGAGGTAGAATAGAAGGCTTTAATGTAAATGCATCTAAGGGCTAAAGGGGCGTTTCGAAAGATCCTTGAATAACGCCCAAAGTGCACTACACGAGGCTCAATGGCAGCATTCATCCCTTTTCATGCATTCTCGAATGCTTTTAAACTCTCATATACCTTCGTTATATCTATTCCATCAGCTCTTAAGAACGTCAACCTTCTATTCTTGAAAAAACGACCGTAATTTCTCCCCCTCCTTAATATTATTCTTTGGAGCACATTCATGTTTATTTTTCCATTCGCCTTTATGGAGTCTTATTGACTTTCCACTCACCGAGAAGTCTTATTTCTCCACTTCTTCCAGTTCAGCGACTCTCTCTCTCTCTCTCTCTCTCTCTCTCTCTCTCTCTCTCTCTCTCTCTCTTTGTCAATTTCCTGTTGTCTGTCGTCTCTCTTTCTCCCTGCTAACCTCTATCCCTCTCCCTCGCTCTCTCTCTCATTTTCCTTCTGATAGGGACCCTCTCTCTCTCTCTCTCTCTCTCTCTCTCTCTCTCTCTGTGTTATCCTCATATCTTTTATATATATAATATATATATATATATATATATATATATATATATATATATATATATATATATATATATATATATATATATATATATATATATATATATATATATATATATATATATATATATATATATATATATATATATATATATATATATATTATAATATATATATATATACTATATATAATATATATATATATATATATATATATATATATATATATATATATATATATATATATATATAATATATATATATATATTATATGAACCGTTGGAAATAAATAACAAAATATACTAACTTCCCAACATTTATCATTAAAGTTATATCGTATTTAGCTCGAAACTACAAAAAAAAAAAAAAAAAAAAAAAAAAACAGCAGTTTTCACTTGACAAAAGTAAACTTTTTCTTCTTTGCAGGAAAACTGATCAAGAAGCAATTCTGATCGGAAACTCTTCTAATTAAAACAAATTACAAAAACATACGACTGCCCAAGAGAAGTTTTTTTTTATTTCAAAAGGAAAAAAAACAATTTTAGTTTCTTCGTCTATCAGAAGCAATTAAACCTTGTTCGCAGATTCTTTCGGTTGTTTCTCTGAAGGAATTATTTCTTTGGTTTCTATTTTCGATTTTATTGAGTGTTTTTTTTTTGTGTTTAGGAAAAAAAACAGGGACAGGAATATCTATTTTCGTTTCCATTTTTTGCTTTCTTGTTTAGGGAAAAAACAATAACAGAAAATACGGTGGAAATGTTTTATTTATTTTTTAGTGGGAGGGAAAAGACTAGGTGATATTAGGAACTAGATACGAATTTCGTAAAAAAAGAAGAAATAAAATACAAAATAAACAAAAGACTAATGAAACAAAAACGCGGTTGACCTTAAGATTTTTTAAGGTCTACCTCGTTTTTTTCCTATAATAACACAATAAAAGGCATGTTAATGAAAAATAGCCCCAGGGAAAGCAACAACATAATATATAAAATTCCATGCATGGACCGCCCCTCCTTTTATCTCGGGCAATCTAGCACGGGCTTAGAAGTAAGAATCAAACAGCATAAATATTCTGTCAAAAATGGGCAAACATCTAATGCAAGATTCATTTATCTAAGTGAAAACAACCACTGGGTAAATTGGACTGGTAGTTCAGTAATGGCAAAATCAAAAGAAATCTTATCACGAAATCTTTTAGAGTCTGCCATTATACAACTTACTGCCCGTTGTAATTTTAATATTAGACGTTGCCTGTTTCATTTAGAACCTTGTATTTGTAACATGTTTAAGAATGATCTCAAAGATACAATCACAGACTTAAATGCAAATTAATTGCCTCACAGATATTTTCTTTGCATGTGCATGTTTAATATGTTTTGTGAATAAGTTTTTGTTTACCAAAGGATTGAATGTGGTCAGTTGCCGCCCTGTATTATCCTTTAATTGCCTTGTCCCTGTGTCTGAGCAGTCGGACTTAATCATTTTGTAACCCTCTTAAATTGTACCCTTGTTTATGTTGTGTTCTGGGTACTAATCTCC
The DNA here is from genome assembly GCF_015104395.2 of Macrobrachium nipponense. Taxonomy (NCBI): domain Eukaryota; kingdom Metazoa; phylum Arthropoda; class Malacostraca; order Decapoda; family Palaemonidae; genus Macrobrachium; species Macrobrachium nipponense. The sequence goes on along the minus strand of NC_087208.1, from coordinate 42,132,498 downwards.
TTATAATCCCTATCTGTCACTTATACGACCCTTCCTTGTCCTCTCAGTTTCTCGTGTATGTCAATCAGTCTGCTAAGTAAAGGACGTTGAGTCGAAAGATCTTGTAGCTATTCCGGTATTTACCTTTCCTTTGTGGCTTATACCTTTATTCATAAAGATATACGTATATGTACACATACATCATCAATAGCTACGCCGCAGGTGACAGAAATGTCTTTGAAATCATATACGGCAAAGTAAGTAACAACTCGAGGCTCAGCCAGAAGTTACCAGATCAAAGCGAGAGAGCCTTCTTCTACGGTTTCACCTCCTCGTGAAGCTCCTCTTCAGGAACACTTCATGCAGATCTCTCTCTAAGGGCACTTCTTATTCGGCACTTCTCAGGACCTCCTTTGGGTTCTAGTACTCGACTTTGAGTTTTGTTTTAACGCTTGAGGAGATTGCTTTTTTTTTTTTTTTAAGTTTTTCAAGCCGATGACTTCCCTTTGAACGAAGTTGGGTTGTATGATTCATGTTATTCTCTGTAGACGGTGCTAGAAAAAATAAAACAAGTAAAAAAAAAATGCTTCGACGCAATTGAGTTATCTGTACAGCGTATAATTAAGGCAAATGAAAATAGATCTATCCTCCGGTGGTCTCGGTATGATGCTTTATGAGCCGCGGCCTACGAATCTTTAATAACCACGGCCGCTGGTGGCCCGGCTGGTATCGTTGCCAGACGTATGATTATGGCTAAATCAAACCTTCAATAAAATAAAAACTACTGAGGCTCGAGAGCTGCAATTTGGTATGTTTGATGACTAGAGGGTGGATGATCGACATATCAATTTGCAGCCCTCTACCCTCAGTAGTTTTTAAGATCCGGGGTCAGACAGAACAACTGCGGACGGACAGACAAGAAGGCATATAGACCATTTGATAAAATATATAAACTATATAAAAGTTAGAGAGGTTGAACAGCAAGATAGAAGACGGAAGAGTAAATAAAATTCATGTAAAAGGGTAAAAAGTGGGCAACAAACTCCCTTCATTATTGCCCACAGTGCACCCAGTGAGGTACCCTGACTACACTACGCCCCTACAGGAATGTAGGCTGTAGTATTATGACCTAATACAATACCTTTAACTCAATTACATTACGTTTTTATAAACAAAATCCGAATGTAATACAATTCCTAAGGATTACATCTAAAAGGAAAATCCTTTTGCAGGGAGTATCCTTCGAAAATGTAGGATTATGTCATCTGGAAGGACTTGCTGTATATATGTATATATAGTATATATATATATATATATATATATATATATATATATATATATATATCTATTAATATATATATATATATATTTATATATACATATATATATTATATATATATATATATAATATATATATATAATATATATATATATAGTATAATATATATATATATATATATATATATATATATATATAATACTGTTTGTAATTGTCAAGGACCCAAGGGTAAAATGAAAGAGATTAAGTCGTATTTATTTCAATGCAGGTGAGACTGAAAAGATTTCCAATCTCTCTCTCTCTCTCTCTCTCTCTCTCTCTCTCTCTTGCTTTGTCTCTCCTGTCCCCGCTGGCCAGTTTTCTAATTAAAGTAAAATAAAATTAATATAAAATAAATAAAATGAATGACAAGAAATGAAAATGGAATTCGTCCAAATACTAATTTTATCAACTAGAACATTTCACTTTTTTTCAGTGAAACTTCGTAACGTAACGAGTTTAGCATTTGCATAAAAACGATTTCTGGTCGATCCTGTACAACAAAACAAAAAAATTAAAATTAAAATTAAAACAAATGCTCCAAAATGTTTTCGGCGCCATCGAGTTTTCTTTACGGCCACTGCAACGTATAATAATCAATTCCAACGAAAGTAGATCTAGCTTTCGGTGGTCTCGTTACAATGCTGTATGAGCAGGGGCCCGTGAAACTTTAACCACTGCCTGATAGTTGCCTATCCTATATCGGTGCAGAAGCACGATCATTAATAATTTTAACGTTAGATAATTTAAAAACTACTGAGGCTAGAAAGCTGCAATTTGGTATGTTTGACGGTTGGAGACTGGATGAACTACATACCAATTTGCAGCCTTTTAGCCTCAGTAGTTTTTAAGATCTGAGGGCGGACAGAAAAAAGTGCGGACGGACAGACAAAGCCGACGCAATAGTTATCTTTTACGCAAAACTAAAAAGAGGGAAAGTAAATCAAATTCTTGTATGTTGAATGATGTCTTACCTTCCAATATCCCTTTTATGACAGAAAGAAGTGTTTGCTCAGCTTAGCAAATGATTGTGGGGGGGGGGGGGGCGGTACTTGAATATACGAGAGTTGTGATTATGTATACATTAGGAGGAAATTAATCATGGTGTGTATGTATATGTATATATGAATATATAAATATATATATATATATATATATATATATATATATATATATATATATAATATATATATATATATATACCTATATATATACCTACAATAATGATGGACAACTATTCTTGAAAATTGACAGAAATATCGCCACTATTTTGAATATGCATCAAGTATATTGAAATGCCATAACAAGGAAGTAATATACACATTCTTCACAGTCTTCATTTTATCAAGAAAATGATATTAACAGGTTTCCTTTTATAGAGTTTCTGGCAAAATCTCTCTTAATGAGGTGACCAAAAAGGAAACTTTGATCTCACTGGCAATAATCCTACTACAATGTCAAGCCCTGGTCTCTATCAAAGAGCTACGGCTATTAAAGTCTTATTTATGAACTGTTCAAACTGCTACATTATCAAAAGGTCTATTACGTGAGCTTCCGGCAGATAATGGAGGTAGTTATTTAGCTATTATTACTATTATTATTATTATTATTGGCTCTATCACAGTCCTCTAATTCGACTGGGTGGTATTTATAGTGTGGGGTTCCGGGTTGCATCCTGCCTCCTTAGGAGTCTATCACTTTTCTTACAAGTGCGCCGTTTCTAGGATCACACTCTTTTGCATGAGTCCTGGAGCTACTTCAGCCTCTAGTTTTTCCAGATTCCTTTTCATGGATCTTGGGATCGTGCCTAGTGTTCCTATGATTATGGGTACAATTTCCACTGGCATATCCCATATCCTTCTTATTTCTATTTTCAGGTCTTGATACTTACCCATTTTTCCCTTTCTTTCTCTTCAACTCTGGTGTCCCATGGTATTGCGACATCAATGAGTGATACTTTCTACTTGATTTTGTCAATCAAAGTCAAGTCTGGTCTATTTGCATGTATACCCTATCTGTTCTGATACCATAGTCCCAGAGGATCTTTGCCTGATCGTTTTCTATCACTCCTTCAGGTTGGTGTTCGTACCACTTATTACTGCAAGGTAGCTGGTGTTTCTTGCACAGGCTCCAGTGGAGGGCTTTTGCTATTGAATCATGCTTCCTTTTGTACTGGTTCTGTGCAAGTGCCGGACATTCGCTTGCTATGTGGTTTATGGTTTCATTTTTCGTATTGCACTTCCTACATATGGGAGAGATGTTATTTCCATCTATCTTTCTTTGAACACATCTGGTTCTTAGGGCCTGATCTTGTGCCGCTGTTATCATTCTTTCAGTTTCCTTCTTTAGCTCTCCCCTCAGTAGCCATTGCCACGTGTCATCGCTGGCTAGTTCTTCAGTCTGTCTCATGTATTGTCCGTGCATTGGTTTGTTATGCAATTCCTCTGTTCTGTCTGTCTTTCTCCTGACTGTATATTTCTGGGTCTTCGTCTACTTTTATCAGTCCTTCCCATGCACTCTTGAGCCACTCGTCTTCACTGGTCTTCATATATTGCCCCAGTGTTCTGTTCTCGATGCTGATGCAGTCCTCTATACTTAGTAGTCCCTTCCCTCCTTCATTTCTTGTTATCTATAGTCTGTCCGTATTTGCTCTTGGGTATAGTGCTTTGTGTAGTGTATTGTCATATGTTTCCTCGTTTTCTGGTCTATGCTGCGAAGTTATGCCTTCGTCCATTCCACTATTCCTGTGCTGTATCTGATTACTGGCACTGCCCATGTGTTTATGGCTTTTATCATATTTCCGGCGTTGAGTTTTGACTTGAGTATCGCCTTGAGTCTCCGCATATATTCTTTCCTGATTGTGTCGTTCATCTCTTAATGTTTTATTTCCCCTCCTTCCATTATTCCAAAGTATTTGTATCCTGTCTCATCTATGTGTTTGATGTTGTTCCCATCTGGTAGCTTTATCCCTTCAGTCCTTGTTACTTTGCCCTTTTGTATGTTGACTAAGGCACATATTTCTATTCCAAACTCCATCTTGATGTCCCCAGATACAATCCTTACAGTCTGGATTAGGGTATCTATTTCCTTGATGCTCTTACCATACAGCTTGAATGTCGTCCATGAACATCAGATGGTTAATTCTGTTGCCTCTTTTCTTGAGTTGGTACCCGGCATCCATCTTCTGCATTACATTTGTCATGGGAATCTTGGCTACTACGAAGAGTAGTGGGGACAGTGAGTCGCCCTGGAAGATCCCTCTGCTGATATTAACCTCTGCTAGTCTTATTCCAAAGCTTGTAAGTATTGTATTCCAGTTGCGCATTGTATTTTTGAGGAAGCTGATGGAATTTTCCTCTGCCCCATATATTTTCAGGCATTCTATTAGCCATGTGTGTGGTACCATGTCGAAGGCTTTCTTATAGTCTATCCATGCCGTGCTTAGGTTGGCTTTCCTTCTCTTACTGCTCCTCATTATCATTTTGTCTATCAGGAGCAGGTCTATTGTGCCCCTACACTTCCTTCTGCATCCTTTCTGTTGGTGGGGGATCGTGTTTGTATCCTCTAGGTAGTTGTATACCCTTTCACTGATAATACCTGTTAGTAACTTCCACATTATTGGTAGGCAGGTGATAGGGCTGTAGTTACTGGCTATATTTCCCTTACTCTTGTCTTTCTGGACTAAGGATGTTCTTCCGGTGGTCATCCGTTTGGGCCCATGGTGATTTGTGATACAATGATGGAGTTGTTCTGCTATTCTTGGGTGTAGGGCCTTGAAGTTTTTGAGCCAGTATCCATGAACTTCATCGGGACCTGGGGCTTTCCAGTTTGGCATTTTCTTTAGTTGGTGTCTGACTGTGTCTGTCGTGATGTCAGTGAATCTTTGTTTTATTCTCCGTTTCTTCAGCCTTGACTTCCTGGAGCCATGTTGCATGCTTGTTGTGTGATACCGGATTGCTCCAGATGTTTTCCCAGAGTCTCTTACTTGGCTTCAGGAATTTCTTGGTGGTTGTCTTCAACCTTTAGTTGGCTGTATTGTCTTTACTGGTTGGTTCCAAATAGTTTGTTCTGTTGGTATCCCTTATTCCTGTTCATGTACCGTTGGATATTATGTGCTTTGGCCTCAAGCCTCTGTTATACATCTTCTATTGTGTTGTTTAGTCCCCTCTCTTGTACTTTGTATTTCTCGTTCAGTTCCTCCCTTTTTTTCTTGCTTCTTAGCCTTTTTTCTGCCATCTCTTTCAGTTTACTCAAGTCAGATCTCATCATCATGATTTGCTTTTCCAGGCGCCTTTTCCAAGGAGGTTGCTGTTTTGGGTTCTGTTGGGTTGGTTGTGCTGGTGGTGTTGGTGTTCGTATCCCCATCAGTTATGCTACTAATCTTGCTCCTGCATATGTCAAGTTATTTGTTTCTGTGATATTGGTGGTGTGTATTAGTCTCATTATTTCATTGACCTCACTTGTTTTCTCCCTTAATTTCTTTGTGTTGTAGGCTTTCATAGAAGGGATCTTCTTTCTCTCTGTATCAGGCTTCATCCATTGTCTGATCTTTTCTACCCATTCCGTCCGGTCTGTTACTTCGTCGGTATTTCTTCGTATGTCGTTGTTTGATACCTCATCATCCTTGTCCTCCTCTGTGGCATCGTCTCTCAGTTCGTCTTCTTGTAATTCGTTGCCGTGTGTCATTTCCTTTTCCAATTCCTCTCTTTCTGTTGGGGATAGGCAGTTCTTTTTCTTTATGTTCCTTACTTGGTCTGCCAGCCTCTGCTCTGTTTGGGGGGTGTTATTCCTCTCATTCCAGATGTTGACCAACCTTCTTCTATATCCTCTCTCTGTCGGGTTGCTTCTGATGTAGCATCTCCAAATTTCCTTATTTTCTTCTCTTGTCCATTTCTTCCTTTGGTTTGCTTCTGTAGCTCCAGTTTCTGGTTGTTGGTTACTGTCGTTGTGGTGATCAGTTGATGGATGACGACCTCCAAGTACCTGACCGTCTTCGCCTTCAATTGGGCTGAATACCTGGCTGCCAGACGAAGCTCCACTGTTGCCAGAGTTTCCATTTACGTCGTTGTCGTTTAATCCTCCATTTCTTTCCATCATTGCTGAGTTTTGCTATTTAACCCATAGCTGGACCCTACCCCATCAGGAATAGGTACTCATTTACAGCTGAGTAGACTGAGGACATTATGGTAAAGATTCTTTCCCAAGGAATCAACGCCGAGGAGAGCGGTCAACCATCCAACGACTGACCAGCCCCAATGTTGCTTAACCAGTCCAAAAAATTATAAATGCTGAAGGTAATCTTTTATTAGAACAGGATATCAGGTCCAGGTCAAGCAGGGGTCGTCGTCAGTGCCGGTATTATTCCGAAGGCGTAGTTCAATTCCGGGCTGGGGTCGTCTTTGGTTTAGAGCTGGTCTTGATGCTGGTATAGCTGGTATAGCTGGTATCACGTGACGCTTCGACCTTCTCGAAGGTCATCTTCGAACGAGTCAGTTGAAAGGACTGTAGGAAGAAAGTCTGCAGGGCGGTGTTTATAGCGGCTCGCTTTATAGCGAAGGCGGGGGTCTCGCGTTGAGGTCGCGGAGATTCCGTCGTGTGAGCGCCATAGTAATGTGCCTGGGGATGAACATCTGGAATTATGTCTGCAGCAAGAGTCTTATCATCCTGTGGGGGCTCCTGATTATCAGGCATTGTCGCAGGGTCGTTCGCTGCTCTCCGGGCGGCGGTGGGAAGGAGAAACGTTCCCTAGGTGATAATTAAATATGGTTTCTCCTTTCCTATATGGAGGGCTTCTAGGAGGCGCAAACGTCGGTAATCCGTTGTCTGGTCTATTATCTCAATTTTAGGGATTTATATAATTCCTTTTTATTCGTTTGTTATGAGCAGTCCTGGCGTGGTTAAATATGGGTCCTTCTTGGGCGTGGCAGGAGATTCGCTTGGAGAAATGCAAGGAGGTCATACCGCCGTATTTGCACTGACGACGACCCCTGCTTGACTTGGACCTGAGATCCTGTTTTAATAAAAATAAAAGTTACCTTCAGCACTTATAATTTTTGAAAATTCCCAATAGGAATGAATATTGGCCAGTTACTGAAACATCGCTGAGCCTGAGAAGCGAATTGTAAGAAAAATAGAAAAAAACAATATATAAAATCAACTCGCTTAATTCTGCCATTATTCTTAACAACATTTGCATAAAAGAGGGTCTACTACCAAAATTTATTATTATTATTATTATTATTATTATTATTATTATTATTATTATTATTATTATTATTATTATTATTATTATTATTATTATTATTATTATTTTTTATTTATATATTTTTTTTTTTTTTGCTCTATCACAGTCCTCCAATTCGACTGGGTGGTATTTATAGTCTGGAGTTCCGGGTTGCATCCTGCCTCCTTAGGAGTCCATCACTTTTCTTACTATGTGTGCCGTTTCTAGGATCA
>NC_087208.1:42102245-42112245 GCF_015104395.2 Macrobrachium nipponense | reverse complement strand
TGGCAGAAAAAAAGGCTAGAAGCAAGAAAACAAGGAAGGAACTCAACGAGAAATACAAAGTACATGAGATGGGACTAAACAACACAATAGAAGATGTAAAACCAGAGGCTTAAGGGCCAAAGCACATAAGATCCAACGGTACACGAACAGGTATAAGGGATACCAACAGAACAAACTATTCGGAACCAACCAGAAAAGACTATACAGCCAACTAAGAGGGGAAGACAACACCAGAAATTCCTGAAGCCGAACCAAGTAAGTGACTCTGGGAAAACATATGGAGCAATCCGGTATCACACAACAAACATGCAACATGGCTCCAGGAAGTCAAGGAAGAAGAAACAGGGAGAATAAAACAAAGATTCACAGAGATCACGACAGACACAGTCAGACACCAACTAAAGAAAATGCCAAACTGGAAAGCCCCAGGTCCCGATGAAGTCCATGGATACTGGCTCAAAAACTTCAAGGCCCTACACCCACGAATAGCAGAACAACTCCAGCATTGTATCTCAAATCACCATGCACCCAAATGGATGACCACAGGAAGAACATTCCTCGTAGTACAAAAAAGACAAGAGTAAGGGAATATAGCCAGTAACTACAGGCCTATCACCTACCTACCAATAATGTGGAAGTTACTAACAGGTATCATCAGTGAAAGGCTATACAATTACCTAGAGGAGACAAACACCATCCCCACCCCCACCAACAGAAAGGCTGCAGAAGGAAGTGTAGGGGCACAAAAGACCAGCTCCTGATAGACAAAATGGTAATGAAGAACAGTAGGAGAAGGAAAACCAACCTAAGCATGGCATGGATAGACTATAAGAAAGCCTTCGACATGATACCACACACATGGCTAATAGAATGCCTGAAAAATATATGGGGCAGAGGAAACAAAACACCATCAGCTTCCTCAAAAATACAATGCGCAACTGGAATACAATACTTACGAGCTCTGGAATAAGATTAGCAGAGGTTAATATCAGAAGAGGGATCTTCCAGGGCGACTCACTGTCCCCACTACTCTTCGTAGTAGCCATGATACCCATGACAAAAGTACTACAGAAGATGGATGCCGGCTACCAACTCAAGAAAAGAGGCAACAGAATCAACCATCTGATGTTCATGGACGACATGAAGCTGTATGGTAAGAGCATCAAGGAAATAGATACCCTGATCCAGACTGTAAGGATTGTATCTGGGGACATCAGGATGGAGTTTGGAATAGAAAAAATGCGCCTTAGTCAACATACAAAAAGGCAAAAGTAACGAGAACTGAAGGGATAAAGCTACCAGATGGGAGCAACATCAAACACATAGATGAGACAGGATACAAATACCTGGGAATAATGGAAGGAGGGGATATAAAACACCAAGAGATGAAGGACACGATCAGGAAAGAATATATGCAGAGACTCAAGGCGATACTCAAGTCAAAACTCAACGCCGGAAATATGATAAAAGCCATAAACCACATGGGCAGTGCCAGTAATCAGATACAGCGCAGGAATAGTTTGGAATGGACGAAGGCAGAACTCCGCAGCATAGATCAGAAAACCGGAAACATATGACAATACACAAAGCACTACACCCAAGAGCAAATACGGACAGACTATACATAACACGAAAGGAAGGAGGGAGAGGACTACTAAGTATAGAGGACTGTGTCAACATCGAAAACAGAGCACTGGGGCAATATCTGAAAACCAGTGAAGATGAGTGGCTAAAGAGTGCATGGGAAGAAGAACTAATAAAAGTAGACGAAGACCCAGAAATATACAGAGACAGGAGAATGACAGACAGAACAGAGGACTGGCACAACAAACCAATGCACGGACAATACATGAGACAGACTAAAGAACTAGCCAGCGATGATAATTGGCAATGGCTACAGAGGGGAGAGCTAAAGAAGGAAACTGAAGGAATGATAACAGCAGCACAAGATCAGGCCCTAAGAACCAGATATGTTCAAAGAACGATAGACGGAAATAACATCTCTCCCATATGTAGGAAGTGCAATGCGAAAAATGAAACCATAAACCACATAGCAAGTGAATGTCCGGCACTTTCACAGAACCAGTACAAAAAGAGGCATGATTCAGTGGCAAAAGCCCTCCACTGGAGCCTGTGCAAGAAACATCAGCTACCTTGCAGTAATAAGTGGTACGAGCACCAACCTGAGGGAGTGATAGAAAACGATCAGGCAAAGATCCTCTGGGACTATGGTATCAGAACGGATAGGGTGATACGTGCAAACCGACCAGACGTGACGTTGATTGACAAAGTCAAGAAGAAAGTATCACTCATTGATGTCGCAATACCATGGGACACCAGAGTTGAAGAGAAAGAGAGGGAAAAAATGGATAAGTATCAAGATCTGAAAATAGAAATAAGAAGGATATGGGATATGCCAGTGGAAATCGTACCCATAATCATAGGAGCACTAGGCACGATCCCAAGATCCCTGAAAAGGAATCTAGAAAAACTAGAGGCTGAAGTAGCTCCAGGACTCATGCAGAAGAGTGTGATCCTAGAAACGGCACACATAGTAAGAAAAGTGATGGACTCCTAAGGAGGCAGGATGCAACCCGGAACCCCACACTATAAATACCACCCAGTCGAATTGGAGGACTGTGATAGAGCAAAAAAAAAATAAATAAATAAAAAAAAATAATAATATAATAATAATTAATGTATTTTCATCTTATTATAATAATATAAAAGTATTAATAATATAAATATTAATGACAATTAATTTTGATAATAATAATAATAATAATAATAATAATAATAATAATAATAATAATAATAATAATTAATAATAATAATAATAATAATAATAATAATAATAATGTTTAAAAAATATCCACAATTATATATAAAAAATCGTCACACTGATGAGGAACACCGTTCAGGTGTTCGAAACTCTGTTTTATATTTTTACATAGAAATATATTTCTATATATAATTGTGGATATTTTTTAAACACTTTGTTTTCACGGAATTGTGAATTTCTTATAAAAAAAAAAAAAAATAACAATAATAATAATAATAATAATAATATAATTATTATTATTATTATTATTATTATTATTATTATTATTATTATTATTATTATTATTATTATTATTATAACAATACATTTAAAGCTACAATAATAGCACATTTTCAAAACTGAAATTAAGATCTAGGTCCAAACACAGAAAAATAAACGATGCTCTAAAAATCCCCTAAAGTTACTCGAGACTTCTAGAGAAATATTGACCCAAGAAGGCCGAGTGGATAAATGCAGTATCGCCACTGGTGCTGACACTTTGATTGTCAGTTCCACAGAGGAGATTAATGGCCAGAGCTAAAAATGCTATGGGAGGTAGGAAAATTGATAAATGGGTCTGAATCGACTCAGTGGATGATGATGATTTACAATGGTGAAGACTATAGTGCAAAGTGAGAAGGAGACATCATAAAATGTATCTCAAATCTTTATTTGCGATTTTTGGTGAATTTTGCCTTCAGTGGAGTTTATTTTATCGATTTATATGAATTTAATCTTTATGTTAGATCCTCCTTCATAATTTAATTATGCTTCCCACACCCAAATTACATTCAGGATACTTTGAACTAACCTAACCTAACCTAAATTGTCAGTAGCATACTTCTTAGAACTAACCTAACCTAGCCCGACCTAGCCTAAGTTAGGGGCATGGCAAAACAATATTATTAAAAGGATACCTCTTTGAATTAACCCAACTTAATCTAACTCAACCTAACTTAACCCAACCCAACCTAACCTAACTTAACCCAACCCAACCTAACCTAACTTAACCTAAACTAACTCAACCCAACTTAACCTTAGGGGCATGGCAAAATTATCAATAGGATACCTCTTTCAAATAACCTGACCTAACCTAGGGGCAGGGTCAAATTATCAATAATCACCTCTTTGAATTAACCTAACCTAACATAACTCAACCTAACCTAACCCAGCCACCCAACCTAACCTAACCTAACATAGGGGTATGTCAAAATTATAAATAGGATACATCTTTGAATTAACACAACCCAACCTAGGGGCATGGCAAAATTATCAATAGGATACCTCTCTAAATTAACTTAACCTAACCCAACATAACCTAGCCTTGGGACATGGGAAAAAAACTGGGGATGGCGCAATATTAGTATACATCTCGGGAATTAGCAACCAGGGAAAGGTAGTGATGAATTTCCCTTGTTTCTATTAAACAAAATATAATATGACAATTTTCTTAACATTAAAATTCATAGGATTTCATTTATAAAATAGTTGTCTTCATAAACAAGCTATTAGAATCATTTTTCTTCTATATCAAAGTAAATGTTGATTTTTTATATATTAGACTTAAAAGGAATACGATTTAGGAATAGGCGTCTTCACAAACAATCATATAATATTTCGTTCCTTATGAGAAAAAATAATGTGAATATTTTTCTGATATAGAAACTGACGGGATTATAAATTTGAGTTAGATTTCCTCATAAAAAGTTTATTAATATATTTCGTTTCTTCTATATGAAAGAAAATATGGCTATTTTCTTAACATGAGAACTCGAAAGATTTCATGTTGTTTCAATTGGTTTCTTCATAAACATTCTAAATGTTGAGGTAACTGCAGCAGTTTCAGAATATATGCCCTTCGTATGTGACAAGAGAGACAGATTGATAAAGCAATATTGCTATGAAACGGTCGATAAAATGAAAGGGAGATAATTGAAAATAACGAAGGAAATGTGAAATATTACCCAGACGACCTTATACTGCCGTTTGGAAGCTGGAGAATTGGCATAAGTTATAGCACATATGGCCCTCATATATGACGATAGAGAGACAAATTTGAAAAAAGGATATTGACGAAACGGAAAACGAAGGAATATGAAGATAGATAATTGAGGATGCAAAAAAATTAATAAATAAAAAAGGGAAATATGAATTATTACACGGAGGAAAGAGATTGCCATTCTGGAACTGGAAAATATGAAGAAAAGCCTTTCTAAAACAAATTTGCCTGCAAAAGGCCATCTGGAAAATTTAATCCCAAAACTCATCATGGAAATATTACCAGCGCTCGAAAACTCGGCGGAGAAGAGTTTGCATTGTCAGTGGCGATAGAAAATGAAGCTAAAAAGAAAGTGATGTGATAACATTCGACAGTTTTGAGCCAATTACCTTGGGACAACATGTTTCAGAATTATCTGCAAAGCTTTGAGGGAAATTGGTTGCCAGATTTTTGTTGGCAGAGGACTTGTGGAAAAACGTTATTAGGATTTGCTGATAGAAAGAGTATCTATCTATCTATCTATCTATCTATATATATATATATATATATATATATATATATATATATATATATATATATATATATATATATATATATATATTTAGCTTGTTTTATATAACTCTTAGCTCCATTCATGCTCATATTAATTCCCACCTTCCAGCAATGAAGAGCATCGGACATCTAGGGTAGATAATAATCCCTTATTCAACAAATCCTTTCCCAATGATGAATCTACAAAGATTCTCTATTCAAGACTAAATTAATTTATGCAAATTAGTCCTTCTAAGGGACGTTATAATCCCCTGGAATAATCAAGCATCAAAACATCCAAACATTTAAATATTAATAACAAATCCCAACGCAGAATAACTCTGGGGTACTAAAATAAGTTCCATTCATCTGGGAAATCTTTATGATGTTTCATGTTTGATTCCTGAAGTGATAATAATGTTTGAAATATGATTTCCACTGGTGCGAATTCTGACAAAACAGGTAGAATGATTTTGTCATTAATGAGTCCGTGATTTGTCATAATAATACTGATGGGTATTTAGATAATGCTATGATTGCATAGTATTGAAAATGATATATTGATATTAATCTTTTTGTGTGTCTGTGTGTTGAGGGATGTAGGTACGGTTTCATAGGCACAAAGGCTGGCATTGTAGATATAATGCCGCCGCTAATGAGCCACGTCTGTCATTATAGATCTATTGGAATAATGGCGTTCCACTCATCATTATAATATGAAATATCGTGTAATCGTATCTGGAGGATAATTCATACATTACTGATTCTGCCTCTGTAAATGTGAATATGATATTCATTATATGAAATGAAATATGTTCTTACTAAGGAGAAGGCAGAATATTAATATCCGGTCGTAACTAAGCGTGTAGCTGATAATTGAAAATTTCTGTTAGGTTTGAAATGAAATCTTATTAGAAATATGGATGTAATAAGCACTGAGGCATATAATATGACATAAATATATAAAATATACTATATATATATATATATATATTAATATAAATATATAAATATATATATATATATATATATATGTATATATTTATATATGTATGTATGTTAATATATAGTTATATATATATATATATATATATATATATATATATATATATATATATATATATATATATATATTTATAAAATAAATGAGTGAATAGCCCAAATGAAATGGAGTCGTAAAGTAGTATAGTTTACTATGAATGACTGAAGTAAACAGCATATGGCACACCCTGTGATATGTGAACAACGATTGTATAATCCCAATTCTCAACAGTTTGTAGCTAGAATATGCAGCCTTTTATGCGCTTAAGGACAAAATGCTGTTCTGTATAATTAATGAAAATAAAAAAATATGATGAAGTAATTCAAGCAAGGTAATTAGGAATTGGTAATTAATTCTCGAGTGGTTGTAAACATAACTTCCATGAAAAGCAAATTGGACAAGGTACTGATGTTCAGTATTGTTTTGTTTACGTACATTTTGAATGAATAAACTTTGTTTATTATTTTAAGAATTACTTAAAGTTCAGAAGGTAAAAATTATTATAATTATGGAATTTTTTCATATTTTTCCTAATTTTTGGAAAGTTGACAGCTGGTGTAGTTTTGTCACGACGATATAAATTGTTTTTTAAATATTTTGTAGAGTTGTAATACCTCTTAACACTTACAATCGCTTATCATACTTCAGCTAATAAAAAAATCTATCAGCATGAACATCTTTGCAACAAGTTATGCGTGCAAGAATTTTCCTTCAGATATAAGCTGTGAACATTAGTCCTAACTTAACCACAAATTGAAACGTGATAAAATCTAGGGTCAAATAGATACTTGTTTCACCAACGAAAATTAAAATAAATACGTTATATTTTATTGGAAATAATTTGTCTGTACTGTTAAACATGCACAATGTTTATTTTTTAGATTTTTTTCTTATAAATAAATCATAAATATTTTATCCTAAAATTCAAGCATCTTTAACTCGACGCGAAACATCCTTTTCAGACCTTTTTTAGGCTCTTCCATAGAACTTTCTTACTCCCCCCCGACACTTAATAAGAATAACAAGAGCAACAACAACAAAGACAAAATAGTTAGTAGGCTTACTCCCCACTGACTTGAAATCGTAAGTATAAATAATCAGTCAGGAATGTCATGAATATATATATATATATATATATATTATATATATATATATATATATATATATATATATATATATATATATTATATATATATAGTACTGGTAATCTTCTAAGGCACGAAGATATAGTAATTAAGTTGTATTCCACATAGGAAAATGAAAAAAGGTATATCTCAGAAAATGCCAACAGTTTCGTCCTCCAATGGACCTCTTCTTGGAGCGTTTATTAAGGACGCTCCAAGAAGAGGTCCATTGGAGGACGAAACTGTTGGGCATTTTCTGAGATATACCTTTTTTCATTTTCCTATGTGGAATACAACTGAATATATATATATTATTATATATATATATATTTATCTATATATTATATATACATATATATATATATATATATATCCTATATATATATATATATATATATATATATATAGTATATATATATATATATTTATTTATTTTTTTTTTTTTTTCTGTTTGGGGTGTGGGTGGCGAAATTCACAAACACAAGCTGAAAAAAAAGAGAGAGAGGTAAAGCAAAATCATTTCAGGAACTAATCCTCCAACGTGAACCTCCCGATAAACAAAGCTAAGAAGAGTCCATTAATTTTATCCTGCCATCTGTGAAAGAAACTTTATCCCTTAGAAGCAAGATGAATCATGAATTTAAAAAACCTCTCCCACACTGAATTCAACTAATCTATCTCACGACGCTTTCAATAGCCCAGGGTCACAACCTTCCCTACCGAAAAGGGGGCAACAGGAGATTGAAAGAGATTTGAAGATATTCCGCACAATGGCGCGAGGGATCTGTAATGCAAATCTGAGATGAAACATTAATCCTTAGGGTGCGTTTATTTATTTATTTTTTTTTTTATTTCAAATGGAGTGACAATATGTCTTCCTTACTTAAGACAAACAGGCATTGTAACATTCGATTACTTTTGGCATTTTTTGAGAGTTTAACAATGAATGTTCTCTCATTCTTTCGAAGGGAGATCTCGGATATTTGAGTTATTGACGGTTGCGGGGAGGGCGTAAGGAAAAGGTGAAGGGTTGCACCTTAAGATAAAGGGGTTGCAACTTAAAATAAGGTTTGCACCTAAATATATAAGTGTTATAATTTTGCACCTTAAAATAAGGGTTGCCCCTAAAAAATATGGGTTGTCCCTTAAATATAAGGGTTGTCTCTTAAAAACAAGGGTTGCCCCTTAAAAATAAGGATTGTCCCTTAAAAATAAGAGTTTCACCTTAGAATAAGGGTTACACTTTAAAATAAGGGTTATTATTTAAAAATGTAAGGGTTACACTTTGAATGTTGGCTTAAAATAATTTTTTTTACTTTAAAATAAAGTTGCAACTTAAAATTATGTGACACATCAAAATAATGGCTGCAACTTAAAATTAGGCTACACCTTTAAATAACGTCGCAAATTAAAATAAGTGTGCACCTTAAAATAACGTCACACCTAAAAATAATGTTGCAACTTAAAATAATGTTGCAACTTAAAATAAGGCTGCATAACGAAAATAAGAGAAATGTTACGTCATTACGTATTCAGACCATGACCTCACACCCGGGAATGGAGAGGTCGACCACTGATTGTCACCTGTCTGTCAAAATTCGCTTTCTAGAAATCAATTTCAAGTCTCTCTCTCTCTCTCTCTCTCAGCAACAAATACATAAATGAACTGCATCATCATAAAGTGAAATATAGTGGGAATGTTATTTAACACTTTAAATTCTCTCTCTCTCTCTCTCTCTCTCTCTCTCTCTCTCTCTCTCTCTCTCTCTCTCTCTCTCCTTCTCCCTTTTTTTGTTTGTTTGTTTGTTTGTTACATTTATAAAAATCCTCAATAAATGCATAGTAAAAATTAAATCCATCAAGTAATGTACTGCAGATAGGATTAAAATTCTCTCTCTCTCTTCCTCTCTCTCTTCTCTCTCCTCTCTTCTCTGCCTACTCTCTATCTCTCTCTCTCTCTCGCTCCCGTTTTTTCTTTGTTGTTTGTTTGTTTGTTTCATTCATAAAAATCTTGAACAATGCCAATAGTAAATATTCTTCAGACTTACCTTTGAGACTACCACCAACATAACATAATTCCTTTACAACGTAATATTGTCACTCGCGCATTTTTGACTCACGTACACTGGCGTTCCAATGACGATGGTCAACGTCCCTGCTGAAATGGATCAAACGAAGCACATCCACAAACATTTCTGTTGGGAATGTCAATTCGCAAGTCCAGCTGCACTGATCGTTTGGGAAGCAAACTTGGAATCAACTGAAGTGGAGATACTAAAGGCTGCTGTGTTCCAGTCATTCCTGCTGGGTTTATCTCTCTCTCTCTCTCTCTCTCTCTCTCTCTCTCTCTCTCTCTCTCTCTCTCTCTCTCTCTCTCTCTCTCTCTCTCTCTATATATATATATATATATATATATATATATATATATATATATATATATATATATATATATATATATATATATATATACATATATCACTGAC
>NC_087208.1:42084753-42101745 GCF_015104395.2 Macrobrachium nipponense | reverse complement strand
CTGAGGACCCCATTGAGAGAGAGCTCCTATCATTGGAAAGTCGATGTTTTAAGCCGATTTTTTAACGGCCATCGACCACAAGTTCGATTGATGATGAAGCAACGGACGACGAGGCGGGCAGAGAGAGAGAGAGAGAGAGTAGGATAATATATACAGTAGGTGTTGAGTTAGGAAGTGGACTTTTTAGTGAATTTTTTGTCTCATTATTTTGTCATGTAGGCTATCCTTGGTCTGAAACTTGATTCTCTCTCTCTCTCTCTCTCTCTCTCTCTCTCTCTCTCTCTCTCTCTCTCACACACACACACACACACACAACGATACACACACAAACCATCAAAACACACAACCACTCCTTTACTGAATTAACACATTCCCCAAACCATCAACAACCCAAATACATCTTTGGTCGTATAAAGAGATCCAGGCTTTATCAGTTTTATTTAACAATTGGTACTGTAAACTCGTTCGCAATTTATTTCCGCATCGAATTTACCATCTCCACGAAGCAGCAGAATTTTGTCTCGGGGTAAACACAGAAAAGGAACTTGCAAATTCAATTTGAATTCCACCAATGGCCGAAAACCAGAATAAACCTGGAATGATTTTGTTCCTTCTGCAAATTCATTTCAGGTTAATTCTCCTGCCGGCTTTTAAAGTGTTCCTTTGAAGATCTAGCAAAAAATAATAAAAATAAATAAATAAAGATCATTCGATGTTGCCTCCAGTATCTGAAATAATTATTTTACGTATAAAATGAAACGTTCTATTATGCTTTTGAAAGACAAGAATTTCTGTAGAGTTTTAGCTATATGTGTTAATGACATAATTTGACTAGGGAACAAAATGCTCCAAAGAATTATCTGAGATTGTCGATTCTGTGTGATATAAAATATTAGTGTTGCTGTTGCGAATTTAAACAACCTATTTTGTGTAATATATGAAGCAAATGGTAACCTTACTTTTTTGTTTAAGTGAGAGGGTTTAGATAATTGAAACTATGTTTTGGACAAAATAAAACTAAAAAAAGTATAATTGAATAACTAGAAAAATATAGTAAAGGGTCCTTTGCAGATAAAACTCTTAACTAAAAGGTAGTGGTGATATAGTAGACACTTCATATTTAATCTATTATTACTTTCTAAAGAAAATGAAATCAGTTCATAGGTAGAAAAAAACAAGGAGTGATCTAACCTCCTGCTGACTCGAGGGACGTGCTAAAATCTATGGTCAAATAGCGCGTTGTTTCACCAACGAAAATTAAAATAAATATGCCATATTTCATCGGAAATAATTCTTCTCTAATGTTTAACATGCACATTATTTATTTTTTACATTTTCATTCTAATAAAAAAAAAAAAAAAAAAATAAAAAAAAAATTTTATGCTTTCCTAAATTTTCTGTATCTTTAACTAAACGCGAAACACATTTTCCAGACCATTTCAGTATCTTTTATAGGGCTTTCCTACCTCAACAATAATAACAGCAACAAAAACAAAGTAGTTTGTAGGTTTACTCCCCGAGTAAGTGATTATAGAAGATTGGATTTAACATATGCTCACACTATGAAGTGATTAACTTTGACATTTTGTAAAATAATAAGTACAATTTTTGGAGATCAACTTAGACTTAGACTTAGACATTCTATATTGATATAGAACAATTTTTGGAGAACCTCACAATTTTTCTGTTATTTTTTTTCAGAATTTGTGACCTCGTGAAATGCAAAAGGTCACATCCGTAGCCAGAAAAAGTCATTCAAATATCAGGTCATTAATATTTAATCAGAGACACAGGGCAATTATGTAGTTTTGATGGCAGGTGTACGATAACTGAACCGCAGGATATACATAATGAAATAAAACTATTTTGATTGGAGAATAATTGATAATTTGAAATTATTTTGACTGGAGAATAATTGATAATTTGAAATTATTTTGATTGGAGAATAATTGATAATTTGAAATGACTTTAACTGGATTATAATTGATAAGTTGAAATTACTTTGACTGGAGGATGATAGGTAATTTTAAATTATTTTGACTGGGGAATAATTGATAATTTGAAATTATTTTGACTAGAATATTTGATAACTTGATGTTATTTTGAATGGAGAATAGTAGGTAATTTTAAATTATTTTGACTGGGGAATAATTGATAATTTGAAATTATTTTGACTGGAGAATATTTGATAAGTTGATATTATTTTGACTGGAGAATAAGAGGTAATTTGAAATTATTTTGACTGGAGAATAATTGATAACTTGAAATTATTTTGTCTGGAGAATAAGTGATAATTTGAAAACATTTTGACTGGAGAATAATTGATAACTTGAAATTATTTTGTCTGGAGAATAAGTGATAATTTTATATTATTTTTACTGGAGAATAATAGGTTATTTGAAAATGTTTTGACTGGAGAATAATTGATAATTTTAAAATATTTTGACTGGAGAATATTTGATAATTTGAAAATATTTTGGCTGGAGAATAGTAGGTAATTTTAAATTATTTTGACTGGGTAATAATTGATAATTTGATATTATTTTGACTGGTGAATAATTAATAATTTAAAATTATTTTGACTGGAGAATAATTAATATTTTGAAACTATTTTGTCTGGATAATAATTGATAATTTTAAATTATTTTGACGTGAGAATAATTGAAAATTAGAAATTATTTTGACTGGAGAATGATTAATAATTTGAAACTAGTTTGTCTGGAGAATAAGATAATTTGAAATTGTTTGACTGGAGAATAATTGATAATTTTAGGGAAATTATCTGGCGCTGGGGATTGCCCAATAGAATTATTGGAATTAAATGCTGTTATTATTATTTTTATTATTAATAATACATAGATAGATATATAAAGAAACACACACATATGTATATATATATATATATATATATATATATATATATATATATATATACATATACATACATATTACATACATACGTACATACATACATACACCCATCACTGAGAATTCATGTAAAATCCAATAACGCAATTCTTTTTTCAATTTCTGCATACATCTTTGCTAGAGAGAGAGAGAGAGAGAGAGAGAGAGAGAGAACACCAAGTGAAAGCACAGACAAAGAAATGAAAAAAAAAAAAAATCCTCTGAATGGCCTCCTGTCTTCTTCAAACGCCTGAAAGAAATGAACAACAGATGTCTTCTTCTTTTGTCACGTGTGTGTGTGTGTGTGTATGTCTTTTTTCTTTAATGGATTCGGTGTTTATCTCTCTCTCTCTCTCTCGTACAGTAGCCATCTGCTTGGTGAGACGTATCCGCGTGAAGTCAGATTAATCAACAGATATCACAAGTTTAACATACGACTAGAATTTGAGAAATATCAGAAGTGTTCGTGAACTATCGGTGATAAGATTAGTGTGAAAATAGTAGGATAAAGCGTCTTCTAAGTTAGTTTATCAAGTGTAATACTATAAATCAGAACAAGATGGCAGTAAGTTCCAACTGCGGGAAGAGGTGGCGTAATTTGGCGTGTTTAGCAGATTCGCAATACGATGAGGTAGGAGGAAGGGAACTGGCATTTCTCATCTATGAAATCAGCAACAGTCCTCAACCAAAAGATACAAAAGCATTCATAGATATATTAGAAGGATATAATCCTTCAAACTGGAACAAATCTAATGAAAACATCTTGAAAATAATTGAAGAAGTTCCAAATAAAATCCAAGTGGTCAAGAGACTCATAAAGAAAATATACATAAACCAACATATTCCGACAAAGAAAATGAATAAGGTGAATCTTGTGAATATCCTAATTGATGCATTAGGAAAAAAGAATGCCAAAAGCATGCAAACTGTGTAAGGTTTGGTATAGCATAGTCAATCCACAAAACCTATAATCAGAAAATGTGCTGCATGCAACATTCCGACCCATCCACAGTGTGCTGAGGTATACAAGATTTGAGAAAAGATACAAGAATTTTTTGTTCAACATGTCTATCATGGATAGACAATGTTATTAAATCAAGATTGAATGTACAAATAGTTGAGGATGGAAGAAGAAGCGGTCAAGAGGAATTCCTGAAGAAGAAGTAAAAAGAAGAAGAGGAAAACGGAAGAGAAGTAAACAAAAATGAAATGACAGAAAAAAATAAGAAAAACAAAGAACAAGATAAAAGTATGGATGCAGAGATACTCATTGATACTACATATGAGGCAATAAAGCAGCATACCTACGAAGAAATAAATTACGATATGACAACAGAAAGCAAATCCCGAAGAGGCTCTACCCAGATCTATACAATGACGGGAAAGAAGGAGGCAAAAATAGACAGAAAGACAAAATCTGCAACCTTTTGAAAAGAGGGAATTGCAGATTTGGAGAAAGATGTTACTACAAACATCCTAAGATATGTCAAAACTATGAAATATATGGTAAATGTGCATACTTAGATGGATATGGGGATGATTGCAGAGATCTGCATCCAAAATATGTAAAAACCTAAAAGAAGGAAAAGGATGTAAGTTCGACAAAAAATGCAAATATATGCACCCTGTAGCCATGAATCAATAATCAAATAAATATCCAACCAAGCAATAAAATCCAAAAATAAGAAAGAAACAAATAAAGAGAGAAAATCAAGATATCAGGTAAGAGAGAAAAGCAAACCACCAATGAGATATGCAGAGGTGTCAGCTAAAAATTTCAAAGCATCAGCTCCGAATTCCTACTCAAGAGATAATAACTGTATTTATTATGCAAGAGGATATTGCAGAAACGGAGAAAATTGCAGATTCAGACACACAATGAATAATTATGATGAAGGAAGATCAAATATTATGGAAAAGTTGGATTTTAATGTCAGAATTTCTGGAAATGATAAAAAGAACAACATACCAGAACAGGAAAGAGACATGGAAAATCTTATTACTACCAGTATTAAATGAAGGAGAAAACACGCAAACCATCATAAGTGATGAATGCGCAGGGTTAGTTACGAGTAACTCAAAAGAAAAATAGAGTACTTAGAAGAACTAACCCAAAATGAAAAGAAAATAGATATAATGAATATAAGTGAAACCTGGTATTCCCAGAGATGGGAATGATGATCAAATAAAAGGTTCCAAAAGGGTTCCTTATAGATCAGATAGAAAAAACAGGAATCAAGGAGGAACCGCAATATATGGGAAAGAACAAAAAACAAGGAAAAAATATATGAGAAATATAGTAACTCAGAATGTGAACTAATAGCGGTAGAATTTGAATCTGAAAAATTGATGAACATAGTAACTATATAGACCTCCAATACTACTAACGAGTTTGATTTAATAATTGAAAAATTGGATGATATATGAAGAAATCACAAGGACTGGGACATCCTCCTATCTGGTGACTTCAACTTTCCTTTCGTTAGAATGAAAGAACGAATAGGAGATTGTGGTTGTACTTTATTACATCCTAAAAAAGAGAGTAATAGTAGTGCAGAAGATAAGAGGCAATTTGAAAAGCTATTAGATATGCTACTAGAATACAACATTTCAACAAATAAATCACCTGCCAACAAGAAAGGAAAATACTTTAGACCTAGTATTTGTTAACGAGATGAATTATGTTAAAGAAATAATAGTTTATAATGCGAGTATTTCAGACCATAATGTCATAGAATTAACAGTTCATTCCAAAGCAAGTGAAAATAGAGATAAGCAAGAAATAAAAAAGTGGGAAGGATATGGAAAATACAACTTCTACAGTAAAAATATAAAATGGTCAGAAATTAATGAAGAATTAAACAAAGATTGGGATAACATTTTCGTAAGTGATGACATAAGGGTAAATACGGAGATATTATATAAAATAGTGGAGAAAATAGTGGAAAAATATATACGAAGAAGAAAAGTAAAACATCATTCATGCATACCAAGAGACAGAAGGATCTGTTCCAGAAAATCAGAAAGTGGAAAAAAAGGTCTTGCAAAGAAAAAAATGCATGGAAAAGTTATAGAACTAAAAAGTAAGATAGAAAAATGCAGAACAAAAGATTATACAATCAAAATTGAAAAAATGAAAAGAAAAAACGGGACTTGGAAGAAAAAACCCTATTAAATATCAAGCAAAACCCCAAACTATTATACTCATATGCGAAGAAGATGAATAAAAGAAGAATAGAAATAGGCCCTCTGAGAATTGAGGGAGATTAACGAAATGAAAAAAAGGAAATTTGCAAACATAATCTGGGCAGAACGATATAAGAGAGAATTCACCCTAGAATAGATAATGAAGATAATGATATGAAGTAAGGGATGAAAATAGTGAATATTTAGCTGACATAGATATTAATGAAGCTGATATTGTGCAGGCTATTAATGAAATTAAAAATGGAGCTGCTGCAGGGCCTGATGGAATTCCTGCTATTTTGTTAAAGAAAGTAGTTCATTCTATCGCAAAGCCACTTGCAATATTATTAAGACAAAGTGTAGATACAGGCAAGATTTATGATGAGCACAAATTAGCATATATTACCCCTACTTTCAAAAGTGGATCAAGACTAGAGGCAAGTAATTATTAGGCCTGTGAGTCTAACATCACATATTATGAAAGTGTATGAAAGGGTAATGAAGAAAAATATTATGAAACATTTAATAAAAAATAAAAAATAATTTTGTTTAATAAAGGTCAACATGGTTTCGTACCCGGAAAAAGTACACAAACCCAACTGTTAGTCCACCGTGAGAACATATTCTAAAATATGAAAAGCGGAAATGAAATAGATGTGGTTTATTTAGACTTTGCAAAAGCTTTTGATAAAGTAGACCATAATATATTAGCGAAGAAAATTAGAAAACACAATATCGTGGATAAAGTAGGAAGATGGTTAAAATAGAATTTTACACAACAGAAAACAGATAGTTATTGCAAACGACGAGAAATCGGATGAAGCCAAGGTAATATCCGGTGTGCCGCAAGGTACGGTGTTAGCTGCAATACTGTTTGTTATTATGATTGAAGACATAGACAATAATGTTAAGGATTCGGTAGTGAGTAGTTTCGCAGATGACACAAGAATAAGTAGAGAAATTACTTGTGATGAAGATAGGAACGCTCTACAAAGAGACCTTAACAAAGTATATGATTGGGCAGAGGTAAATAGGATGGTATTTAACTCTGATAAATTTGAATCAATAAATTATGGAGACAGAGAAAGAAAGCTATATGCATATAAGGGACCTAATAATGAGACCATCACAAATAAGGAAGCAGTTAAAGACCTTGGTGTGATGATGAATAGGAACATGTTATGCAATGATCAAATAGCAACTCTGTTGGCAAAATGTAAAAGCAAAAATGGGAATGTTGTTACGGCACTTCAAAAACAAGAAAAGCTGAACACATGATTATGCTTTATAAAACATATGTTCGTAGTCCACTTGAATATTGCAATATGATATGGTACCCACACTATCAAAAGGATATTGCACAAATAGAGAGTGTACAAAGGTCCTTTACAGCTAGAATAGAAGAAGTTAAGGACCTAGACTACTGGGAAAGACTACAATTCTTAAAATTATATAGTCTAGAAAGGAGAAGAGAACGCTACATGATAATTCAGGCATGGAAACAGATAGTAGGAATAGCAGAAAATATCATGGAACTAAAAATATCAGAAAGAGCAAGCAGAGGTAGATTAATAGTGCCCAAAACTATACCAGGAAAAATAAGGAAAGCACACAGGACATTAATCCACTACGCACCAGCATCGATAATGCAGCGTCTATTCAATGCGTTGCCAGCTCATCTGAGGAATATATCAGGAGTGAGCGTAGATGTGTTTAAGAATAAGCTCGACAAATATCTAAACTGCATCCCAGACCATCCAAGATTGGAAGATGCAAAATATACCGGAAGATGTACTAGCAACTCTCTGGTAGACATTAGAGGTGCCTCACACTGAGGGACCTGGGGCAACCCGAACAAGATGTAAGGTCTGTAAGGTAAGGTAAGGTCTCTCTCTCTCTCTCTCTCTCTCTCGTTATTAATTTACCCATTTGCAGTCAACCTTCAACCTTTCTCTCTGTCTCTCTCTGTCTGCCTGTCTGTCTGTCTCTCTACTTTTGTCAGTTGATCAAAAGCCTTCTCTCTCTCTCTCTCTCTCTCTCTCTCTCTCTCTCTCTCTCTCTCTCTCTCTCTCTCTCTCGACGTCTTTCCTAACCTTTCAACATTCGCTTAAAAACGTCACAGATGAAATGAGATGAAGGACTTTCTTTTTCCTCTCCCTTCATTTTCTTTATTTTCTCTATTTTCTCATTTTTTCTCTGACGGTTCTTTGGTCATCCAAGGACACGTATATGTCCATTTTTAGCAAAGAGAATGATTTTCATTCTCACTGAATATGCGAACAAAAAAGCAGCGTTCGTGCTTGCGCAAGACGCCTTCTGGTTCTGCGTTCGGAATAGATGATAGTCTTCATCCTTTCTTTGCTATCTATCTATCTATCTATATATCTATCTATCTATCTATCTATCTATCTACTATCTATCTATCTATCTATCTATGGATTATGATAATAATAAAAGAAAGTCGCCCTCGTATCAAAAAAATAATCAACAAATTGGAACAATCAACTTTGACTAAAATGTTTGGCATGAAATAATTCAGAACAGTTTGCAAGATGTCTTCGAATCTTTCGCAGCATTGATGCTATGAACCTATAGTTAGTGTAAAAAGTATAAGTCATGTAAACAAACAAGGCGTGATCCGGTCTCCAGCTTACTCCGGGAGCGTGCTCAATTCTACGGTCAAATAGAGCGTGGTTTCATCAACGAAAATTAAAATAAATACGCTGTATTTTATTAGAAATATATATTCTGTACTGTTTAACATGCACATTATTTATTTTTTACGTTTTCATTATAATAAATAAATCATAAATATCCTATCCTAAAATTCCTGTATCTTTAATTCAATGCGAAACATATTTTTCAGACTTCTTTTAGGCTCTTCCACAAACCTTTCCCATCCCCCAACAAACGCAACAACAGCAAGAACAACAACAAAAACAACAGCAGAAAAGTAATTTGTAGGTTTACACCCCGAGTAAGCGAAATCAACCTAATTTTTTATGTTGATATCCTTTATTTTCGGTTTTCAAACCCCTATTTTTAATTGTGCCTTACGTCAGGAACTGTTATCTCCAAAATCGTTTGCAAGACAACTTTGACAGATAGTATTAGGTATGAGGTATACAAATTAGAATTATTGCTTATTTCCAAAGCCCTATGTTTACTCACGGCAACACAACCTCTCCATAGAGCTCTATTAGCCATCTTTTGACTTGAATATAAATTTATTGATTGAGCAATTCTCCTGGCGTCACTCTGCCTTGATAGGCATTCGGTACTGAGGGTCTGCAATGGACCAAAATAGACATTGACCTCAGGAGGTTATTTGTGGCTATTGTTCCACTGAGTTGGTCGTTGATTGATTGAATGCCGTTTGATACCGACCTAGTCACTGTATTGCAGGTTGCTTTCTCAAAAATAAAAGGAAATTAAATACATTTATACATATGCTTCTGAATCTATTTTTTGAGGATAATGCGAAAGAGTAAATAGTTAGTTTTAGCCTAATATACATTTCTTTTAAATTTCATTTTACAAGTAACATTCGATTATTTAACTTGTATAAGGTTCATTGGATAAAAAATATCATTTTAACAAAAATATTTTTGTTGACAAATTAATTTTCCTATTAGTTATTTTGCATTATCTTTTTATAAAGACTCCATATGAAGCTTTGCTGAGTATCATTTAAGAAAAACTACTACATGAGCTACTAATTTCAAGAGAGAGAGAGAGAGAGAGAGAGAGAGAGAGAGAGAGAGAGAGAGAGAGAGAGAGAGTTCTGTTCATTAGGTGTTTGGCTATTCACAATTATATATATATATATATATATATATATATATATATATATATATATATATATATATACATATATATATATATATATATATATATATATATATATATATATATATATATATATATACTATATATATATATATATATATATATATATATATATATATATATATATATTATAATATATATATATATATATATATATATATATATATATATATATATATATATATATATATATATATATATATATATATATATATATATATATATATATATATATATATATATATATATATATATATATATATCTATATATATATCCTATATCTATATATATATATATATATATATATAATATATTATATATATATATATATATATATATATATCTGTATACTATATATATATATATAGTATATATATATATATATATATATATATATAATTGTGAATAGCCAAACACCTAATGAACAGAACTCTCTCTCTCTCTCTCTCTCTCTCTCTCTCTCTCTCTCTCTCTTGAAATTAGTAGCTCATGTATTAGTTTTTCTTAAGAGTACATACATATATATATATATATATATATCTATATATATATATATATACATATATATATAATATATATATATATGTATATATAAATATACATACATTATATATATATATATATATTATATATATATATATATATATATAATGTATGTACTACATATCCACACGTAACTCAGGATAATAATGATACTGGTGCAATATCATCATTATTTTTATTTAAAAAACTTTTATTTTGCAGACGAATTGCTCGTAGTTGACGGGCTTAAGTAATGCTAATTTCTGATTGGCTACGTGTCGATCCGGTTGGACCAATAAGGTCACAGGAGGATTGTTGGAGCCCACCACCGGCCTTCCCACACCCCCCCCCCCCCCCCAACAACAACAACAACAGGTGCGTCTAGCATGACATCACGCTTACTATTTGTTTACCAGGCTGCAGTAGTTGAGAGGTGTATATATATATATATAATATATATATATATATATATATATATATATATATATATATACACGTGTATACACACACGGATGCCTTCATAAAAAATATTCATACTAATATTTCAAATGTCACAGAAGCTTTTACCTTGTATAAACTTTACACTTTTCAGATGGATTATCCAGCAACACAGCTTTTTATTTGTCTAGCAACACTCCTTTTATTTTATTTTTTTTTTTCTACCATCACATCTCGATGATTTTCGCTCCTCTCATTCAAAAGATATCGCTCATGTAACTGGTCAATTTCTTTTTCATTTGTAGCCCCTTGTGTCCATTGTTTAATCGACGAGTTTTGTATTCATTCGTTCATTTATGTACATATTTATTTTTCGACACCCATACAGCCAACTAAGAGGGGAAGACAACCACCCAGAAATTCCTGAAGCCGAACCAAGTAAGAGACTCTGGGAAAACATATGGAGCAATCCGGTATCACACAACAAACATGCAACATGGCTCCAGGAAGTCAAGGAAGAAGAAACTGGGAGAATAAAACAAAGATTCACAGAGATCACGACAGACACAGTCAGACACCAACTAAAGAAAATGCCAAACTGGAAAGCCCCAGGTCCCGATGAAGTCCATGGATACTGGCTCAAAAACTTCAAGGCCCTACACCCACGAATAGCAGAACAACTCCAGCATTGTATCTCAAATCACCAAGCACCCAAATGGATGACCACAGGAAGAACATCCTTAGTACAAAAAGACAAGAGTAAGGGAAATATAGCCAGTAACTACAGGCCTATCACCTGCCTACCAATAATGTGGAAGTTACTAACAGGTATCATCAGTGAAAGGCTATACAACTACATAGAGGAGACAAACACCATCCCCCACCAACAGAAAGGCTGCAGAAGGAAGTGTAGGGGCACAAAAGACCAGCTCCTGATAGACAAAATGGTAATGAAGAACAGTAGGAGAAGGAAAACTAACCTAAGCATGGCATGGATACACTATAAGAAAGCTTTCGACATGATACCACACACATGGCTAATAGAATGCCTGAAAATATATGGGGCAGAGGAAAACACCATCAGCTTCCTCAAAAATACAATGCGCAACTGGAATACAATACTTACAAGCTCTGGAATAAGACTAGCAGAGCTTAATATCAGGAGAAGGATCTTCCAGGGCGACTCACTGTCCCCACTACTCTTCGTAGTAGCCATGATTCCCATGACAAAAGTACTACAGAAGATGGATGCCGGGTACCAACTCATGAAAATAGGCAACAGAATCAACCATCTGATGTTCATGGACGACATGAAGCTGTATGGTAAGAGCATCAAGGAAATAGATACCCTAATCCAGACTGTAAGGATTGTATCTGGGGACATCAGGATGGAGTTTGGAATAGAAAAATACACCTTAGTCAACATACAAAAAGGCAAAGTAACGAGAACTGAAGGGATAAAGCTACCAGATGGGAGCAACATCAAACACATGGATGAGACAGGATACAAATACCTGGGAATAATGGAAGGAGGGGATATAAAATACCAAGAGATGAAGGACACGACCAGGAAAGAATATATGCAGAGACTCAAGGCGATACTCAAGTCAAAACTCAATGGAGGAAATATGATAAAAGCCATAAACACATGGGCAGTGCCAGTAATCACATATAGCGCAGGAATAGTGGAATAGACGAAGGCAGAACTCCGCAGCATAGATCAGAAAACCAGGAAACATATGACAATACACAAAGCTCACACCAAGAGCAAATACGGACAGACTATACATAACACGGCAAGGAAGGAAGGAGGGAGGAGGACTACTAAGTATAGAGGACTGTGTCAACATTGAAAACAAACAGCACTGGGGCAATATCTGAAAACCAGTGAAGACGAGTGGCTAAAGAGTGCATGGGAAGAAGGACTAATAAAAGTAGACGAAGACCCAGAATATACAGAGAACAGTAGAATGACAGACAGAACAGAGGACTGGCACAACAAACCAATGCACGGACAATACATGAGACAGACTAAAGAACTAGCCAGCGATGACACATGGCAATGGCTACTGAGGGGAGAGCTAAAGAAGGAAACTAAAGGAATGATAACAGCGGCACAAGATCAGGCCCTAAGAACCAGATATATTCAAAAAACGATAGACGGAAATAACATCTCTCCCATATGTAGGAAGTGCAATACGAAAAATGAAACCATAAACCACATAGCAAGCGAATGCCCGGCACTTGCACAGAACCAGTACAAAAAGAGGCATGATTCAGTGGCAAAAGCCCTCCACTGGAGCCTGTGCAAGAAACATCAGCTACCTTGCAGTAATAAGTGGTACGAGCACCAACCTGAGGGAGTGATAGAAAACGATCAGGCAAAGATTCTCTGGGACTATGGTATCAGAATGGATAGGGTGATGCGTGCAAACAGACCAGACGTGACGTTGATTGACAAAGTCAAGAAGAAAGTATCACTCATTGAGTGTCAATACCATGGGACACCAGTTGAAGAGAAAGTGAGGGAAAAAATGGATAAGTATCAAGATCTGAAAATAGAAATAAGAAGGATATGGGATATGCCAGTGGAAATCGTACCCATAATCATAGGAGCACTAGGCACGATCCAAGATCCCTGAAAAGGAATCTATAAAAACTAGAGGCTGAAGTAACTCCAGGACTCATGCAGAAGAGTGTGATCCTAGAAACGGCACACATAGTAAGAAAAGTGATGGACTCCTAAGGAGGGAGGATGCAACCCGGAACCCACACACTAAAATACCACCCAGTCGAATTGGAGGACTGGGATAGAGAAAAAAAAATAATAAAAATAAAATAAAAATAATAATAATGAAAACAAAAAACACGACAAAACAGTGAAAACCAAAGCGAAATCACACGAAAAAAAACAAAGAATAAAAAAAAATAAATTAAAAACTTCTTTTGCAGTCAACCTCGAGAAACGAAAATCAATTCGGGTCCTAATTATGTTTGGTTTTGCCTCTCGCCCCCTTGGGACTCTAGTAACAGATGATGCAACACCAGGAAGGGCAAAGACCAGAGTCCAAATTTGCGCCCACACTGTGTTGGTTAAGATACACTTATTCTGCGAAATACACAGACGTTGTGTTGCTGGGAAAGATTTGGGTGTTTCTGCTCTGAGTCAAAAGTGTGAATTGTAATTATTTTTTTCTTATTTTTCTTACTGATTTGAATTTGGAAAAGAGGAGATAATTATATTTTGGGACGTTTTTCTTTCTTTCTTTCTTTCTAGACAGAGAGAGAGAGAGAGAGAGAGAGAGAGAGAGAGAGAGAGAGAGAGAGAGAGAGAGAGAGAGACTAAACAAACATATACTGGCTCTAATATATTACTAACCTAGAAACTTTAAGAAACTAATTACGTTTTACTAAGATCTTACTTTCAAAATCAGGTGAGAGAGAGAGAGAGAGAGAGAGAGAGAGAGAGAGAGAGAGAGAGAGAGAGAGAGAGAAATATTGCACAAACTTTGGCTTCAAAAGTGAAAAAAAGGATTATTATATTCTTAGTGGCTATGTAAATAAGAGAGAGAGAGAGAGAGAGAGAGAGAGAGAGAGAGAGAGAGAGAGAGAGAGAGAGAGAGAGAAACTATTGTAAAAAATCTGGCTTCAAAATTTGCAAAAAAAGATTATTATATTCTTAGTGGTTATGTAAAGTGAGAGAGAGAGAGAGAGAGAGAGAGAGCGAGAGAGAGAGAATGAATAACTTATAAGCAAACATTAGGTGTAGTAAAGCCCTGCTAGCCTTGAACCTCAGAAAACAAAACACGATTAACAAAACCTCACGAAGATATAAAATTACTACAAAATAATTCGTGACGAGCTGCAGTCAGTCATTATAACATCTTGAAAAACTGAAAATATAAAACAATAAGGATAATCAAGTTAAAAAAAAAAGGAAAAAAAGCTTAAATTAGACAAAACTCGACTCAGGGAACATTGGGAAACGGAATAATTACTCTGCTCTTCCCTGCACTTCGAGAGAGAGAGAGAGAGAGAGAGAGAGAGAGAGAGAGAGAGAGAGAGAGAGAGAGAGAATGTACACACAAGCATTGGCGTTCTACTACCACAGGTCATATAGGAACTAAATAAAGATTTACTTGAGAGAGAGAGACCTTACCTTACAGACCTTACAGTTCGTTCGGGTTGCCCCAGGTCCCTCAGTGTGAGGCGCCTCTAATGTCTACCAGAGAGTTGCTAGTACATCTTCCGGTATATTTTGCATCTTCCAATCTTGGATGGTCTGGGATGCAGTTTAGATATTTGTCGAGCTTATTCTTAAACACATCTACGCTCACTCCTGATATATTCCTCAGATGAGCTGGCAACGCATTGAATAGACGCTGCATTATCGATGCTGGTGCGTAGTGGATTAATGTTCTGTGTGCTTTCCTTATTTTTCCTGGTATAGTTTCTGATATTTTTAGTTCCATGATATTTTCTGTTATTCCTTCTATCTGTTTCCATGCCTGAATTATCATGTAGCGTTCTCTCTTTCTCTAGACTATATAATTTTAAGGATTGTAGTCTTTCCCAGTAGTCTAGGTCCTTAACTTCTTCTATTCTAGCTGTAAAGGACCTTTGTACACTCTCTATTTGTGCAATATTCTTTGATAGTGTGGGTACCATATCATATTGCAATATTCAAGTGGACTACGAACATATGTTTTATAAAGCATAATCATGTGTTCAGCTTTTCTTGTTTTGAAGTGCCGTAACAACATTCCCATTTTTGCTTTACATTTTGCCAACAGAATGGCTATTTGATCATTGCATAACATGTTCCTATTCATCATCACACCAAGGTCTTTAACTGCTTCCTTATTTGTGATTGTCTCATTATTAGGTCCCCTATATGCATATAGCTTTCCTTCTCTGTCTCCATAATTTATTGATTCAAATTTATCAGAGTTAAATACCATCCTATTTACCTCTGCCTAATCATATACTTTGTTAAGGTCTCTTTGTAGAGCGTTCCTATCTTCATCACAAGTAATTTCTCTACTTATTCTTGTGTCATCAGCGAAACTACTCACTACCGAATCCTTAACATTACTGTCTATGTCTTCAATCATAATAACAAACAATATTGCAGCTAGCACCGTACCTTGTGGCACACCGGATATTACCTTGGTTTCATCCGATTTCTCATCGTTTGCAATAACTATCTGTTTTCTGTTGTGTAAAAATTCTTTTAACCATCTTCCTACTTTATCTACGATATTGTGTTTTCTAATTTTCTTTGCTAATATATTATGGTCTACTTTGTCAAAAGCTTTTGCAAAGTCTAGATAAACCACATCTGTTTCATTTCCGCTTTTCATATTTTTGAATATGTTCTCACGGTGGACTAACAGTTGGGTTTGTGTACTTTTTCCGGGTACGAAACAAATTATTTTTTATTAAATGTTTCATAATATTTTTCTTCATTACCCTTTCATACACTTTCATAATATGTGATGTTAGACTCACAGGCCTATAATTACTTGCCTCTAGTCTTGATCCACTTTTGAAAGTAGGGGTGATATATGCTAATTTGTGCTCATCATAAATCTTGCCTGTATCTACACTTTGTCTTAATAATATTGCAAGTGGCTTTGCGATAGAATGAACTACTTTCTTTAACAAAATAGCAGGGACTCCATCCGGCCCTGCAGCAGCTCCATTTTTAATTTCATTAATTGTCTGCACAATATCAGCTTCATTAATTTCTATGTCAGCTAAATATTCACTATTTTCTTCCCTTACTTCTATATCATTATCTTCATTATCTATTCTAGGGGTGAATTCTCTCTTTATATCGTTCTGCAGTATGTTGCAAATTTCCTTTTTTTCATTCGTTAATCTCCCCCCTTCAATTCTCAGAGGGCCTATTTCTATTCTTCTTTTATTCATCTTCTTCGCATATGAGTATAATAGTTTGGGGTTTGCTTGATATTTAATAGGGTTTTTTCTTCCAAGTCCCGTTTTTCATTTTCTTTTGATTGTATAATCTTCTGTTCTGCATTTTCTATCTTACTTTTTAGTTTCTATAAACTTTCCATGCATTT
>NC_087208.1:42067253-42077253 GCF_015104395.2 Macrobrachium nipponense | reverse complement strand
TATATATATATATATATATATATATATATATATATATATATATATATATATATTATATATATATATATATATATATATATATAAATAAAAAATAAATGAATAGATAAATATATATATATATATATATATATATATTATATATATATATATATATATATATATATAATATATATATATATATATATATATATATAATATTATATATATATATATATATATATATATATATATATATATATATATATATATATATATATATATATATAATATACACATATACACCAATCAACTAAACTATTCATGATTAATTTTCTCCTAATGTATACATAATCACAACTCACATATATTCAAGTACCCCCACCCCCCACAATCATTTACTAAGCTGGGCAAACACTCATTTCTGTCATAAAAGGGATATTGGAAAGTAAGACATCATTCAACATACAAGAATTTAATTGACTTTTCCTTTTTTTAGTTTTGCGTAAAACATAACTATTGGGCCGTCTTTGTCTGTCCGTCTGCAGTTTTTTCTGTCCGCCCTCAGATCTTAAAAACTACTGAGACTAGAGAGCTGCAAACTGGTATATGTATCATTCAGTCTCCAATCGTCAAACATAACAAATTGCAGCTTTCTAGCCTCAGTAGTTCTTAAGTTATCTAAAGTTAAAATTATTCATGATCGTGCTTCTGCACCGATATAGGATAGGCCACCATCAGGCCGTGGTTAAAGTTTCACGGGCCCCTGCTCATACAGCATTGTATCGAGACCACCGAAAGGTAGATCTACTTTCGTTGGAATTGATTATTATACGGTGCAGTGGCCGTAAAGAAAATTTGATGGCGCAGAAGACATTTTGGAGCATTTGTTTTAATTTTAATTTCAATTTTTTGGTTTTGTTGTACAGGATCGACCAGAAATCGCTTTTATGCAAATGCTAAACTCGTTATGAGGTTTCACTGGAAAAAGGTGAAATGTTCTAGTTGATAAAATTAGTATTTGAACGAATTCCATTTTCATTTCTTGTCATTCATTTTATTTATTTTATATTATTTTTATTTTACTTTAATTATAAATGTGGCCAGCGGGGACAGGAGAGACAAAGCGAGAGAGAGAGAGTGAGAGAGAGAGAGGGAAATTTACCAAGAGCTACAAAAATACGTTGTCATAGTCTTCACAGTCAATGACAGAGAGAGAGAGGGAGACCTTACCTTACAGACCATACATCTTGTTCGGGTTGCCCCAGGTCCCTCAGTGTGAGGCACCTCTAATGTCTACCAGAGAGTTGCTAGTACATCTTCCAGTATATTTTGCATCTTCCAATCTTGGATGGTCTGGGATGCAGCTTAGATATTTGTCGAGCTTATTCTTAAACACATCTACGCTCACTCCTGATATATTCCTCAGATGAGCTGCATAGACGCTGCATTATCGATGCTGGTGCGTAGTGGATTAATGTCCTTTGTGCTTTCCTTATTTTTCCTGGTATAGTTTTGGGCACTATTAATCTACCTCTGCTTGCTCTTTCTGATATTTTTTAGCTCCATGATGTTTTCGGCTATTCCTTCTATCTGTTCCCATGACTGAATTATCATGTAGCGTTCTCTTCTCCTTTCTAGACTATATAATTTTAATGATTGTAGTCTTTTCCAGTAGTCAAGGTCCTTAACTTCTTCTACTCTAGTAGCTGTAAAGGACCTTTGTACACTCTCTATTTGTGCAATATCCTTTTGATAGTGTGGGTACCATATCATATTGCATTATTCAAGTGGACTACGAACATATGTTTTATAAAGCATAATCATGTGTTCAGCTTTTCTTGTTTTGAAGTGCCGTAACAACATTCCCATTTTTGCTTTACATTTTGCCAATAGAATTGCTATTTGATCATTGCATAACATGTTCCTATTCATCATCACATCAAGGTCTTTATCTGCTTCCTTATTTGTGATTGTCTCATTATTAGCTCCCCTATATGCATATAGCTTTCCTTCTCTGTCTCCATAACTTATTGATTCAAATTTATCAGAGTTAAATACCATCCTATTTACCTCTGCCCAATCATATACTTGGTTAAGGTCTCTAAAAGCGCTTTCCTATCTTCATCACAAGTAATTTCTCTACTTATTCTTGTGTCATCGGCGAAAATACTCACTACCGAGTCCTTAACATTACTGTCTATGTCTGCAATCATAATAACAAACAGTATTGCAGCTAACACCGTACCTTGTGGCACACCGGATATTACCTTAGTTCATCCGATTTCTCATCGTTTGCAATAACTATCTGTTTTCTGTTGTGTAAACATTCTTTTAACCATCTTCCTATTTTATCCACGATATTGTGTTTTCTAATTTTCTTCGCTAATATATTATGGTCTACCTTGTCAAAAGCTTTTGCAAAGTCAAGATAAACCACATCTGTTTCATTTCCGCTTTTCATATTTTTGTATATGTTCTCACGGTGGACTAACAGTTGGGTTTGTGTACTTTTTCCGGGTACGAAACCATGTTGTCCTATATTAAACAAATTATTTTTTTATTAAATGTTTCATAATATTTTTCTTCATTACCCTTACATACACTTTCATAATATGTGATGTTAGACTCACAGGCCTATAATTACTTGCCTCTAGCCTTGATCCACTTTTGAATGTAAGGGTAATATATGCTAATTTGTGCTCATCATAAATCTTGCCTGTATCTACACTTTGTCTTAATAATATTGCAAGTGGCTTTGCGATAGAATGAACTACTTTCTTTAACAAAATAGCAGGAACACCAACAGGACCTGCAGCAGCTCCATTTTTAATTTCATTAATAGCCTGCACAATATCAGCTTCATTAATATCTATGTCAGCTAAATATTCACTATTTTCGTCCCTTACTTCTGTATCATTATCTTCATTATCAATTCTAGGGGTGAATTCTCTCTTATATCGTTCTGCCAATATGTTGCATATTTCCTATTTTCTCATTCGTTAATCTCCCTTCAATTCTTAGAGGGCCTATTTCTATTCTTCTTTTATTAATCTTTTTCGCGTACGAGTATATATTTTTCCATTATTTTCTCTAACATTTTATATAGTATCTCCATCTTTACCCTTATGTCATCACTTACGAAAATGTTGTCCCAATCTTTGTTTAATTCTTCATTTATTTCTGACCATTTTATATTTTTGCTGTAGAAGTTGTATTTTCCATACCCTTCCCACTTTTTCATTTTTTGCTTATCTCTGTTTTCACTTGCTATGGAATGGACTATTAATTCTATGACATTATGGTCTGAAATACTCGCATTATAAACTATTATTCCTTTAACATAATTCATCTCGTTCTCAAATACTAGGTCTAAAGTATTTTCCTTTCTTGTTGGCAGGTGATTTATTTGTTGAATGTTGTATTCTAGTAGCATATCTAATAGCTTTTCGAATTGCCTCTTATCTTCTGCACTACTATTACTTTCTTTTTTATATGTATAAGTACAACCACAATCTCCTATTCGTTCTTTCCAGTCTACGAAAGGAAAGTTAAAGTCTCCAGATAGGAGAATAGTCCAGTCCTTGTGATTTCTACATATATCATCCAATTTTTCTATCATTATGTCAAACTCTTTAGTATTAGGGGGTCTATATATTACTATGTTCATTTTAATTTTTCAGATTCAAATTCTACCGCTATTAGTTCACATTCTGAGTTACTATATTTCTCATATATTTACCAATAACCACCAAAACTAGTTGCAGGTCTCCTCAATAAGAGAGAGAGAGAGAGAGAGAGAGAGGAGAGACTTTCTAGAAGAGAGAGAGAGAGAGAGAGAGAGAGAGAGAGATTGGAAATCTTTTCAGTCTTACCTGCACTGAAATAAATACGACCTAATATCTTTCATTTTACCCTTGTATCCTTGACAATTTCTAACAGATATATACATATATATATATATATATATATATATATATATATATATATATATATATATATATATATATATATATATATATATATATATTTATATATATATATATATATATATATATATATATATATATATATATATATACAAATATATATATATATATATATATATATATATATATATATATATATATATATATATATATATATATATAGATATATATATATATATATATTATATATACAGCAAGTCCTTCCAGGTGACTTAATACTACATTTTCGAAGGACACTTCCTGCAAAAGGATTTTCCTTTTAGATGTAATCCATTGGCATTATATTACATTCAGCTTTTGCTTATAGAAACATAATGTAACTAAGTTATCTTAAAGGTATTGTATAGGTCATAATACAACAGCCTACGTTCCTGTAGGGGCGTAATGTCGTCAGTGTGCCTCACGGGGTGCACTGCAGGCAATAATGAAGGGCTTTTGCTGCCCACTTTTTACCCATTTACATGAACTTTATTTACTCTTCCTTCTTCCATCTTGCTGTTCAACCTCTCTAACTTTCATAACTTTAGATCCACGTACTCCTTCATTTTCAGGTTCTGTATATTTTGCTGTTCAACCACACTAACTCAGTCTTTTTGATGTCTTGATAATTATTTTATCACATGATCTATATACCTTCTTTGTCTGTCCGTCCTCAGATCTTAAAAGCTACTGAGGGTAGAGGGCTGCAAAATGGTATGGTAATCATCCACCCTCCAGTCATCAAACATACCAGATTTCGGCCCTCTAGCCTCAGTAGTTTTTATTTTATTATTTGATTTAGCTATTATCATACGTCTGGCAACGATACCAGCCCGGCCACCAACGGCCGTGGTTATTAAAGATTCGTAGGCCGCGGCTCATACAGCATCATACCGAGACCACCGTAGGATAGATCTATTTTCATTGGCCTTGATTATACGCTGTACAGATAACTCAATTGCGCCGAGCCATTTTTTTTTTTAATTTGTTATATTTTTTCTACTACCGTCTACACAGAAAATCATGACCCATACAACCCAACTTCTTTCAAAGGGAAGTCATTGGCTTGAAAAACTATTTGAAGAAAAAAAAACAATTTCCTCAAGTGTTAAAACAAAACTCAAAGCCGAGTACTAGAACCCAAAGGAGGTCCTGAGAAGTGCCGAATAAGAAGTGCCCTTAGAGAGAGATCTGCATGAAGTGTTCCTGAAGAGGAGCTTCACGAGGAGGTGAAACTGTAGAAGGAGACTCTCTCGCTTTGATCTGGTAACTTCTGCCTGAGCCTAGAGTTGTTACTTACTTTGCCGTCTATGATTTCAAAGAAGTTTCCCTCACCTGCGGCGTAGCTATTGATGATGTATGTGTACAATGGAGTATCTGCAAGATCTTTCGACTATACGTCCTTTACTTAGCACACTGACTGACATACACGAGAAACTGAGAGGAAAAGGAAGGGTCGTATAAGTGACAGATAGGGATTATAAGGAGATTAGTACCTAGAATCCAACATAAACAAGGGTACAATTTAAGAGGGTTACAAAAAGATTAAATCCAAGTGCTCGGACACAGGGACAAGGCAATTAAAGGATAATACAGGGCGGCAACTGACCACATTCAAACCTTTGTTAAAATAAAACTTATTCACAAAACATGTTAAACATACACAAACAAAGAAAATATCTATGAGGCAATTAATTTGTATTTAAGTCTGTGATTGTATCTT
The DNA here is from genome assembly GCF_015104395.2 of Macrobrachium nipponense. NCBI lineage: Eukaryota > Metazoa > Arthropoda > Malacostraca > Decapoda > Palaemonidae > Macrobrachium > Macrobrachium nipponense. Next base: position 42,071,586 of record NC_087208.1, on the reverse strand, counting down.
TGAGGTCATTCTTAAACATGTTACAAATACAAGGGTCTAAATGAAACAGGCCACGTCTAATATTAAAATTACAATGAGAAGTAAGTTGCATAATGGCAGACTCTAAAAGATTTTGTGATAAGACTTCTTTTGATTTTGCAATTACAGAACTACATATCCAATTTATCCGGTGGTTGTTTTCACTTAAAAAAATGAATCTTGCATTAGATGTTTGCCCATTTTTGACATAATATTTATGCTGCTTGATTTTTACTTCTAAGACCGTGCCAGATTGTCCGAGATAAAAGGAGGGGCGGTCCATACTTGGAATTTTATATATTATGTTGTTGCTTTCCCTGGGACCATTTTTTACAACATTCCTTTTATTGTGTTATTATAGGAAAAAACGAAGTTGAATTAAAAGATTTTAAGGTAAACCTCGTTTTTGTTTCATTCATTTTGTTTTGTTTATTTTATATTTTATTTATTCTTCTTATACGAAATTCGTATCTAGTTCCCAATACCACCTAATCTTTTCCCTCCCACTAAAAAAAAATAAATCAAACATTTCCACCGTATTTTCTGTTATTGTTTTTTACCTAAACAAGAAAACAAAAAACACTTAATAGAAACGAAAATAGAAATTAAAGAAAAAATTCCTTCAGAGAAACAACCGAAGGAATCTGTAAATAAGGCTTAATTGCTTCTGAAAGACGAAGAAACTCAAATTATTTTTTTTTCTCTTGAAAAAAAAAACTTGTCTTCGGCAATCGTAGGTTTTTGTAATTTGTTTTAATTAGAAGCATTTCCGATTAAAACTGTTTCTTGATCAATTTTCCTGCAAAGAAGAAAGTTTACTTTTGTCAAGTGAAAATTGCTGTGTTGTTTGTTTGTTTGTTTCTTTTGTAGTTTCGAGCTAAATACGATATATCTTTAATGGTAAATGTTGGGAAGTTAGTATATTTTGTTATTTATTTCCAACGGTTCATATACCACTCACACACACACACACACACAAATATATATATATTATATATATATATATATATATATATATATATATATATATATATATACAAAGAGATAGAGGATAACAGAGAGAGAGGGAGAGAGAGAGAGGTTAGCAAGGAGAAAGAGAAACAACAGACAGCAGGAACTTAACACTAAGAGAGAGAGAAAGAGAAAGAGAGAGTCTGTCAGATCTCAGCCACAGAGTCGTCCGTATCACGAAACGAGAAACAAATAGGACCTGATCCCTTCAACCGACACTCGAATCGTTTCAATATTGTGTCCAAATCCAGACATTCGCCAAACAGGACGGTTCAATATATCACGTCATACAAATAAAGGTTATTATTTTCTTTCCAGAGATTCATCCAGTATGTTTGAGTGTTCGGATCACTGTATATACACACACACACAACATATGTACATATATATATATATATATATATATATATATATATATATATATATATATATATATATATATATATATGTATATATATATACATATATATATATATATATATATATATATATATACATATATATAAACTGCTAGAAATAAATAACTGGTATTGGATAAATCAGGGAATTTGAGAAAGAACTGGTATGAGATAAGCTAGATAATTTAATTAACAGAATTGGTATTAAATAATCCAGAGAATTTAATTAAGAGAAATGGTATTAAATAAGTGAGAGAATTTGAGAAAAAACTGCTATTAGATAAGCTAGATAATTTAATTAACAGAATTGGTATTAAATAAGCCAGAGAATTTAATTAAGAGAACTAGATAAGCCAGAGAATTTAATTAAGAACTGGTATTATATAAATCAGAGAATTTGAGAAACGCCTGGTATTAAATACGAGAAAAAAATTTGTGATAGAACTGGCATTAGATATGTTAAAGAATTTGAGAAAGATCTGGTATTAGATACGTGAAAACAATTTGTGAAAGAACTGGTATTAGATATGTTAGAGAATTTGAGTAAGACCTGTTTTTAGATACGTGAAAACAATTTGTGAAAGAACTGGTATTAGGTATGTTAGAGAATTTAAGAAAGCACTGGTATTTAGAGAATTTAAGAAAGCACTGGTATTAAATAAACCAGAGAATTTGAGGAAGAACTGGTATTAGATAGCTCACAGAATTTGAGAGAGAATTAAGTCAGAGATTTTTTTGAGAGAGAACCGGTATTAGATAAGTCAGATTTTTTTTTTTTTAGAGAGAGAGAGAGAGAGAGAGAGAGAGAGAGAGAGAGAGAGAGAGAGAGAGAGAGAGAGAAGTAGCATATACAAAAGACTGCAGCTGAACTGGAAGAAGTGGAGAAATAAGACTTTTCGGAAAGTGGAAAGTCAATAAGACTCCATAAAGGCGAATGGAAAAAAAAAATGAATGTGCTCCAAAGAATAATATTAAGGAGAGGGAGAGAATACGGTCGTTTTTTTAGAATAGAAGGTTGGCGTTCTCAAGAGCTGATGGAATAGATATAACGAAGGTATTTGAGAGTTTAAAAGCATTCGAGAATGCATGAAAAGAGACGAATGCTGCCAGTGAGCCTCGTGTAGTGCACTGTGGGCGTTATTTAAGGATCTGTCGCAACGTCCCTTTATCCCTCAGATGCATTTACATTAAAGCCTTCTACTCTACCTCCAATCTTGCTATCCAACTTCTCTAGCTATTATTTCTAACTTTATCTGTGGAGTTGAACAATAGTTCAACATCCAGTTTCTTGTATTTCATTTCCAGTAATTTCTAGATCTATTTATCGTGCTGTTCAACCACTCCAATTCTATCTTTTCACTGTCTTATGCATTGAAGGACTGAAAGGGGCCCATTGCCTGGCTTAACAGCCTAAATTCCCCAATATCAAATCAAGAAGAGTTATAGAATCATTTTACCAAGACAAAGCCCAAATAACTATGAAAAAACTTCCCGTATACCAGTTACCTTAAGGTAAAATTTAATTACACAAATCAAATCAAGGAGAGTTACAGAATGATTTTATCAAGACAAACACAAAATAATTATAAAAATAATGTGGCTTTCCACCAGTTACCTTAATGTAATGTTTGCCAAAATAGTATTTATGGTGTACTGGTAAAAGATCATAAAGGAATTTCAACACAATGTATTTTTTCCCCCAGGCCAGGTCGAAACTATTAGGTTTTTCCAATGTGCAGTTATTAGGGTGCACCAATGCACTCTCTTTACCTATAATGAGAATGGGTTTTGTAAAGCTGCATTAATATTAGTATTTTTTTTTGGGGGGGGGGTGCATCGATGAATATTTCAACCATGAAATAACATGACATTGGGAAAAGGGGTAGTCCCGATAAATATTTTTTTTTAGTACAGTAAATTCTGTTTTCAGAACTAAATAAGAGTGGTTGGATTATGACATGATTATAAAACTATAAAAATGTGAAAGTTATTTAATATAGGATGGGGTGATTTTAGGAATTAAATTCTGTTTCCAGAACCAAATAAGAATGGCTGGATTATGATATGAATAAGAAACTATAATCTGTGAAATTTATTTAATATATAGGATGGGTATTTTAGGAATTAAATTCTGTTTTCAGAATCAAATAAGAATGGTTGAATTATGACATGAATAAAAAAAAACTATAATCTGTGAAAGTCATTTAATATAGGATGGGTATTTTAGCAATTAAATTCTGTTTTCAGAACCAAGTAAGAATGATTAAATTATGACATGAAAAAACTATAATCTGTGAAAGTTATTTAATATATAGGATGGGTATTTTATGAATTAAATTCTGTTTTCAGAACCAGATAAGAATGGCTGGATTATGACATGAATAAAAAACTATAATCTGTGAAAGTTATTTAATATAGAGGATGGGTATTTTAAGAATTAGATTTGTTATATACATTAAAGAATTGACATTTAAAGCATAGTGGTTTTAAGGGACACTTAATAAAAGAGGACATTTAAAAAGATAAAATAAAATTAATAAAAATATATTGGTTTTAATATGCAATGGGAACTGATCTTTACAAAGCTTTGTAAACTGAAGATTTGCAAAGCTTTGTGAATTGAAGATTCACAGAACTTTGCGAACTGAAGCTCCACAAAGCTAGGAACTGAAGCTTTACAAAAAGCTTTGCAAACTGAAGCTTTTCGAAGCTTTGTAGATTCTCAGTCCATAAAGCTTTACAAAATGAATCTTCATAAAGTTTTGTGAACTAAAGCTTTGCCAAGCTTTATGAACTAAAGCCATACATATACAAAGCTCTCTAAAATGAATATTGACAAAGCCATCTCAACTGAAGTTTCACAAAGCTCTCTGAACTTAAGCTTTTATAAGCTTTGTAAACAAAAT
>NC_087208.1:42063662-42066753 GCF_015104395.2 Macrobrachium nipponense | reverse complement strand
ATGGTTTGTAAATGTGTCTGAAAATTATTTAAGCATAAGAAACATATACCAAAATATGCATATTATTAACATCATCAGCATCACTACTCATTTAGCAGACGAATATTAAAATCTCATCCTTTGTCGCCTGGTCTTTAATTCGTCTGACTGCTTGAAAAACAAAAAAAAAGAAGTATAATTTCGTTTGCAATATAATTGCCATACCTCTTTTTTTTTTTTTTTTTTGGGGGCCTTTTTGAGATTTCCCTGTGTTTTTTTGAGTGTGTATGTGTGTTTTTTTTTTTTTTTTTTGGGGGGGGGTAGGGCGATACTCAATCACCAAGATTGTACCTGCCAATTAAAATCTGATTGGTCAATCTGTATCGAATCACTCGTTTTACGGTCGGGAGGAGGATTTTTTTTTCCCGGGCTTCGAAATACGTGCAAATGTTGTGGCATTTGGATGAATGGAGGCGTGAAAGTGATAATATTTATGAATGACACCAAAAAGATTACGCAAATTTTCATGTAGGTCGTGTCGCAAATTTTGGAAAATATTTTAAAAGATAGGTCTAGCTAGTTTCCTACAGTTTATCCATACATACACACATAGATGCATTACGTGATTTATCAATCACAAAATAACTGTTCTGTGCATTAATACAATTAATAACAGGACCTCGTCTAAACTGGATGATATCTAGCAATGATTTTTACTCAGGAAAAGTTACAACCTTTCCAGGACTGACTGTCCTCATTCTCTGGTAGCTTCTAAGGCTACCAGACGATGAGGACAATCAGTCCAAGAAAGCTAGTGACTTTTTCTGAATAAATATTTCTGCCAGATACCATCTAGTTTAAATGAGCTCTTATTATTAATACATCAATGCTGCATACACAAAAGTATCCATGAGTATATATCAGGTGATTATTTCCAGAATCAGTGATTACAATACTTTTTTTCTCACTGACTGTGAGGTTGGAATCCTATGGGAAAGAAATCTATATTAATTTCTTAAAATAAAGTAGGTTAGGTTTTCCACGTAAACACACATTCAGAAAAACCTGATTTCACAAATTTTAGATTTTCAAAATCGTCAGTTTTTGAAAACTCTCTCAGACTTTTATCAAAACCTCTCAGCATTTTCAAACCTCTCCGGAGACAATCAAACCTCTAAACGGAAATGTTTTCAAAACACACTCAGGAATTTTAAAACCTCTTAAACATTTTGAAATTCCTTTCAGACCTTTCCAATATCTCTCAGAAGGCTTCAAAACCTCTCAGACGTTTTCAAAACCTTTCAGGCGTTTTGAAAGCCTCTCAGACATTTTCAAATCCTCTGAGACGTTTTGAAAACCTTTCAGACTTTATCAAAACCTTTCAGCGGTTTTGAAAGCCTCTCAGATATTTTCAAATCCTCTGAGACGTTTTGAAAACCTTTCAGACTTTATCAAAACCTCTTAGATATTTCCAAAACCTCTCAGACGTTTTCAAAACCTCTCAGACATTTCGAAAACCTCCCAGACCAAAACATCTTGAACGTTATGAAAACCTCTCAGACGTTTTCAAAACATCTCAGACATTTCCCAAACCCCTCAGACCAAATCCTCTCAGACGGTTTCAGAGCCTGCCAGACGCTTTGAATATATCAATGGTTACCTAACCTCTCCCTCAGCCAATTATTGGAAGTCGCGCCTCTGGGAATCCGGTTCTTCTGAAAAGCGAAAACGCAAACTGGATCTGGGCTCGAGGGTAAATATGGACTTCTGATCAAAACGTGTGGCTCGTTACCAGGCCCATTGAGACCCAGCGGCTGTAAACTAATTATCCTGACGGGTCAGATGTTCTATATGTAATTGGTAAATAAAGCCAAAGGAATATATCTTCTGTAGAGGGATATGTACATACACTAACTTTGTAAACCCACTGCTTTGGTTAGGATGGAACGTCCATGGGCTGATAGAATATGATATAGTAGATGTCGATAGGATTAGTGTTTGCAATGTTTAGCAAAGTTTACGCTTGGAAACAATCATTCTAAATATTCGATCATAGGTCGAAATTTAATTTTTTTTTATGAGATTTGTATTTCAAGATTTTTTAAAATGAATTGCACTGATGAATGAAGAAGAGGATTTGTGATGAAATGATGTCTTACAACTTACAATTTTTTTTTATGTATGTTTTTTTTTTTTTTTTTTTTTTTTTTTTTTTTTTTTTGAGTTTCTTGCCATTTTATTTAGTAGACTTCAAAATGAAGTGGAGAGATTATTAGCGTCCCCCCCCCGCTCTCTCTCTCTCTCGTCTCTCTCTCTCTCTCTCTCTCTCTCTCTCTCTCTAAAGGAAAACAAACAATACCTGCCTCTTCTGTAGGTCGAAATATCTCAGAAAAAAGCTGGTTTTATTTTCTATGGAAACCATTTCGATGAGGACCATCGAAGTTTGCTCGATTGCCTGGTTCTGTGTGTGTTTTATTTTGTCTTAGGGGAATGTTCGTGGAAGGTTTTGCAATAATAATGGGATTCTTCCTCTTGTCTGAGGATCCTATAGAGAGAGAGCTACTATCATTGGGAAGTCGATGTTTAACGGCCATCGACCACAAGTTCGATTGATGATGAAACAACGGACCAGGAGGCTGGCGAGAGAGAGAGAGAGAGAGAGAGAGAGAGAGAGAGAGAGAGAGAGAGAGAGAGAGAGAGAGAGAGAAGAAGGATAATATAAATAGTAGGTGTTGAGTTAGGATGCAGACTTTTTGGTGAATTTTTTGTCTCTATTACTTCGTCATGTATGCTATCCTTGGTCTGAAGCTTCTCTCTCTCTCTCTCTCTCTCTCTCAACCACCCCTTACTGAACACATTCCCCAAACCATCAGAAAACCAAATACATCTGTCGTAATAGGAAGATCCAGCCTTTATCAGATCATTGTCCCGAAAATTGATTCTCTCTCTCTCTCTCTCGTCTCTCTCTCGGAATCTCTCTCTCTCTCTCTCTCCTCTCTCTCACACACACACACACACACACACACACACACCAAACACTCCTTTACTGAATTAACACATTCCCCAAACCATCAACAACCCAAATACATCTTTCGTAATAAAGAGATCCAGG
>NC_087208.1:42058662-42061162 GCF_015104395.2 Macrobrachium nipponense | reverse complement strand
TCTCTCTCTCTCGACGTCTTTCCTAACCTTTCAACATTCGTCTTAAAAACGTCACAGATAAAATGAGACGAAGCACTTTCTTTCTCCTCTCCCTTCATTTTTTCTTTACTTTCTCTATTTTTCTCATTTTTTCACTCAACGGTTCTTTAGCTCATCCAAGGACACGAATATGTCCTTTTTGCGAAGGGAATTATTTTCATTCTCAGTGAATGTGCGAACAAAAAAGCAGCGTTCGTGCTTGCGTAAGACGCCTTCTGGTTCTGCGTCTGAAATGGATGATAGCCTTGATCCTTTCTTTGATATCTATCTATCTATCTATCTATCTATCTATCTATCTATCTATCTATCTATCTATGGATTATAATAATAATAAAAGAAAGTCGCCCTCGTATCAAAAAAATGATCAACAAATTGGATTAATCAACGTTGACTAAAATGTTTGACATGAAATAATTCATACCAGTTTGCTTGACGTCTTCGAGTCTTTCGAAGCATTGATGCTATGAACCTATAGGTAATGTAAAAAAGTATGAGTCATGTAAACAGACAAGGCGTGATCTGGCCTCCAGCTAATTCAGGGAGCGTGCTAAATTCCACGGTCAAATGGGGCGTGGTTTCATCAACGAAAATTTAAAATAAATACCCCATATTTTATCAGAAATATATATTCTGTACTGTTTAACATGCACATTATTTATTTTTTTACGTTTTCATTCTATAAAAAAATCATAAATATCCTATCCTAAAATTTCTGTATCTTTAATTCAATGCGAAACACCTTTTTCAGAACTTTTTAGGCTCTTCAATATACCTTTCCTACACCCCACCAACAAGCACAACAACGAGAACAACAACAACAACAACAACAACAGAAAAGTAATTTGTAGGTTTACACCCGAGTAAGCGAAAATTACTCAATTTTTTTATGTTAATACCTGTATTTTCGGTTTTCAAACCCCTATTTTTTTTTTAATTGTACCTTTCGTCAGGAACTGTTATCTCCATCGTTTGCAAGACAACTTTTACAGATAGTATCAGGTATGAGGTATACAAATTAGAATGATTTCTTATTTTTCGAAGCCCTATGGTTTACTCACAGCAACACAACCACTCCATAGAGCTCTATTAGGCATCTTTTAACTTGAATATAAATTTATTGATTCAGCAATTCTCCTGGCGTCACTCTGCCTTCATAGGTATTCGGTACTGAGGTCTGCAATGGACCAAAATAGACATTGACCTCAGGAGGTTATTTTGTGTGCTATTTGTTCCACTGAGTTGGTCGTTGATTGATTGAATGCAGTTTGATACCGACCTGGTCACTGTATTGCAGGTTGCTTTGTCAAAAATAAAAGGAAATTTAATAGATATAGATATGCTTGTCAATCTATTGTTTTGCGTGATAATGCAAAAAAAGTAAATAAATATTTTAGTCCTAAGATACATTTTTTTCTCGTGTATCTTAATGTTGTTTTTCAATGATATTTTGCATCTCTAACTTTCATTTTATAAATAAGATTCGAGTTACTTAAATACTATAGAAGGTTCAGTTGGATATAAAATAAAACTATTTTTAACAAAATATTTTTTTTGACAAAATTAATTTTCCATGTTAATTATTTTGCATCATCTTTTTTACAAAGACTTCTACATGAGCTACCGCTGAATTTCAAGATAGAGAGAGAGAGAAGAGAGAGAGAGAGAGAGAGAGAGAGAGAGAGAGAGAGAGAGAGAGTCTACAAAGACAATACTGAACATCAGTACTTTGTTCAATTTGCTTTTTATGGAAGCTGTGTGGACAGCTACTCGAGAATTAATTACCAATTCCTAATTACCTTGCTTAAATTACTGAACATAACACCCATTTTTATTTATATTAATTAAACAGAACACCATTTTGTCCTTAAGCGCATAAAAGGCTGCATATTCTAGAAACAACTATTGAGAATTGGGACCATATAATTATTGTTTCACATATCATAGGGTGTGCCATATGCTATATACTATGGTTTATTCATAGTAAATTATACTACTTTACGACTCCATTTCTTTTGGTGGTTATTCATTCATTATTTATTTCTTTGACATATATTGTTAATACTATATGGTCCTTCAGGTCTGTTCATTGGGTGTTTGGCTATTCACAATTATATATATATTATATATATATATATATATATATATATATATATATATATATAATATATATATATACTATAAATTTACAACGTAACTTAGGAATAACAATAACTCTTGTGTAATATTACAGCTGTTTTTATTACTATTGCAGACAAATTGCTCGCAATTGACTGGTTTAAAGTAATGCTAATTTCTGATTGGCTGCGTGTCGATCCCGTTGGGCCAATAAGTTTACTGGAGGATTGTTGGTTCTCGGAGCACCATACCGGCCTTCCCACAAGGTCCTTGAACGAATGAAACGTCATATCTTCTTATTTATTCGAGTTAATTAAAGCGCTTCGGCGGTTGGCGCCCCCCCAGT
>NC_087208.1:42051162-42053662 GCF_015104395.2 Macrobrachium nipponense | reverse complement strand
ATATGCACACACCCTTTCTATCAGCAAATCCTAATAAAACCTTTTTCCAAAAAAGCTGTCAACCAATTTCTCTCAAAGCTTTTCAGATAATTCTGAAACAAGTTGTCCCCAAGGTAATTGGCTCAAAACTGTCGAATGTTATCATCATTTTCTTTTTAGCTTCATTTTCTATCGCCACTGACTTGAAAAACTCTTCTCTGCTGAGTTTTCGAGCACTGGTAATTTTCCTTGATGAGTTTTTTGGGATTAAATTTTTTCTTTTCAACAAAAGGGCCCTTTTGCCAGCAGGCAAATTTGTTTTTTAGAGAAGGCTTTTCTTCATATTTTCCAGTTCCCGAATGGCAATCTCTTTCCTCTCCGTGTAATAATTCATATTTCCCTTTTTATTTATTATTTTTTTTTTTGCATCCTCAATTATCTATCTTCATATTCCTTCGTTTTCCGTTTCGTCAATATCCTTTTATCAAATGTGTCTCTCTCGTCATATATGGGGGCCATATGTGCTATAACTTATACCAATTCTCCAGCTTCCAAACGGCAGTATAAGATCGTCTGGGTAATATTTCACATTTCCTTCCTTGTTATTTTCAAATATCTTCCTTTCATTTCATAGCAATATTGCTTTATCAATCACTCTCACTTGTCATATATGAAGGGCATATATTCTGAAACTTCTGCAGTTACCTCAACATTTAGAATGTATATGAAGAAACCAATTGAAACAGAACGAAATCCTTTGAGTTCTCACATTAAGAAAATAGCCATATATTCTCTCATATAGAAGAAACGAAATATATTAATAAACTTTTTATGAGCAAATCTAACTCAAAGTGTATAATCCTGTCAGTTTCTATATTAGAAAAATATTAACATTATTTTTTCTCATAAGAAACGAAATATTATATTAGATTGTTTGTGAAGACATCTATTCCTAAATCGTATTCCCTTTAAGTCTTATATATATAAAAAAATCAACATTTTCTTTGATATAGAAGAAAAATTATTCTGATAGCTTGTTGACAAAGACAACTATTTTATAAATGAAATCTTATGAATTTTTATGTTAGGAAAATTGTCATATTATATTTTGTTTAATAAAAACAAGGGACGTACATCAGTGCCTTTCCCTGGTTGCTAATTTCCGATATGTAAACCAGTATTGCTCCAGCCCCAGTTTTCTTTTTCCATGTCCCTAGGTTAGGTTATGTTGGGTTAGGTTAAGTTAATTTAGAGATGTATCCTATTGATAATTTTGCCATGTCCCTAGGTTGGGTTAGATTCGGTTAATTCAAAGAGGTATCCTATTGATAATTTTGACATACCTTTAGGTTAGGTTAGGTTAGGTTTGGTTGGGTTAGGTGAGGTTGAGTTACGTTAGGTTAGGTTAATTCAAAGAGGTATCCAATCTGATAATTTTGCTATGCCCCTAAGTTAAGTTAAGTTGAGTTGGGTTAGGTTAGGTTAGGTTGGGTTAATTCAAAGAGGTGATTATTGATAATTTGGCCCTGCCCCTAGGTTAGGTTAGTTAAGTTAGGTTAGGTTGGGTTGGGTTAAGTTAGGTTGAGTTAGATTAAGTTGGGTTAATTCGAAAAGGTATCCTGTTTATAATATTGTTTTGCCATGCCCCTAAGTTAGGCTAGGTTGGGCTAGGTTAGGTTAGTTCTAAGTAGGTTAGGTTAGGTTAGTTCAAAGTATCCTGAATGTAATTTGGTTGTGGAAAATATAATAATTAAATTATTTTAAAGATGATTCTATGTTAGTTTTCAAGAGTGGCATCCAAATTATTTTCAGCGAAGGTCCAGTACTCGGTTACAGTTCGGGAATGGGAATTATTGGTTGCGGGTGCGAAGGAGGATCTCCCATAAAGATTAAATCCTTATAAATCCATAAAATAAATTCCATTGAATGCAAAATTCACCAAAATTCGCAAAAAGAGATTCGAAATACATCGTACGTCGTCTCCTTCTCACTTTGCACTATAGTCTACACCATCATAAGTCATCATCATCACTGTGTCGATTCAGACACATTTATCAATTTTCCTACCTCCCGGATCATTTTTAGCTCTGGCCATTAATCGCTTTGATGGAACTGATTATCAAAGTGTCAGCACCAGTGGCGATACTGCATTTATCCACTCGGTCTTCTTGGGTGGGTCAATATTTGGAAATATTTCTCGAGAAGTCTCGAGTAACTTTTGGGGAATTTTTAGCATCATTTATTTTCTGTGTTGGATTATAGGTCCTTATTTCAGTTTTTAAAAGTGGTATTATTGTAGCTTTAAATATTTTGTTTATAATATAATAATAATAATATAATAAAAATAATAATAATAAAATAATAATAATAATAATAATAATAATAATAATAAAAATAATAATAATAATAATTGTAATAAAAGTAATAATAATAATAACAATTCATTATTATTATTATTATTGTTATTATTATTATTATTATTATTATTATTTTATTATTTATTATATTATTATTATTATTA
>NC_087208.1:42026162-42046162 GCF_015104395.2 Macrobrachium nipponense | reverse complement strand
AAGAAGATTTAGACCAAGCGTCAATAATGGACTCATTACCGGCCGAGTTCAGTCTGGGATTACCTGGTAATTATCAACGTGTCTTCCAAGTTGATTTTGAGCTTTGCAGCTAGAGAGAATTTCCAGTGGGTCGCCTCTGAATGCTTTTTGAAATTGGGAAAGTTCTCCCTTATAATCTTAATGCTGGATTTGTTTTTTCTAAATGGAGGTGGAGGATGGAATCGGAGTGTTAAGTTCTCTCTCTCTCTCTCTCTCTCTCTCTCTCATCATCTCTCTCTCTCTCTCTCTCTCGGACTGGTTTTAGAAATGAAACAATAATCTTCTCGTGGTTTTTGTATAAAGGGAAGGGTGTATTTTAGAGCTTAACTCACTCATTCTCATCTCTCTCTCTCTCTCTCTCTCTCTCTCTCTCTCTCTCTCTCCTTATCCCATGTAGAGTCATCATTCTAGTCTTGTCTCGATAGCCATCAAGATTGCTACGTAAGTAGATAGCCATCGTTCAATCGATTATAAAGAAAGAACCTCCTATTATTATTATTATTATTATTATTTTATTATTATTATTATTATTATTATTATTATTATTATTATTATTATTATTATTTTCTCTTCTACGGTCGTCATTCATATCCTCAGTCAAGCCATGTTTGGTTCAATAAACAAATGAATAATTGTTCTCCCCTCTAAAGCACGGAGAGGAGAGAGAGAGAGAGAGAGAGAGAGAGAGAGAGAGAGAGAGAGAGAGAGAGAGCAAATGTTTACCTTCAGCTCTTAATGCTTGGATTCCTCTCCCAGTCCATTGACTCCCTCGCAACTTACTTCCTCTTTACTGCTGGTTTCAAATTGGAAAGACAAAACCCATTATTTCAGGAGAACGGTTTAATTCCTTACCCTACTACTGAAGCATTTAGGGAATTTATGTGCTTGTGAAAACAGAGTTCAGGTATTATTCTCTTAGTAAAATTACATTCCTGGTATTTTTAGGTTTGTTTTCTGAATGAGAAAACTATTGTGCCGGCTTTGTCTGTCCGTCGGTACTTTTTCTCTCCGCCCTCAGATCTTAAAAACTACTAAGGCTAGAGGGCTGCAAATTGGTCTCAAAATTTCAATCCTTTAGCTACAGTAGTTTTGATTTCATTTAAGGTTAAATTTAGCCATAATCGTGCTTCTGGCAACGATATAGGATAGACCACCACCGGATCTTAGTTGAAGTTTTATGGGCTGCGGCTCATACCAGCATTATACCGAGATCACAGAATAAAAGAGCAGTTTTCATTGGCGTTGATTATACGCTGGTAGCGACTGTACAGCATAAACCTCGATTGTCGCCGATGAAACTTCAGCGCATTTCTTACTGGTTTACTAGAGAAATATATTCTGGGCCATTTTAGCAACTCTAACATTTCGGGATATTTTAATTCAAGTAAATGTTTTTCAGTCATTTACTGCTAGTAAAATACATTGTAGTCCTTTTTCTCACAAGTAAAAATATTCTGTATTTTTTTCCACTAAAAAAATTTCTGATAGTCTTTGTTTTTTTTTTTTACAAATTTTCGCAAAATAAAAACATTTGGATGATTTTTTTTGGAGGGGGATATTTTTTAACGAAAACGTTTTTTAGTCATTTTTTGTGCTACTAAATAACATCTTGTTCTTCTTTTTCTTATAATTAAAATATTCTGGGTAGTTTTTGCAAGTAAGTAAAAACATTTCTGACCGTCGTTTTACTAACTTTTGCAATAAAAACATTTGGATTAATTTTTTATATATTATTTTGATAACTGGGACAGACAACTCACCCTGGATCAATTGATTTGATCTGAATGTGAGACCTTGAACCGATTTACAAGGTTTGCTTATTGTAAGTAATCCTTAATTGTTTTTTTATTTATTTCTTGTGTTTTTTACATACATTTCTTGCTTGTTTTACTTCTCTTATCACGCATTTGTATTTGTTTTTATTTATTCAATGCATTTTTTCCTTTGTTTTTTCTTTGCATCTCGTCTTTACACAAAAAAACTTCTCTAAGTTGCATTGACGTTGTCTAATTAATTTGGAACTTTTACTTAATTTAATTTTATTTGTTGATATTTTCCTTCTTTCATCTCCTTGGTGTCTTTTAATTTCAAATATCGAACCATTTTTCGTTTTGATTTACATTATTATTGCGGTGTTGCATATTATAAAAATAAACCAGTCTTTATTGACAGAGAAAATGTATGGTTTTTCTCATTAACTTAATTCTTCTTTAACTGGTTTTCCTATATAATTTTTATATAATTTATGAAATATGTGTATACTAAAATATTATTATATTATTATTATTTATTATTAGTATTATTATTATTATTATATTTATTATTATTATTTTTTTTTTTTTTTTTTTTTTTTTTTTTTTTTTTTTTTTTTGCTCTTTATCACAAGTCCTCCAATTTGACTGGGTGGTATTTATAGTGTGGGGTTCCGGGTTGCATCCTGCCTCTTAGGAATCCATCACTTTTCTTACTATGTGTGCTGTTTCTAGGATCACACTCTTCTGCATGAGGTCCTGGAGCTACTTCAGCCTCTAGTTTTTTCTAGATTCCTTTTCAGGGATCTTGGGATCGTGCCTAGTGCTCCTATGATTATGGTTACGATTTCCACTGGCATATCCATATCCTTCTTATTTCTATTTTCAGATCTTGATACTTGTCCATTTTTTCCCTCTCTTTCTCTTCAACTCTGGTGTCCCATGGTATTGCGACATCAATGAGTGATACTTTCTTCTTGACTTTGTCAATCAACGTCACGTCTGGTCTGTTTGCACGTATCACCCTATCCGTTTCTGATACCATAGTCCCAGAGGATCTTTGCGTGATCGTTTTTCTATCACTCCCTCAGGTGGTGCTCGTACCACTTATTCATTATTATTATTATTATTATTATTATTATTATTATTATTACTATTATTATTATATTATTATTATTATTATTATTCGGAAAATTAACCCACTGACTTGAAATTAAAGTACAGAAAACAACGGTAATTACAGAAAGACTAGAGCACTTATTTAAAAAAAGAAGAAATATATTAACAATTTAATGAACAAAAAAATAAAAAAATGTAAATAAAGTATGAGAACGCAAGAAGAGTAATTTACAATAAAAATTCAGGAAAGAAATCCCCACCAGTTCGCGTTTCCCATATCTTCCAAAGGGATTAAAATCTCAAAACAGACTTAGATTATTGTTCGTCCATTTGCGAGGAAACTCTTTCGTGAAATGGCGTACATCCGATGTACATCGTCGACGCTCCCGGAACTAATATGCAAAAGAAAGCTTTTAAAACCCTCGAATTACATTACATTACAAAAAAGGTTACTCGACTCTGAAGCCGCGGTGGATTTGTTGGTTAAGGGTCAGGCGTGTGTCATCTGAACACCAGGTTACGTTTTCTTTACCGGATTACGTTTTCTTTCATGGATTATGTTTAAATGCTGGATTTCGTTTTCTTTATTGGATTACGCTTCTTTTATGGATTATGTTTAAGTTGGATTTCGTTTTCTTTACCATTACGTTTTCTTTTTGGATTATGTTTTAAATGCTGGATATCATTTTCGTTACTGGATTACGTTTTCTTTTTGGATTATGTTTAAATGCTCAATTTCATTTTCTTTACTGGATTCCGTTTTCCGTTTTGCTGCGGATTACATTTGCTTTACTGGATTTTGTTATCTTTATTGGATTATGTTTTCTTTACTGGGGAACATTTACTTTGCTGGATTTGTTTTCTTTGTTAGATTACATTTTCCTTACTAGGTTGCATTTTCTTTACTGTATTTCAGTGACAACATGCCATGACTTACAACTCTCCTCTCTTCTCTCCACCTATCTCTCTCTATCCTCCCTTCTCTCTCTCCACATATAATATCTTTTCATCAGTAAACAATGGGCTGGTCCTGTTCTTTATTGGCAATATGGATGGAGAGAAAGAAGGAGAGAGAGAGAGAGAGAAGACGCGAGACTGGCGGAGAGAGGATGAGAAAGAGAGATGAAGAGAGAGGAAGAAGTTTCAATAATTCATCTTTCAATTCGAATTACGCATCTGCCCTTGACGGATTTGTCATAATTACGACAGATATCCACATTTCTCTCTCTCTCTTTTTTATTACATTGATGTGTGACTTCGCACGTGTTGTCCCTGACAAAGAGATTAATCCCACGTAATGTCATTTCTGCTTTTTCGCCTTTTGCAGGTTATCAATTTTTTTCCTTTTTTCGTTTGCTACTTTTTTTTACTTTTTTTTTTCTTTACTCTTTCGAGTTTTATTTGGCAGCGTCCAATTCCCTTGATTGTGTCTCACAATTGAATTCTTTTCTTCGTTCAGCCTGTGCCAAATGTTCTCCAGTGTTCGAGGAGTGACTTGTTCAGTTACAAGTGGCGATACAACTTTATAAATGGCTAAATTAATAAAAAAAAAACACCAATTAATTCCACGAAGCGTCTGTAGGATTTCACTAATCAGGGATATTGCTTAATTTTAATTGTTGTTTTTTTGACCAGTGAAATAATTTCTGCAAAATTTTTCGTTTTCCGTTTTTTGCGATAAGAGATATATACATATATATGTATATATATATATATATATATATATATATATATATATATATATATATATATATATATATATATATATATATACATACATATGGTCAATGTAAATATACGTCCATATAAATATGTCTATATACAATATTTCCCAACTTAGGTTACAGGCTTATAATTATAATAATAATAATAATAATAATAATAATAATAATAATAATAATAATAATAATAATAATAATAATAATAATAGTATATGAAGGTAGGAGACCCTCTCTCAAACATGTTTTGTAAAGATAAAGATGTGGCAGCATCAGTGGAACTGATTTCATATATGGTCTTTCAATTTTTCTTCTTATTATTCTCTTCTCATCAGGGCTGATATTTGCTAATAGTTGCCGAGGTTCATATCTCGGTTAAAGAAATGTTTTTTCTAAAAATAATAATTTATTGATATGATAACAAAAGTGGTTATCAAATCTTAGTCTAAGATTTGTTACCACTTTGTTATCATAACAATAAATTGGTATTTTTAGAAAACATTTCTTTAACCGAGATATGAACATCGGCCAAACTATTAGCAAATATCAGCCCTGATGAGAAGAGAATAATAAGAAGAATTGAAAAGACCATATATAAAATCAGTTCCACTGATGCTGTTTGAGAGAGGGTCTCCTACCTTAATAATAAGAATAAAATAAATAATAATAATAATAATAATAATAATAATAATAATAATAATAATAATAATAATAATAATAATCAATAATAATAATAATAATGAACCAAACAAAAACTTCTTCCAGTTTTCTTCTGAAGATTGAAAAAGAAACCCACAAATTCAATTTGTAACTTGTTTACTTCTAAGTATTTACATTTAGTTTTACACCACACTCGAGTACTTCAGGTTCCCTTCTGTGGCCCATTCTCAAGAGATGTTTGGGATGTTAGCCTGGGTCAAGGCCCAGCAGTCTTCTGGAACTTCTTCTCGTTGTGCTGTCATTTATGCGATGGCCTGTTCTGGTTTTCTTGAGAGTTGCCAATCCCCTCTTGTCGCTCTGATATCCTGAGCTGATGGTCAATGGGATTCACCCTTGTGGTAACGGGTGTGGTCACCGAAAGTCTGTTGGGCAGGAAACCTAATCTCCAGGTCAGCAGGGTCAATCTTAGCTTCTTTTAATATCAAAGCTCGGCTTATGGGATCTTCTGAGGTAAAACCTTTGTTTCCTTCAATTACTTTGATCTCTCTGATAAGCGCACCTTCTACTACCCTCCTGTGACTAATTTTGTTGCTTTTGTATATAAGCCTACTGTTTTTTGAAATCCATCCTATGATCATTTTCCCAACATGTCTAGCTATAGCACTCCCCTGAAGGTTAAGCTGTACTGCCCTTCTATGTTCTTGGACTCTAGTCCTTATTCCCCTACCCTGATTCCCCCACACATCTGTCTCCACAATTATTGTAATTGATTATGTATACCCCCGCTACATCATCTGTATTACTGTCTTCTCCTTCCAATTTATTTTTACATACTTTGTTTTTTAAGGTATTATCAAGGTATATACAAAATTTATATTGACTTTCTTTCATTTTTGAAGTGATTTGTTTCATTTTAGGCATAAAAGGGAGGGCAACTATTTTCTTGTTTTCTTTATTCCATGTACTCTCTACATTCGCTCTGTAAAAATATTTTTCTAGCTTTGTTGGGTGCCCTGCTGACCATTCCGGGTATGCTAATGCATCGAAGCTTTTATCGATGTAATTGGAAGGAGAAGACAGTAATACAGATGATGTAGCGGGAGTATAACATAATCAATTGCAATAATTGTGGAGACAGATATGTGGGGGAATCAGGTAGGGGAATAAGGACTAGAGTCCAAGAACATAGAAGGGCAGTACAGCTTACTCTCAGGGGAGTGCTATAGCTAGACATTGTTGGGAAAATGACCATAGGATGGATTTCAAAAAACAGTAGGCTTATATACAAAAGCAACAAAATTAGTCACAGGAGGGTAGTAGAGGTGCGCTTATCAGAGAGATCAAAGTAATTGAAGGAAACAAAGGTTTTACCTCAGAAGATCCCATAAGCCGAGCTTTGATATTAAAAGAAGCTAGATTGACCCTGCTGACCTGGAGATTAGGTTTCCTGCCCAACAGACTTTCGGTGACCACACCCTACCACAAGGGTGAATCCCATTGACCATCAGCTCAGGATATCAGACGACAAGAGGGGATTGGCAACTCTCAAGAAAACCAGAACAGCCATCGCATAAATGACAGCACAACGAGAAGAAGTTCCAGAAGACTGCTGGGCCTTGACCCAGGCTAACATCCCAAACATCTCTTGAGAATGGGCCACAGAAGGGCCTGAAAGTACTCGAGTGTGGAGTAAAACTAAATGTAAATACTTAGAGGTAAACAAGTTACAAATTGAATTTGTGGGTTTCTTTTTCAATAATAATAATAATATAATAATAATAATAATAATAATAATAATAATAATAATAATAATAATAATAATAATAATAAGAGAATTGTAAGAAAAATAGAAAAAACAATATATAAAATCAACTCACATAATTCTGCCATTATTTTTTAACTACATTGCATCAAAAAAAAAGAGGTCTTCTACAAAAATATTATTATATTATATTATATTATTATATTATTATTATTATTATTATTATTATTATTATTTTTTTTTTTTTTTTTTTTTTTTTATTTTTTTTTTTTTTTTTTTTTTTTTTTTTTTTTTTTTTTTTTTTTTTTTTTACTCTATCAACAGTCCTCCAATTCGACTGGGTGGTATTTATAGTGTGGGGTTCCGGGTTGCATCCTGCCTCCTTAGGAGTCCATCACTCTCCTTACTATGTGTGCCGTTTCTAGGGCAACAATAAAAAAAAAAAAAAAAAATAATAATAATAATAATAATAATAATAATAATAATAATATTTTTGGTAGAAGACCCTCTTTTATGCAAATCGTTGTTAAAAATAATGGCAAGAATTATGTGAGTTGATTTTATATATTGTTTTTTCTATTTTTCTTACAATTCTCTTCTCAGGCTCAGCTATGTTTCAGTAACTGGCCAATATTCATATTGGGAATTTTCAAAAATTATAAAGGCTGAAGGTAACTTTTATTTTTATTAAAACAGGATCTCAGGTCCAGGTCAAGCAGGAGTCGTCGTCAGTGGAAATATGGCAAGTATGACCTCCATGCGTTTCTCCAAGCGAATCTCCTGCCACGCCCAAAAAGGAGCCATATTTAAACCACGCCAGGACTGCTCATAACAAACGAATAAAAAGGAACGACATTATCCCTAATAATAGACCAGACAACTGATAATAGACCAGACAAAACGGAGGTTCCCGACGTCTGTGCCTACTAGAAGTCCTCCATACAGGAAAGGAGAAACAAATTTAAATATCACCCAGGAAACGTTTCTCCTTCCCACCGCAGCCCGGAGAGCAGCGAACGACCCCGACAATGCCAGGCAATCAGGAGCCCCACAGGATGATAGGACTCCTGCTGCCAGACAGAATTCAGACGTTCATCCCAGGCACACTACTATGGAGCTTGCACGACGATCTCCGCGACCATCAACGCGAGAACCACGATTTCGCCCAAGACGGCCCGACCAATGAGAATCCAACTCTAGGTCCGTCCGCTATAAATACCTCCCCGCAGACTTTCCTGCTACAGTCCTTCAACCGACTTGTCCGAAGATGACTTGCGAGGGGGTCGAAACGTCACGTGATACCAGCTATACCAACTATACAGCATCAATACCAGCTCTAAACCAAAGACGACCCCAGCCCGGAATTGAACTACGCCTTCGGAATAATACCGGCACTGACGACGACACCTCCTTGACTTGGACCTGATATCCTGTTGTAATAAAGATTACCTTCAGCATTTATAATTTTTTAAAATTCTCATTATGAATATTGGTCAGTACTCAGAAACATCACTGAGCCTGAGAAGCGAATTGTAAGAAAAATGAAAAAAACACAATATGTAAAATCAACTCGGTTAATTCAGTCATTCTTTTTAACAACAACAACAACAACAACAACAGCATAATAATAATAATAACAATAATAATAATAATAATAATAATAATAATAATAATAATAATAATATTATTATTATTATTATTATTATTATTATTATTATTATTATAATTCTCGTACCGTGGGAACATCATTCTGTTGTTGCTATTGTCCTGTCAATAATTCACGCTTAAAATCTAGCCTTGTCTGGATCTTGTTATATAACGTAATTTGTTTTGGCAAAATTAATCATAGTAGTTTTCCCGCTCCATTATGGCTAAATAACTACCTCCATTATCTGCCGAAGCTCACATAAGAGACCTTTTGATAATGTAGCAGTTTGAACAGATCATAAACAAGGCTTTAATACCCGTAGCTCTTTGATAGAGTCCTGGGCTTGATATTTTCTTTTTGGTAAAGCCATTAAGAGTGATTTTCCAGAAGCTTTATAAAATGAAGTCTGTCAATATAATTTCCTTGATAAATGAAGACTGTGAAGAATGTGTATATTACTTCCTTGATATGGCTTTTCAATAAACATGATGCATATTCAAAATAGTGGCTATAAAAAAAATTTCTTTCAAGTTTTCAAGAATAGTTATCCATCATTATTGTATAGGTATATATATATATATATATATATATATATATATATATATATATATATATATATATATATATATATATATATATATATATATATAGTATATATATATTATTATATATATATCTATATATATATATATATTATATATATATATATATATATATATATATATATATATATATATATATATTCTATATAATATCTACACCACTCAACTAAACAATTCATGGATTAATTTCCTCCTAATGTATACATAATCACAACTCTTATATATTCAAATTACCCTCCCCACCCCCACAATCATTTGCTAAGCTGAGCAACACTCATTTCTCTCATAAAAGGGATATTGGAATGGTAAGATATCACTCACATACAAGAATTTAAGTGACTTTTCCTGTTTTTAGTTTTGCGTAAAAGATAACTATTGCGTCGGCTTTGTCTGTCCGTCCCGTACTTTTTCTGTCCGCCCTCAGATCTTAAAAACTACTGAGACTAGAGGGCTGCAAATTTGTATGTGTATCATCAGTCTCAATCGTCAAAAATATCAAATGCAGCGCTGGCCTCTGTAGCTTTTAAATTATTCATGATCATGCTTCTGCACCAGTATACGATAGGCCACCATCAATTAGAAAACTGACCAGCGGGGACAGGAGAGACAAGCGATGCGAGAGAGAGAGAGAGAGAGAGATAGAGAGAGAGACGAGAGAGAGAGAGATGGGAAATCTTGTCAGTCTCACCTGCATTGAAATAAACTACGACCTAATCTCTTTCATTTTACCCGTGGATCCTTGACAGTTTCAAACAGATATATATATATATTATATATATATATATATATATATGATATATATATATATAATATATATATATATATATATATATATATATATATATAGATATATATATATATACTATATATATATATATATATATATATATATAGATATATATATATATATATAGATATATATATATATATAGATATATATATAAATATATTATGATATATATATATATATAGATATATATATATAGATATATATATATATATATATATATATATATATATATATATATATAGTATATATATATATAGTATATATATATATATATATATATATCATATATATATATATATATATATTTAGATATATATATATATACATATAAATATATATTATATATGGGATATATATATATATATATATATATATATTTATATATATATATATATATATATATATATATATTATATATATATATATATAATATATATATATATATATATATATATAATAAAAGGAACCCATAAAAAAAACACCAAAAAACTATAGAGAGAAATGTACTATATTTCAGAGACTGCTGTCTCTCTCGTTTAGTATATGAATGAGAAAAGTTTACAGAAAAGGTGGTATTTATACCAAGAGATCCGTCCACAAGTAAGCAATTTAGGTCACCCCCCCCCCACTAATAATCTTCCTTTAATCTTCTAAGCGTTGGTTGAATGAAAACTTCATCGGCGACATCTGAGACCACCCGCCTTTTGAGATGTTCATTACCTGCTTCTCTTTTATTAAGGCCAATTCCATCATTTGACTCTTGTACCGGCAGTTACTGCTTATAAATTACCACGTGACAAATTCCAGTTTATTCTATGGTTATGTTCATTTATATGGTTGTAAAATAGCCGAGTTCTGTTGTCCATACCTAACTGACGTTTGTGTTGTATTAATCTCTAGGGAAGTGATTTACCTGTAAATCCGATGTAAGATTGGTCACAGTCCTGGCATGTGATCTCATAGAACCCAGAGTCTTTGGGAGTGTCTTTTGTTGGACGTTAATCAGGATTTCTTTGCCTAAGGTATTTGGGTAGGTAATGCAAAAAGGTTGGATTTCCCAAGGGTGTGGGTTATTCTCTTAATCGTCTCCAGGTGAGGAATTTTTATTTTATTGTTGGGCGTGTCTCTGGTCTTGTCTTTAGGGGATCAGTAGAAAATTTACGTTTGCTTTTTGAATTGCTTTCTCAATTATATGGTCAGGATACTTTAAAGATGAAAGTTGCTTGCGAATTAGTTCAAATTCTTTTTCCAGGAAATCTGGGGAACAAATTCTTAAGACTCTTAAGAATAGGTTGCTAGCTACACCTATCTTGATAGTAAATGTCATGATAGCTAAAGTAGTGATATGCAAAGTGAGAACGTTGGTTTTCTGTATATGGTAATTTGTATTTCTGTCGTGTCTCTGATTATTAAAACATCAAGAAAAGGAATTTTGTTGTCTGTTTCCCATTCAACTTTAATTTGATGCTGGTGGCACTTTTTTCTGGGTACGAAACCATGTTGTCCTTTATTAAACAAATTATTTTTTTATTAAATGTTTCATAATATTTTCTTCATTACCCTTTCATACACTTTCATAATATGTGATGTTAGACTCACAGGCCTATAAATCTTGCCACTCTAGTTTTGATCCACTTTTGAAAGTAGGGGAAATAAATATGCTATTTGTGCTCATCATAAATCTTGCCTGTATCTACACTTTGTCTTAATAATATTGGCAAGTGGCTTTGCGATAGAATGAACTACTATCTTTAACAGAATAGCAGGCACTCCATCGGGCCCTGCAGCAGCTCCATTTTTAATTTCATTAATAGCCTGCACAATATCAGCTTCATTAATATCTATGTCAGCTAAATATTCACTATTTTTCATCCCTCCCTTACTTTCTATCATTATCTTCATTATCTATTCTAGGGGTGAATTCTCTCTTATATCGTTCTGCCAATATGTTGCAAAATTTCCTTTTTTTTTCATTCGTTAATCTCCCTTCAATTCTTAAGAGGGCCTATTTCTATTCTTCTTTTTATTCATCTTTTTCGCATATGAGTATAATAGTCTGTTTTGCTTGATATTTTAATAGGGTTTTTTTCTTCCAAGTCCCGTTTTTTCATTTTCTTTTGATTGTATAATCTTTGTTCTGCATTTTCTATCTTACTTTTTAGTTCTATAACTTTCTATGCAATTTTTTTCTTTTGCAAGACCTTTTTTTTCCACTTTCTGATTTTCTGGAACAAGATCCTTCTGTCTCTTGGTATGCATGACTGATGTTTACTTTTCTTCTTCGGTATATATTTATCCACTATTTTATCTAATATTTTATATAATTATTTCCGTATTTACCCTTATGTCATCACTTACGAACAAAATGTTATCCCAATCTTTGTTTAATTCTTCATTTATTTCTGACCATTTTATATTTTTATAGAAGAAGTTGTATTTTCCATATCCTTCCCACTTTTTCATTTCTTGCTTATCTCTGTTTTCACACTTGCTTTGGAATGGACTGTTAATTCTATGACATTATGGCTTGAAATACTCGCATTATAAACTATTATTTCTTTAACATAATTCATCTCGTCACAAATACTAGGTCTAAAGTATTTTCCTTTCTTGTTGGCAGTGATTTATTTGTTGAATGTTGTATTCTAGTAGCATATCTTATAGCTTTTCGAATTGCCTCTTATCTTCTGCACTACTATTACTCTCTTTTTTATATGTATAAGTACATCCACAGTCTCCTATTCGTTCTTTCCAGTCTACGAAAGGAAAGATGAAGTCTCCAGATAGGAGAATAGTCCAGTCCTTGTGATTTCTACATATATCATCCAATTTTTCTATTATTACGTCAAACTCTTTAGTATTAGGAGGTCTATATATTACTATGTTCATTAATTTTTCAGATTCAAATTCTACGCTATTAGTTCACATTTCTGAGTTACTATATTTCTCATATATTTTTCCTTGTTTTTTGTCTTTCCCATATATTACGGTTCACCCCCTTGATTCCTATTTTTTCTATCTGATCTATAAGTTTGGAACCCTTTTATTTGATCATCATTCCCAGTCTCTTAGGGAAAATACCATGTTTCACTTATATTCATTATATCTATTTTCTTTTGCAATTTGGGGTTCAAAGGGTTAGTTCTTTTAAGTACTCTATTTTTCTTTTTGAGTAACTCGTAACTAAACCCTGAGCATTCATCACTTTGATGGTTTGCGTGTTTTCTCCTTCATTTAATGTTGGTAGTAATAAGGATTTTCCCATGTCTCTTTCCTGTTCTGGTATGTTGTTCTTTTTTTTTTTTTTTTTTTTTTTTTTTTTTTTTTTTTGTTTTTTTCATTTCCAAAAATTCTGACATTAAAAAATCCAAATTTTCCATAATATTTGATCTTCCTTCATCATAATTATTCATTTTGTGTCTGAATCTGCAACCCCTTTTCTCCGTTTCTGAGAGAGAGAGAGAGAGAGAGAGAGAGAGAGAGAAGATGAGATAGAGAGAGAGAGAGAGAGAGAGAGAGAGAGAAGGATAATATATATAGTAGGTGTTGAGTTAGGATGCGGACTTTTTTGGTGAATTTTTTGTCTCTATTACTTTTTCATGTAGGCTATCCTTGGTCTGAAGCTTCTCTCTCTCTCTCTCTCTCTCTCTCTCTCTACTGCAACACATTCCCCAAACCATCAGAAAACCAAATACATCTTTCGTAATAGGCAGATCCAGCCTTTTATCATCTTGTCGGAATTTTCTTGATTCTCTCGCTCTCTCTCTCTCTCTCTCTCTCTCTCTCTCTCTCTCGCTCTCACCACACACACACACACACACACACCAAAACACACACACTCACTTTCTTTACGAATTCCCACATTCCCCAAACCATCAACAACCCAAATACATGTTTCGTAATAAAGAGATCCAGGATTTATCAGAATTTAAAATTGGTACTGTAACTCGTTCGCAATTTATTTCGCGGAGAATTTGTAAAGAAATATCTTTATGCTTTTCGTATATTTCTGTTTGTATTGAAAAGTACATTATGTCTTTTGTTTACTTTGGTGGTGGTTGGAACTATGGGCATTTGTTTAATGGTAATTTGTTTTATGGTTATAGGATAATTTGCGACTTTGTTTGTTTTTTTTTACTATGAGCCTGAATAGTCCTTGAAACTGACTGTTTGACAGTTAAATATCCACTCACTCTGCCTTTTGAGTATTTATATTCAGCGTGCAGAATCCAGGCCAGGGGCAGATTCCAGTAGGACAGATTTTTACAGCGGGGGAGAGTCGGATTCCAGTCCAGGGACCAGCACAAAGAAAGCAGTTCCGGAGCGGAGTGGCTCAGACCTTTGAGATTTTCTGACATTTTGTTTTTTTTTACCCTTGGGTAGTTTTCAAGTGTCATGGAGCGATAAACTCCACTAGGCCGAGCGATAGGATGTTTCATGTTCGGGAGAGAGGCAACACGAGTAACTGGACTTACCATCTAACCACGAAAGACCAGGATCTAAAGAAACGTAAGTCAGTTGAGAGACCTTAAGCAGGCTCAAAAAAAGGATTGATCTGTTTCATAGATATAATTTTTCACGCTTATTATAGTTTAAATTATGGTCGCCAACACGTCGATAAAATTAAAGTAAAGGATTTTATCATTATAATTACCATTATACTTGTTTTGCCTTTGGTTTATAAACCAGTAGCGTTTCATTTTGACTAATATTAACTACGAACGTAATTCAAATATATTTTTTCTTATTTAGTAACGAGTGTTCATTTACGAAATTTACGTTTTCACGAAGCTAGCTTGCTGAATTTCTTTCCCTTCTCGTTAAATTTGTCGATTTATTTCTTACGTTAAATTGATTCTTTTCAAGAGGTGTATATTCTTTTTTATTATTTTAGGTCCATTACATATGGTAGATGAGTTACTGTGGAGAGGAAGTGTTGCATACATCCGAAGACAGCTTTTTGGGTGATTTCCTCTCAAGACGAGAAACGGCGGTTCAACATCTATAATTTCACTTATTAAACTCAATAGTTTTCTTTGTCTTTGGTTGAAATCCTCACTGTCAATTCATAGTTTTTACTATATGGCGCTCCTGGAACAGGGTCCATGTTGGTTATTTGCTAGTTGTTTGCCGTTTCTCCGTCTTGTTTTCTATCGCTCGGCCATTCGAAATTGTTTTGGTGATTTGGGGTTGTTTTTAACAACTTGTTACTTTTAGTTAGAGGTCTTAACGACTTTTCATTGTGCCCATTGAGCAGTTTTCTGTCGGGAGGTCTAGTTCAATTTTTTTTGAGTTAGTCATTGTGACTTTTCTAGATTATATTCATTTCATTAGGTTTTGTAAGGGGATCGCAGGCATGTCAAAAGACTTGAAATTTCTGATTAGTTCTAGGGCTAACTATAGAGGACAGCTCAACCGTATTCATTCTGAATTAGACAGTTTTGGTAATAATACTCCTCAGGAGAGAGACTGCCTTGTTAGAAAATTGAAAAGACTCAAGGATGAGCTTGAAAAGGCGTACTCGGTCATTCGAACCCTGAAATGGGAATTAAAACTCCGAGGATGAGACGAAAACCATAGCTGAAAAATGATAAAGAAATTGAAGAATGTTGTAAGTATGAAGATAAGATCAGTGAATGTTTTGTCTCTCTGTCTCATCTGGCTACATCCAGTCCAAATCCTTCCAGTCTGGAAGTTTCTAGAAGCACATTGAGCAGCATGCTTAAGAGCGCAACTGCTCCTTTACCTAAATTCACAAGTGAAGAGGGAGTGGATCTTATTAGGTTCTTTCAGCAACTTGAAGATACGACGAAACGCATCAGTTATTCTGACTACGATAAATTCTTACTTTTTGAAACAGCAAATTTCAGGGCGTGCCTGTCTTTGATAAATTCCCTGGACAGCATACAGCATTCTTATAACGTAGCAAGAGAGCTTTTGTTGAAGTGCTTTAGCCTCTCCCGTCACTAGAAAATTCAACGTCATCAAACAAATGTCGAATCTGAAGCTTGATTACAATACAGAACCGTTTGAGTACATAGGGAAAATTAATTCTATTTGCGGATCCATTAGCGCTTTGAAATAACCTCAGAAGGATATTTTACAGTATTTTGCCTGGCATGGTTTAAATGAGAACTTCCAATCTCATTTAATTCATATCACCAACGAAACCAGGCCATCTTTGAATCAGATAGAAGATAAATTTTTTGAAGCAATTGAAAGGTACTTAACCATTCAACGACAGTATAAAATTAAGCAGAAAGCAAGAGAACTTTGTCCTAAGAGAGCTACGAGTTTTGCTGCAAATGTAATTACCAAACAGGCCCCGTCACTCAACGTTTTTCAAAAGTGTGTCCTTTATGTATGAGGATGGTGACTCCTCTCAGTCCCATTCACAAGTGTTGAAAGTATCCTGAACCTAGGTTAAAAATCAACAAGCTAAGAAATTTGAAGGTTTGTATAAAATGCGGCAGGTTGGATCATAAATGAGGATACCTGCAAATTTCACTTCCGGAAGCATTGCGATTGTGTCGCTTGGCACTTCAAGTTTCTATGCATGAGCCAAGAAAGCAGTGGAGTCCTGAGGGAAAGTGGTCAAAGTAATGTAAAATTGAAAAAAGGAAAATTCTAAACAAAGTGATCGAGTTGTGAAGGAGAGTAATTCAAGCATGATATTTGTTGAGAAATTTTCTGAGTCGTTCAAAGTCACAGACTGTAGCCACGCAATACTCCCTACCTTTTTCTTGCATTCTTCGAGGGAGAGACAAAGATTCGTTGCATGATGGACAGCGGGTGTCAGTCAAACTTCGTATCAGAGGAGAGCAAAGTATGAAAACTTGCCTGTCATAAATTCTGATCTCAGAATCAAAATCAATGGATTTAACTCTTCCAAAGTTTATCATACTAAGCCTTGCAAAGTGCCTTTGACGATTGGAGATCATATTTATGAGATTGAAGCAACGGGTGTGACATCTATTCACACTTCATTATTGAAATGCCTGCTTGCAGAAAATTGTTCGGGAATTTATGAACAGGGGATATTCCTTGGCTGATGATTTCTTGAACGACGGAAAAGATGAAATTAATAACATAGATTTTATTCTTGGGTCAAATTTTGCTTATTGTCTTCCTGAAACAACAGTTTCAGCATTTGGGGTAATGAGAATGATCGCAACCGTCGGTTTATTCCTTGACTGCCGCAGGTGTAATGCTAGTGGGTAACACAGATCAAATTAGGAGCAATTTGAAGCACCTCCCTCCTTGTTTTAGGGAAGAAAAGACAAAAGCTGACGTGCCTTTGTATACATGTTTAGGATCTTGCCCTTTCAAGTCATAATTCTTTAGATCCCCTCTCCTAGATTGTGATGATCTGACAGAAAGTGAAGGCATGATAACAATAGTGAACGATGCGGGGAGAATCAACTATGCTTCCTTGGAAAGAGCTACTCAAGAGATCCTTGATAAGTGTTGCACGACAAATATTTCCCGGTAAGGTAGTTGAAAACGAAAGAATAATAAATTATGTTCTTCAAAATACAAGGCGTAATGAAGACGGCAGGTTAATCATGCCACTAATCTGGAATCACAAAGTGAAGCATTTGCTAGGGCAAAATAAAACTCTTAGCTACTAAATTTCTAAATTCAAGTTCCAAAGATACTCTTAGTGTGATGGAGTAAAGTTGAAATTAATCGACTAATGCTTAGAGAGCAATCTGAACAAGGTATTATAGAAAGAATTGACAACCTTGATCAGTACTTAGAGGAAAATCCAAATCACAGTTTCTTGGCCCACATGGCAGTATTTAAACCAGAGGCGTGAACCTACCAAATGCCGAGTATTTAAACCAGAGCGTGACACTACAAACTGCGAGTAGTATTTTTATCTAATGTTATGTGAAAATAATCGGGGGTCCTACAGGGCAGTAACTATGAGTCACAATCAAGCTATTTTTGAAGTGGACCCTTGTTTTAAACCCAAAAGATCACCACCGCTTTATTACAGCTACGCTTTGATTCCAAACTCCTGTGTTTTTTGATATTAAAAAAAGCCTTCTCAACATATGCCTCTCTGATCTAGATTCCAGCAAGTTACTTTTTCTATGGCATCGTAATATACAGAAAGGAGATTACAGTATTGTTGCATATCGTAGCTTAAGACTTCCATTTGGTCTTGTTTGTTCCCCATGCATATTATTACTTGGACTATATAAAATTTTGATGATTGACACTGATGATGATGACCAGGTAAAGTTTTTTTTTTGCCTTAAAAGACACATTTATTCATTAATATATATGGATAATGGCAGTATTACTGCCAATAATAGTGAAAAATTGAAGTGGGCCTTTCAAGAGTTAAAAGGAATATTTGAGCCCTATAAATTTTATCTTCAGCAGTTTGTAACAAATGATACTGAAATTCAAGAAGAAATTGATAACAGTTCTGGAGAGAAACTAGAGATCAGTCAGATTATGGGGCTCTTATGGGATCGAGTTGATGATACCCTATCCACTAAGCCTCTAGTTTTAGATGGTGAGGCAAATACAAAGAGGAATGTTTTGAAAACTATTGCCAGTCACTATGATGTATTTGGCTTTACTTTGCCCATTCTGAATCGAGCACGGCTCTTTCTACATAAATTACAATGTGATTCGTCCTGTACCTGGACTCCAAATTGCCGGATACAGAAATTAAAGAATGGAAAAAACATATGTCGACAGGCAAATTCCTCTCCCAACCTCGGAATTAGAAGATTTGTTGGCCAGAGAAATGGAGAATATAAACTGATTGCCTTTACCGATAGCAGTAAGGATATATACGGAACTGTTATCTTTATTCAGGATATCCATTCATTAGAAGTGAACTTTGTTTCTAGCTAAGACCGTTTTTGTGAACAAGCAATTATCTGGGAAGAGCATGCCTTCCTTGAGTTTTCAGGCCATTACTTTGGGTGCAGACATGTTTAATAGATAGCTATAAGGAATTAACTGGGCCCTCGTGTGTTGAAGCAATCAACATCAAAGAACTCCATCTGTTTTTCTGATAGCTTGGTGTCCTTATCCTGAATTAATTCCTATTGTTATAAATTAGATAAGATGCATAAACACAGCACCTTATTCGTATTAGGTTAGAACATTTAAGTACCTGTGAGACGCATCCTAAAAGATTTCAATTTATTTCAGGTATTGAAAATCCAGCTGACCTTGTCCATCTGTGTAGCTTTCATATAAAACTACCGTTAAGTCTAATTTTTTTTCCTCTCTGGGCCAGTGTTTTTGAAAGAATCTGCTAACTTCTATTCAAGTCGCAGTGATATAATCAATATCATTGTCCACCAAACCCAGTGCAAAACCAGTGGATGTTTGTTTTTTCGGAGAATTACAATCAAATTAATTTCGGCTCCACCGAAGAGGAATGTGCAGAACATTTAGCTTCAACAGGCGGGTGTCTGGGTCTTCCAAATCAGGCCAAATTACTACTGGTGCAGCCGGTAAGGGAGAAACCGGAGCACTTGGTGACTGTGAACAGCTTTTCCAGTTTGTCTAGGCTTGTGTCTGTTCATAGGTACGTGCTTAAGTTTATTGGGAGCCTAAAATGCAAACTTTACTCCAGGTATCCTGAGAGGTATGGAAACCTGAGAGTTCTTGACGAAAACTTGTATGCCAGGGCAATGAATTACATATTAGAATAGAACAGCACATTTATTTTCCCGAGATATTCAGGTATTTTGACAGTGATTCTAAGTTTGTTAAAGATATCCCAAACATTGTTAAACAACTCAATATATATCCTGATAATGAGGGGAATTCTAAGAGTGACAAGCAAATTCTCAAGATGGAAAAATGATAGAATTACAGATTTCCTGTTCTGTTTCCTAAGAATAGCTACATCACAAAATTAATTGTTTTACATT
>NC_087208.1:42006162-42021162 GCF_015104395.2 Macrobrachium nipponense | reverse complement strand
TACGAAAACCTTAGACATAAATCATATGAATAAATACAAATATGAACAATAATTATTAACCTTGCCTTCAGTTAGCCGGGAGGCCTGTTTTAATTACAGAGGCTTAGTGATAAGGAAGATTAGACTCATTACCGGCCGAGTTCAGTCCGGGATTACCTGGTAATTATCAGCGTGTCTTCCAAGTTGATCTGAGCTTTGCAGCTAAGAGAATTTCCTGTGGGTCGCCCCAGCCTGCTTTTTGAAATTGGGAAATGTTCTCCTGATAATCTTAATGCAGGATTTGTTTTTCTAAACGGAGATGAGGACGAAATCGGAGTGTTAATTCTCTCTCTCTCTCTCTCTCTCTCTCTCTCTCTCTCTCTCTCTCTCTCTCTCTCTCTCTTTCTCTTGACCCCGGTTTTAGAAAATTAATAATATTCTTCTCGTAATAATTTTCAATTTTCAAGGTTTTGGTTTTTGTATAAAGGGAAGGGTGGCAATATAGGGCTTAACTCTCTCTCTCTCTCTCTCTCTCTCTCTCTCTCTCTCTCTCTCTCTCCTTATCCAATGTAGAGTCATCATTCTAGTCTTGTCTCGATAGCCATCAAGATTGCTACGTAAGTAGATAGCCATCGTTCAATCGATTATAAAGAAAGAACCTCCTTTTATTATTATTACTATGATCATTTTCTCTTCTACGTCGTCATTCATATCCTCAGTCAAGCCATTTTGGTTCTAATAAACTAAAGAATAATTTTTTCCCCTTATAAAGCACCGAAAAGAGAGAGAGAGAGAGAGAGAGAGAGAGAGAGAGAGAGAGAGAGAGAGAGTAGTATAAGAAGCCTTATGGAATGAGTCTCATTAATTGAATATTTATGCAGAGAGAGAGAGAGAGAGAGAGAGAGACCTTACCTTACAGACCTTACATCTTGTTCGGGTTGCCCCATGTCCCTCAGTGTGAGGCACCTCTAATGTCTACCAGAGAGTTGCTAGTACATCTTCCGGTATATTTTGCATCTTCCAATCTTGGATGGTCTGGGATGCAGTTTAGATATTTGTCGAGCTTATTCTTAAACACATCTACGCTCACTCCTGATATATTCCTCAGAGAGAGAGAGAGAGAGAGAGAGAGAGAGAGAGAGAGAGAGCAAATGTTTACCTTCAGCTCTTAATGCTTGGATTCGTCTCCCAGTCCATTGACTCCCTCGCAACTTACTTCCATTCTTTACTGCTGGTTTCAAATTGGAAGGACAAAACCCATTATTTCAGGAGAACGGTTTAATTCCTTACCCTACTACTGAAGCGTTTAAGGAATTTATTTGGTTGTGAAAACAGAGTTCAGGTATTTATTCTTTTAGGTAAAAATACATCCCTGGTATTTTTAGTTTTCTGTATAAGAAAACTATTGTGCCGGCTTAGTCTGAATGTCGGTACTTTTTCTCTCCGCCCTCAGATCTTAAAAACTACTGAGGCTAGAGGGCTGCAAATTGGTATGTTGGTCATCCATCCACCAATCATCAAACGTCTCAAATTTCAATCCTCTAGCTACAGTAGTTTTGATTTTATTTAAGGTTAAAGTTAGCCATAATCGTGCTTCTGGCAACGATATCGGATAGGCCACCACCGGGTCTTAGTTGAAGTTTTATGGGCCGCGACTCATACAGCATTATACCGAGATCACAGAATAATAGATCCGTTTTCATTGGCCTTGATTATACGCTGTGGCGACTGTACATAAAACTCGACTGCGCCGAATAAACAACAGCGCATTTCTTACTGGTTTGCTAGAGAAATATATTCTGGGCAATTTTAGCAACTCCAAACATTTCGGGATATTTTTATTCAAGTAAATGTTTTTCAGTCATTTTTTGCTGGTAAAATACATTTTTGTTCTTTTTCTTACAAGTAAAAGTATTCTGGGTATTTGTTCCTAATAAAAAAATTGATCGTTTTTTTACTAACTTTTGTAAGTAAAAACATTTGAGTTAATTGTTTGGGGGGGATATTTTTTTAAGTAAACGCTTTTTCAGTCATTTTGTGTTACTAAAATACATTTTAGTCCTTTTTCTTATAATAAAAAATATTCTGGGTATTTTTTGCAAGTAAACACATTTCTGGCTGTCTTTTTACTAACTTTTGCAAGTAAAAACATTTGGGTTAATTTTTGATATATTTGATACTGGACAGACAAGACACCAGATTAATTGATGTATCTGAATGTGAGACCTTGAACAAATTGACAAGGTTTGACTTATTGTAAGTAATCCTTAATTGTATTTTTATTCACTTGTGTTTTTACATACATTTCTTCCTTGTTTTACTTCTCTTATTACCCATTTGTATTTGTTTTAATTACTCAACGCATTTTTCCCCTTTATTTTTACTCTGCATTCTTCGTCTTTTCGCAAATAACTTCTCTAAGTTGTATTGACGTTGTCTAATTAATTTTGAACTTTCAAATAATTTAATTCTATTTGTTTATATTTTCCTTCTTTTCATCTCCTGGTGTCTTTTACTTTCAAATATCTAACCATTTTTCTGCTTTTCCTATACATTATTCTGTTTTTCATAATAAAAATACACCAGTTTTATGGACAGAGAAAATGTATGGTTTTTCTCATTAACTTAATACTTTTTAACTGGCACTCCTCCATCTTTTATGAAATATGTGTATACTAAATTATTATTATTATTATTATTATTATTATTATTATTATTATTATTATTATTATTATTATTATTATTATTATTATTATTATTATTATTAACCTAGTATATTCAAATGGAACAAGCCCACATAAGGGACCACTGACTTGAAATTGAAGCACAGAAAGCAACGGTAATTACAGAAAGACAAGATCACTTATTAAAAAAAGGATGAAGTAAATTACCAATTTAATAAACAGTAAGAAATGTGAATAAAGTATGAGAAACGCAAGTATATTACAATAATAATTCAGGAAGGAACTCCCCACCCAGTTCGCGTTTCTCAATATCTTCCAAAGAGATTAAAATCTCAAACAGACTTAGATTATTATTCGTCCATTTGCGAGGAAACTCGTTCGTGAAATGGACGTACATCCGATGTACATCGTCGACGCCCCCGGAACTAATATGCAAGCAAAGCAAAATTTTAAAAAACCCTGGAATTACATAACATTACAAAAAAAGTTACTCGACTCTGAAACCTCGGATTTTTTGGTCAAGGGTCATACATGTCATCTGAATACCAGGTCACGTTTTCTTTACTGAATTACGTTCTCTTTTTTGGATTATGTGAAATGCTGGATTTCGTTTTCGTTAGTGGGTTACGTTTTCTTTTTTGGATTATGTTTTAAATGCTGGATTTCATTTTCGTTACTGGATTCCGTTTTCTTTGCTGGATTACATTTGCTTTACTGGGTTATGTTATCTTTACTGGGCTATGTTTTATCTTTATTGTCATGTATCTCTTTACTGGATTCCGTTTTCTTTGCTGGTTTCACATTTACTTTACTGATTATTTTATCTTTATTTGATTATGTTTTCTTTCCTGGATTACATTTTCTTTGCCGGATTACATTTACTTTGCTGGATTATGTTTTCTTTGTTAGATTACATTTTCCTTACTAGGTTACATTTTCTTTACTGTATTTCAATGACAACATGCCATGATTACAACTCTCTCTCTCTCTCTCTCTCTCTCTCTCTCTCTCTCTCATCTCTCTCTCTCTCTACTCTCTATATATATATATATATATATATATATATATATATATATATATATATATATATATATATATATATATATATATAGAGAGAGAGAGAGAGAGAGAGAGAGAGAGAGAGAGAGAGAGAGAATTTCATCTGTCATCAGCAACAATTGCTGTCTTTCTCTATGCATATATGGAGAGAGAGAGAGAGAGAGAGAGAGAGAGAGAGAGAGAGAGAGAGAGAGAATAATTTTTTCATTTTTCATCGTAATAACATCTGCCCTTGACGGAGTTTGTCATAATTACGACAGGAATATCCATTTCTCTCCTCTCTCTCTCTCTCTCTCTCTCTCTTTCTCTCTCTCTCTCATTTTTTATTACATTGATGGTTTAACTTAGCAAGTGTTGTCCCTGACAAAGAGATTAATCCCCGCGTAATGGTCATTTCTGCTTTCCGCCTTTTGCAGGTTATCAATTTTTTTTTCCTTTTTTCGTTCCTACTTTTTTTTTCTTTACTCTTTCGACTTTTATTAGGCAGCGTCAATTCCTTGATTGTGTCTTAATTAAATTCTTTTCTTCGTTCAGCCTGTGCCAAATGTTCTCTAGTGTTCGAGGAGTGAATTGTTCAATTATAAGTGGCGATTCAACTTTATAAATGGCTAAATAAAAAAAAAAAAAAACATTCAATTCCACGAAGCGTGCTGTAGGATTCACTAATCCAGGGATATTTCCTAATTTTTATTGTTGTTTTTTGACAAGTGAAATAATTTCTGCGACATTTTTCGTTTTCCGTTTTTGTGACAAGAAATATATGTACATATATGTATTTTATATATATATATATATATATATATATATATATATATATATATATATATTAGGGCTGTTGCCTCGTATAAAAAAGGCGCCCTATGAGGTAATGTTAGACTTTCGATAATCTTACTTGCGATAATCTTACACTAAGTCGGTTGTATTGCAATTCCTTATTCTTTGGAGTGTCTTGGGGTTTGTAGATCACTTACGAAGTCGGTGTTATCTTCTTTGTTATGACGACGATGTGTTAAACTCATGATGATTCGGCAATGATGTGAGGTTCTAGTAGAAACCACGAAGTACAAAAAATACTTATATTTCCTCTGAGATTACATGGTGAAAGATCAAGTAGTATTGTCAAGGTCTTCTAATGACGATAGCTTGATCATTCTGCCAATGATGATGGCTAATTCTATTCTGTTCCGACTACCATCTCGGTTACAAGTCATAAAGGAAGCAGACAGTAGCTCGAACATATGAACATACATACAAAATGAGACATACTACAGATCACGTAGGCCGTTTGAATTATAGGTCGCGGTAGTTGTCTCAAGCAGGGAGCTTGGACTAATGTTTCAAAACAAATGAATGACTACAGGTGACGGCACGTCAACTTAGCCTACATACTTTATTGTATACGTCATCTTAGCGTCTCTAGTCTGATCACATTCCTGCAAGCAATCTGGTTGACCTCTTTAGTTTTAGTCTTTTATATATATGGAATAACATTCCATATTTTTATTATGTAATCACTTACATAAAAGCTCGGTCAGCTACCAAAACCAACCACTGAATATTACTCAAGCTTGACTTACATTTAACTTATAGGAGTGTGATACAGACACTATGTGAATATATATAGACATATAGAAAATACTTATAAGTGAAAAAAAAAATCATGTTCATTCAAATACAGATTCAAGTAATAAGATATAAAACATAATATGCATATGATAGTATTCGTAAATAATAGTGATCATGTGATATATACTGATACAGTTTTTCACTTCATCTCTTTAAGATACATATGCTACAGAAAATACTAATGTACTCTGATAACATGATAAAAATCATATTTTAACTGATAAAAAATTTCATATATGAATTGATAAAATTATTAATGTTTATGCTGATTGATTCGTTGATTTTATGCTAACTGTTATATGTCTGCAGTTATTGGTAAGATAAAAGGTAACAGATTGATTATGTGCACTTTAAATAGATTCCTAGTGCGTACACGCAAAGATATATTTCAATTCTGTTATTTATGATCATTTATATAATAGATTCCTAGTGCGTACACGCAAAGATATATTTCGACTCTGTTATTTATGATCATTTATATATAGGATACATGATACTTTATATATAGGATACATGACCGAGGTTATACTACTACACATTTAACTAGCGTTCGAACAACTTTTCGTCCATTACACAGTTCCAGACAACCACCTATAGCCAAATGAAATGGCCAATTCTAAATGGTTAAAACAAGGGGAAAATTTGCCTGGGCGGGGTCCAATGTTCTACTTTGCGCTCATACTTGTTCTCTGTATCCTAAGCCACACGAATACGTTCGCAATGAATAAAATCATCCCCAGCATGAGTCCTTCGCAGCAACATAGAGTTGAATATCCTTCTGGTCGTAATTGTCGGAAGTATGTCCCTTTTGTAGTCGATTTCCGACAGCCACCGGAGCGTTCCGCATCAAAACGAGATTAACGACGGATACGGGTGTCGTCGAAGAAGTCCATGAGATAAGCTTATTCACTTATGATGGTGCTTATTCCTTTCACATTGTAGGCGGTTGTTACTTGACTGCCGTAGTCCACAGCGACGAACAATTTTTTTGAAGTTGCGATGTGAAACTCTCGTACTGCAGAATACTGTAACCAGGTTCCATTAATCAGCCTGCAAGTGAAATTATACTTGTCACATGGGCAAAGTAAATTCAGACAACATCAAATACGGGCGGGAGAAAGCCAGATTTAACCCACATGAATTCACTGATATTTTATGGAATTCAAAAGAGTCAGCTGTACAAAAATTTCTACTCCATGGCATTAACAATGAGTGAACTATCCAGGTCTATGATGACTGTAAAAAATATCCATAATTATAAATAAACAGATATGAATACGAATCCCAAAGAAAATTCGATATTACTGGTAGTAAGTTCTAGACAAAGAAGTGTGAAACGGAGCTGTTTGTAAGATTGCCAGGCAACATAAAGAGTCAAAGAGAATATTAATCATGATTCTGTATTCCTCTATGCTTACTGAAATTAAGTTGTGATAAAAAAAATCCGATCCTATGTGCCCCTAACAACAAAAGTTTCATATTTAAATTTCTCGCGCGCATCCTCTGAGGTTAATTTTTAAAACTTTATTTAATAGGCAGAGATGCAATGGAAGAACCCACTATGTAAACTAATTTCTATATAACTTTGGGTTTTTCAAGAAATGTGACATTTTTCCCATGAATGTGATTTACTTGAATTGTCATAGACTAATGTTGCAAGTAAATATTTCTAATTGTCTATGAGGTTCAGAAAAAATAATTCATTTTGTTGTTATAGAAATTCTATTTGCTTATTTTGTTTATTAATTTTAAAATGATTGCGATTCCTTAACCAAGTTTGCATTGCAATGCGGATAAGAATAGGTTATGGCTATGTATGTCATAATGATCTATGAACCACATGTGAAGTTCATGAGCTAAGCATTCCTTTCTACAGCCAACCTGCTTTGCGCGCGGTTTATTGAGGTTAAAAGGAACAACAATGCTGAATCGGCAAATGCGACAGGCACCTTCTAGAACTGATGACGTCGTCACCAGCTTAGGAGTTACGTTACTTGCTGTAAAAGATACGACTTTAGTATTTTCAAATGATATTTTTTGTTTTAATTCTCCACCCACATGAGAAGAATGTCTGAAAAAAAACAGTAC
Source organism: Macrobrachium nipponense (assembly GCF_015104395.2). Classification (NCBI taxonomy): domain Eukaryota; kingdom Metazoa; phylum Arthropoda; class Malacostraca; order Decapoda; family Palaemonidae; genus Macrobrachium; species Macrobrachium nipponense. The sequence continues at coordinate 42,013,726 of NC_087208.1, read as the reverse complement.
CAAAATTGAACAATATAATATTAGTTTCATGTTGGAAATCTGCATGATTGTAAATAAATGTAATTATGTTAAATTAGATATTCCTTATTCAAACTAATGAAAAGGGTTTCCATACCAATTTTAGATATACTATTTGCCCTGTAAGAACCTTATAGGATTATTCCATAGATAAACATTTTCACTTCTAGACTTCCTGACTTTAAAATCTATTTTATTTTATTTTATTTACATTGACTACGAATATAAATCACCGAACAGACAATATGTAAGTAGGTTTTGATATGTGTTTGAACTTTTAGCTTATTTGTCATTACTAAAGCATTAAGTTAGAGTTCAAATCTTTACGCATATATATTTGGATATTAATTAACCTATGGTTACGTTTTTGCTTATTGATTTTATCGTGATTCCTTTTTGTTATAATTTGTAACCCTTCCGACTTCTTACGGAGTGTATTATATCGACTCCACTTGTATCCATATTTATTTTATTTTTATATTTATGTTTATATATTTTTTATTTTATTTGATAAATTAATGGTTGGCTTGAATATGTGGAAAAGTTCTAACGGCGTACCGTATAAGGCTACTTGCGGTATCATTTCTACAGATACAAGATATAAATGATAAAGGTATTTAAAACCGTGAGAACCGCTATAATCCAGTTCAGATCCAATATCACGAATGTAACTCGTAAGACATTGACATTTTTTATTATCCATTATTCATACCAAACCAATTGACTCTGGGTGATAAAATATAGTATTGGTTTTCTTAATGGAAAGGAATTCACACAACGAGTTAAGGAGATTATTATCGATTTACACCATCCGAGTCAGCTTATTATTATGTGTTGAATTCCAGTTTACTGATTTAGCACTCATAAATATTCCTTGCGCACTCAATTGCGGTGTTTTGTTTTAGTGCTATTAATTCTATACAACGTGTCAAGGAACTATTTACACTAAGAAGTGTTTATTTCCTTTGTCAGACTTGTAACTCTGTTAATGATTCTATGTGTATTCTTTCATTGATTGATTTGGCATGGGATAGGCCCTTAAACTGACAGGTGTCTTAGTGTATCCCTTGCTTTCATGACACGTGTTACAATTAGTTGTGTGCTTTTTATATCTGTAAGCATTGTAGGCCAGTAAAACAGTGATTTGGCTTTCTGTGACATAATAGAGAACCCTGGATGGACGGGGAATGCCACCAGTTTAGGACGATTGGTATGAAAGATATTATTACTACTCACCTGGTCGTTAGTCACCTGCTGTGTTCTTCGGGTTTCCTCGTCACGGACCTACATATAATATTACATTTGATTACATTATTCTGATACACATACTTTAAATATACTTTTGCTTTAGGGTTTCTGCTCGAAGTGTTTTATTGTTTTGCTTAGCCGCTGCCCTGTTTCCTTTTGAAGTGTTTATTGTTTTGCTTAGCTGCTGACCCTGTTACCGTTTGAAGTGTTTATTGTTTTGCTTATTGCTGTTGACTCTTGCTTTGTTCAGTTTGTAACAGGTTCGGCGCTCCAACCCAGATATTCAATGCTCGCGATCTCTTGGGTTAATGAATTTTCTTGTTTAGATACGGTTTTAACAATAGGCACGGATATTTCTATATCTTTTAGTCCAATTAATGGTTCTTTGCAGTATGGTGCGGGATTGCGGGATAATGCGTCAGCTATGATAATTGCTTTCCCAGTTGATATCTTAACTTGGCTCCAAAGACCTGAATGATCATTTGCCACCGAGCTCTTTTGGGACTGTGATTAAAGCCTTTGAAAAACTCGGTAAGTGACTTATGGTCAGTAAGGATTTTCAACAGGATAGCGTATTATGAACTTAAAATGTACTATGAGTTAACGATACCTAGCCCTTCCTTGCCTATTACTGCATATTTACTTTCAGAGGGCTTTAGTTTACGTGAATAAAAAGCTATAGGAAAGAACTGTTTATCATATTGCTGAAGTAGTACCCCTCTTACCCTTGGTCTGAGGCATCTGTTGCTATAAAAAAAATCCTTATTTAAATCAGGGATTTTTAAGTTAGGTGAGCTGCATTATTCCGCTTTTAAGATATCGAACGCCTGTTGATGCTTTTTAGACCATAATCATCTATGCTCTTCTTCGTAAGATCTATTAAGGAGCTGTGATGATTGATGAGTTACTATTTACATACGATTGAAATACCCACTACAGCGCAAAAGTGCTGTGTCCCCTTTTTACGTTAATAGGTACTGGAAGTTATGAATAGCCGACACCCTTACCATGGACTACTTTAAGACCTTGACCAGACACATAAAACCTAGATAAACATGTTCGGTTTTTTTAATAACTCACATTTAGATATTTTACTCTGAGATTATTTGTCTTTGTCTCTATAAGCACTAGCTCTAGTTTCATGTGAATGTACTTCTAAGGTATTTAGAAAAGATTATAAGACCAACCATATAAGCATGTAGGGTATCCCCTAAAAGTCTCCCAAACACTATATTGTAATTGGGGCGCAACGTAAGCCGGAGGCATACGTAAAAATTGATAATGTCCCCTGAGTGTGCTGGAAACGGTGTATGAGGTACAATCACTTAGGTAATGGTATCTGGTAAAAGCCTTTAAGTAAGTCGCCAAGCTGGTGATAAATTTATTCTAACCTAACAGAGATAAGTTGTCGTCGGTACATGGCACTGGAAACTATCGGGAGTCGTTTCCTTGTTTAAGCGACAGAAATCTACGCAGATACGCCAAGTCCGATCTTTTATGGCATGACGTTTGAGGGAAAATTATATGGGCTTATTTATCTTTATTTTGAAATTTCATTGAGAGTCTATACGAAGGTACGTATATAGCTTTATTTTTGTCTTAGACCGTATTTTTGTGTTAAATTACATCTGTTTTTCCCCAGAGATCACTCGCTAGTGGAGAAACTTCCTGGTATTCAGATAAAAGATAAAAAAAAAATTTCTGCTGAATCACCTCTGCTTGAATGACTTTACGGATATTACTTTAGATAGAGTATAAAAGAGATTCATCTACGACTGATTGGGAGTGATTAAAAAATTAGCAACAATAAGAAAATGCGATATTTATAACTTCCGTATCCCCGATAGTATAGGTTTGTGGATCACTAGATTTAACTTGTTGCTGCGAGTCAACCGTGTCTAGGGCTTTGTGTTCGCGGAAATCGTTATATTTTGTTTCAGTGTCGGGAAGGATTAAAACTTTCATTTCCAGCAAGGTCTTTTTACATGCACTAAGACATTCGAGGGTGCATGCTTTATCACGATTTATGAGACAAATGATTTGTTCTTCTATATAAGTTATTATTTCATTAACTGTCTCTTTTTGTTCTAACGGATTTTAATATGTTTGAAGGTTTATAGAATTTTCCTTTGATAAACACGCCTTATTTTGCAGGAGGTAAGATAATATTTTGTATACCCCTAGATGGATATCTTACAATTACACTAGATACAGATCAATGTTTTTTTTATAACTATAGAGGTATCTGTAAGCGCTCTGCTTATCCGGACTTCTCATTAGGGAAGTTCGAACAACAGACAGTGAGTCCGTAAATACAGGATATTACGTGTACTAAAGGAATAAAACTTGATATTCTAATTTTTTACGGTGCGTACAGTCGGGCTTAATCCACCACTACTTATAATAACTTATGTATTAAAAAAACGAGAACATGCTCTGATTACTTGATACGGTCATGTGATTCATAGGGAAATTCTTTTTTAATTCAAAAAGGTATCGGCATGAAAAAAGGTATAGTATAAATGATCCAACATCGTTTTTCCTCTCCGCTGAAGTCGCTTATGTGGAATGTTGCTTTGCTTTGAACACTCGCAGATTTAACTGACCCTGACCGTCTGACTAGATGACACAGTAACCAAGTTTGCTTTGATTGATTCTGATATTAGGGCTACTGTTTACCATCGGCAACGTATTGTGTGTTTTTAGCATTCTGTTGTTGGTTACGTATAAAGCAACGAACGTATGAATGACGAATTATTAGGAACTGAGCGATTACTATTAAGACAAGTTTATCTCTACTGCATTCAATATTAACTGTTTGTACTTGCTGTTGTTTACTTCATTCTTTGCTAAAATTTGAAATAGTGAGGGATCCTGGTCAGCGCATTTAGCCTAATGAAAGTTTTTTACAGACATGTTATTCCTTGCAATCCAGCCGTATTTTTAAAGTTAAGTTAAGTTGAGTCGTTGAGGTTCGATATTTTATACAACTCAAAAAACTCAGGCTAAAACTGTGATCGGACTTTGCAAAGGAGCATTTATTGTCATGACCCGAAATAGTGTTACATCTAATTTATCTAGATTGTCCGGGTGTTCCACTTGTTTTTGTGTGTTTTCTAATCACTACGGTGCCTAACGACCCTATCCATGCATCTGTATAAATACAGACGTCCACTGCGTAAACGCATATTCACTGTTTAATATGATTTGTTACGTAAAGGATTAATAATCACCCAAAATGATAAAATTAACATAGTATATGATTATGATATTTCAGGAGAACTTCTGGAAACAGAAACTCAAAGATAAAAAACTCGCAGTAGCGAAATCTCAATGATGTAGATCATTTCTGTAAAAAGGTAAGATTAAGAATGTCTCATAACTCAGCCACAGGAATAACGAAATTCGACCTGCAAAGGAAAACACTCAGTTACTCCAAATGAATAAAAAATTGTACTTAGCTTGCTTTTGTGGGAAGTCACGGTGTTCCGATAACGACACACACGGCCTTGGTCCTCCTTCCGCAATTTAGCGGATGACCTGGTTTGGCTTCAGTTTTGTTTTCCCGGTGCGCGTTTTTTGGATGATTCGAGCCCTTGAAGATCCGATGCTGCAGACGTGTTCGGTTTTGTTTTCTTGAAGTGCTGGAAACGCTCACTAACGATGTTTTCTTGAATGATTCTAATGAGAGACGAAGCTTGCGTTGCCGTAGGAAAAGGACACGACGGGTTTTGTTTCTTGAAGTTATTCACTACTGAAACGCTCACTAAACGATGATACTAAGTTGCTTGAAGAATCTCTTGCTTTCGTCGTCGTTGACTTGTGTAATGATACATTATTCGTTGTTCTTCGGAAGACGTTGAAGAGTTCTTGTTGTTTTCTGAAGTCGCTCACTAAACGATGATACTAGGTTGCTTGAAGAATCTACTGCTTTCGTCGTCGTTGACTTCTGATGATACATTGTTCATTATTCTTTGGAAGATATTGTAGAGTTCTTCTGGTAATCTGCTACCAATATTAGGGCTGTTGCCTCGTATAATAAGGCTCCCTATGAGGTAATGTTAGACTTGCGATAATCTTACGCTAAGTCGGTTGGTATTGCACTTCCATATTCATTGGAGTGTCTTGGGGTTTGTAGATCACTTACCGAGTCGGTGTTATCTTCTTTGGTTATGACGACGATGTGTTAAACTCATGATGATTCGGCAATGATGTGAGGTTCTAGTAGAAACCACGAAGTACAAAAAAATACGTATATTCTCTGAGATTACATGATGAAGATCAAGTAGGATTGTACAGGTGTTCTAATGACGATGGCTTGATCGCTTCTGCCAATGATGATGGCTAATTCTATTCTGTCTACCATCTCGGTTTACAAGTCATAAAGGAAGCAGACAGTAGCTCGAACATACATACAAAATGAGACACACTACAGATCACGTAGGCCGTTTGAGTTATAGGTCGCGGTAGTTGTCTCAAGCAGGGAGCTTGGACTAATGTTTCAAAACAAATGAATGACCACAGGTGACGGCATGTCAACTTAGCCTACATACTTTATTGCATACGTCATCTTAGCGTCTCTAGTCTGATCACATTCTTGCAAGCAATCTGGTTGACCTCTTTAGTTTTAAGTCTTTTATATATATGGGATAACATTCCATATTTTTATTATGTAATCACTTACATATATATATATATATATATATATATATATATATATATATATATATATATATATACGTATATATACGTATAAATGCATAAATAAAAATAAAAATATAAGCCACGAAGGAAAGATAAACAACGGCGTTCTGCAAGATCTTTCGACTCAACGTCCTTTACTTAGCAGACAAACTGACTTACGTACATGAGAAAGGTCGTATAAATGACAGATAGGGATTATAAGGAGATTAGTACCTAGAATCATACACACCTGGAGAATGAGTAACCTTTCCAAACAAGTATAAACATAGGTACAATTCAAGAAAAAAAGATTAAGTCCAACTGCTCGACACAGGGACAAGACAATTAAAGGATTATACAGGGCGGCAGCTGACCACATTCAGATCTTTGGTAAACAAAAGCTTATTCACAAAACATATTACAAAGAAAATATCTCAAATGCAACTAATTTGTATTTAAGTCTGTAATTAATACTATGTATGTATACTATATATACATACATATGTCAATATAGATATATATCTATATACATGATTTCCCAACTAGGGTTGCAGCTTGTTTTATAATAATAATAATAATAATAATAATAATAATAATAATAATAATAATAATAATAATTTTAACCTGCTCGTGGGAACTTCTGTTGTGCTATTGTCCTGTCAATAATTCACACTTAAAATCAAGCCATGTCTGGATCTTGTTATATAACGTAATATGTTTTGGCAAAATTAACCAGAGTAATTCCCGCTCCATTATGGCTCAATAACTACCTCCCATTATCAGGAAGCACACGTAAAAGACCTTTTGATAATGTAGCATTTTGAACAGGTCATTAAACAGGTGGCTTTAATAGCCGTAGCTCTTTCATAAGAGACCAGGGCTTGATATTGTATTAGGATTATTGCCGGTGAGATCAAAGTTTCTTTTTGTTAACCTCAATATAAAATGAAGCATGTGAATATAATTTCCTTGATAAAATGAAGTGTGTGAAGATGTGTATATTATACTTCCTTGTTATGGCTTTTCAATATACATGATGCATATTCAAAATAGTGGCGATAATTTCTTTCAATTTTCAAGAAAAATAGTTATCCATCATTATTGTACAGGTATATATACAATACTATCTATCTATATATATATATATATATATATAATATATATATATACTATATATATATATATATATATATATATATATTTGTACACAAATCACAACTCTCATATAGTTAAGTAAACCCGCACTACCCTCCCCCAACACATCATTTGCTAAGCTGAGCAAACACTCCTTTCTGTCATCACAGGGGTATTGGGAGGTAAGACATCATTCAACATACAAGAATTCAATTAACTTTTCCTCTTTTAGTATTGCGTAAAAGAAAACTATTGTTACGGCGTTGTCTGTCCGTCAGCACTTTTTTCTGTCCGCCCTCAGATCTTAAAAAAACTACTGAGCTAGACGGCTGCAAATTAGATGTGTATCATCCAGTCCCCAGTCGTCGAACATACCAGGCTCGTGCTTTTGCACCGATATAGGATATGGCCACCATCAGGCCGTGGTTAAAGTTTCAAGGGCCGCTGCTCATACAGCATTGTATCAAGACCACCAAAAGCT
>NC_087208.1:41993662-42003662 GCF_015104395.2 Macrobrachium nipponense | reverse complement strand
GCAGGCTCTAAAAAATTTTGTGATAAGACATCTTTTGATCATGCAATTACTGAAACTACCAGTCCAATTTATCCGGTGGTTGTTTGCACTTAAAAAAATGAATCTTGCATTAGATGTTTGCCCATTTTTTGACATAATATTTATGCTGCTTGATTTTTACTTCTAGACCGTGCCAGATTGTCCGAGATAAAAGGAGGGGCGTCCATACTTGGAATTTTTTATATATTATGTTGTTGCTTTCCCTGGGACCATTTTTTACAACATTCCTTTTATTGTGTTATTATAGGAAAAAACGAAGTTGAATTAAAAGATTTAAGGTAAACCTCGTTTTTGTTTCATTCATTTTGTTTTGTTTATTTTATATTTTATTTATTCTTCTTATACGAAATTCGTATCTAGTTCCCAATACACCTAATCTTTTCCCTCCCACTAAAAAAAAATAAATAAAACATTTCCACCGTATTTTCTGTTATTGTTTTTTCCCTAAAATAGAAAAACAAAAAACACTTAATAGAAACGAAAATAGAAATTAAAGAAAAAATTCCTTCAGAGAAAACAACCGAAGGAATCTGTAAATAAGGCAATTAATTGCTTCTGAAAGACGAAGAAACTCAAATTATTTTTTTTTTCTCTTGAAAAAAAAAAACTTGTCTTCGGCAATCGTAGGTTTTTGTAATTTGTTTTAATTAGAAGCATTTCCGATTAAAACTGTTTCTTGATCAATTTTCCTGCAAAGAAGAAAGTTTACTTGTGTCAAGTGAAAATTGCTGTGTTGTTTGTTTGTTTGTTTTTTTTCTTTTGTAGTTTCGAGCTAAATACGATATATCTTTAATGGTAAATGTTGGGAAGTTAGTATATTTTGTTATTTATTTCCAACGGTTCATATTATACACTCACACACACACACACACACACAAATATATATATATATATATATATATATATATATATATATATATATATATATATATATATATATATATATACAAAGAGATAGAGGATAACAGAGAGAGAGGGAGAGAGAGAGAGGTTAGCAAGGAGAAAGAGAAACAACAGACAGCAGGAACGTAACACTAAGAAGAGAGAGAGAGAAAGAGAGAGTCTGTCAGATCTCAGCCACAGAGTCGTCCGTATCACGAAACGAGAAACAAATAGGACCTGATCCCTTCAACCGACACTCGAATCGTTCAATATTGTGTCCAAATCCAGACATTCGCCAAACAGGACGGTTCAATATATCACGTCATGCAAATAAAGGTTATTCTTTTCTTTCCAGAGATTCATCCAGTAGTTTGTGTGTTCGTATCACTGTATATACACACACACACAACATATGTACATATATATATATATATATATATATATATATATATATATATATATATAATATATATATATATATATATATATATATATATATATATATATATATATATATATATATATATATATGTATATATATATATATATATATATATATATATATATATATATATATATATATATATATATATATATATATATATATATATTTATATATACATATATATATATATATATATATATATATATATATATATATACACATATATAAACTGCTAGAAATAAAATAACTGGTATTGGATAAATCAGGGAATTTGAGAAAGAACTGGTATGAGATAAGCTAGATAATTTAATTAACAGAATTGGTATTAAATAATCCACCAGAGTTTAATTTTAATTTTTAAGAGAACTAGATAAGCCAGAGAATTTAATTAAGAACTGGTATTATATAAATCAGAGAATTTGAGAAACGCCTGGTATTAAATACGAGAAAAAAATTTGTGATAGAAACTGGCATTAGATATGTTAAGAATTTGAGAAAGATCTGGTATTAGATACGTGAAAACAATTTGTGAAAGAACTGGTATTAGATATGTTAGAGAATTTGAGTAAGACCTGTTTTTAGATACGTGAAAGAAAACAATTTGTTGAAAGAACTGGTATTATTGGTATGTTAGAGAATTTAAGAAAGCACTGGTATTTAGAGAATTTAAGAAAGCACTGGTATTAAATAAACCGAGAATTTGAGGAAGAACTGGTATTAGATAGCTCACAGAATTTGAGAGAGAATTAAGTCAGAGATTTTTTGAGAGAGACCGGTATTAGATAAAGTCAGATTTTTTTTTTAGAGAGAGAGAGAGAGAGAGAGATGAGAGAGAGAGGAGAGAGAGAGAGAGAGAGAGCTAGAAGTAGCATATACAAAAGACTGCAGCTGAACTGGAAGAAGTGGAGAAATAAGACTTTTCGGAAAGTGGAAAGTCAATAAGACTCCATAAAGGCGAATGGACAAAAAAATAAACATGAATGTGCTCCAAAGAATAATATTAAGGAGAGGAGAGAATACGGTCGTTTTTTTAGAATAGAAGGTTGGCGTTCTCAGAGCTGATGGAATAGATATAACGAAGGTATTTGAGAGTTTAAAAAGCATTCGAGAATGCATGAAAAGAGACGAATGCTGCCAGTGAGCCTCGTGTATGCACTGTGGGCGTTATTTAAGGATCTGTCGCAACGTCCCTTTATCCCTCAGATGCATTTACATTAAGCCTTCTACTCTCCAATCCCTAATGCTATCCAACTTCTCTAGCTATTATTTCTAATTTATCTGTGGAGTTGAACAATAGTTCCACATCCAGTTTCTTGTATTTCATTTCCAGTAATTTCTAGATCTATTTATCATGCTGTTCAACCACTCCAATTCTATCTTTTCACTGTCTTATGCATTGAAGGACTGAAAGGGGCCCATTGCCTGGCTTAACAGCCTAAATTCCCCAATATCAAATCAAGAAGAGTTTTATAGAATCATTTTACCAAGACAAAGCCCAAATAACTATGAAAAACTTCCCGTATACCAGTTTTACCTTAAGGTAAATTTAATTACCCCCCCACACAAATCAAATCAAGGAGAGTTACAGAATGATTTTATCAAGACAAATGCAAAAATAATTATAAAAATAATGTGGCTTTCCACCAGTTACCTTAATGTAATGGTTTTTGCCAAATTGTATTTATGGTGTACTGGTAAAAGATCCATAAAGGAAATTTCAACTCAATGTATTTTTTCTCCCAGGCCAGGTCGAAACTATTAGGTTTTTCCAATGTGCAGTTATTAGGGTGCACCAATGCACTCTCTTTACCTATAATGAGAATGGGTTTTTGTAAAGCTGCATTAATATTATATTTTTTTTGGGGGGGGTGCATCGATGAATATTTCAACCATGAAATAACATGACATTGGGTTGGGAAAAGGGGTAGTCCCGATAAATATTTTTTTTTAGTACAGTAAATTCTGTTTTCAGAACTAAATAAGAGTGGTTGGATTATGACATGATTATAAAACTATAAAATGTGAAAGTTATTTAATATAGGATGGGTATTTTAGGAATTAAATTCTGTTTCCAGAACCAAATAAGAATGGCTGGATTATGATATGAATAAGAAACTATAATCTGTGAAATTTATTTAATATATAGGATGGGTATTTTAGGAATTAAATTCTGTTTTCAGAATCAAATAAGAATGGTTGAATTATGACATGAATAAAAAACTATAATCTGTGAAAATTATTTAATATAGAGGATGGGTATTTGAAGAATTAGATTTGTTATATACATTAAAGAATTGACATTTAAAGCATAGTGGTTTTAAGGGAAACTGAATGCAGGAGGACATTTAAAAAGATAAAAAAATTTAATTAAAAATAATAAAAATATATAGGTTGATATGCAATGGAAACTGATCTTTACAAAGCTTTGTAAACTGAAGCTTTGCAAAACTTTGTTAACTGAGGTTCCACAAACCTTTGTGAACTGAAGAGTCACAAAACTTTGCGAACTGAAGCTCCACAAAGATGGGAACTGAAGCTTTACAAAAAGCTTTGCAAACTGAAGATTTTTAAAGCTTTGTAGTTTCTCAGTCCATAAAGCTTTACAAAATGAATCTTCATAATTTTTTTGTGAACTAAGCCTTTGCCAAGCTTTATGAACTAAAGCCATACATATACAAATACAAAGCTCTAAAATTGAATATTGACAACGCCATCTCAACTGAAGCTTCACAAAGCTCTCTGAGCTTAAGCTGTTATAAGCTTTGTAAACAAAATGGAAAAGGGAGAACTTAGTCCTGGAAAACAGAGTCCCATTTACATTTGAAGGAGGAAAGAGAAAAAAAAACATTGTCGAACCTAATCATCTAATAGGGACGTGTTTCGCCAGAAAAAAAAATACTCCAAAACTGAGACCCAGGGTTTTACGAACGTGTGTAAGTGGGGGAGAGGTGTTTGCAGGGCCTGGTAAACGGTAGGTAAATAGTGGATAAACAGTTGATAAGTAGAGAGGGATTGGTGGTTCACGTAGGGTTTGGTATAAACAGTAGATAAACAGTATTAACTAGGGAGAGGTTTGGAGAGAGGTAGGAATCAGGACAAATCCCTTAAACAGATGCCTGTGGCGTTGGGGATGATTGAACCACGATGATCTTCATCTCTCTCTCTCTCTCTCTCTCTCTCTCTCATCTCTCTCTCTCTCTCTCTCTCTCTCTCTGTTCTAATAGATATATAATAGCTTTTTGGCTCTCAGGATTCCATACCATAAGGTAACTATAAAATTCTACAGAGTTTAATTGACAATATTATTAAATAATTGGAGATCACTTGTGAAGGGAACTTGGAACGTATAGAAATGAATAATTCATGATGTCAGTGATATATATATATATATATATATATATATATATATATATATATATATATATATATATATATATATATATATATATATATAGAGAGAGAGAGAGAGAGAGAGAGAGAGAGAGAGAGAGAGAGACAGAGAGAGAGAGAGAGAGAGAGCGAGAAGTAGCTTATGCAAAAGATGCCGCTGAACTGGAAGAAGTGGAGAAATAAGACTTCTCGGAAAGTGGAAAGTCAATAAGACTCCATAAAGGCGAAGGGAAAAATAAACATGAATGTGCTCCAAAGAATATACAAGGAGAGGGAGAAATTACGGTCGTTTTTCGAGCAATAGAAGGTTTGACGTTCTTAAAGAGCTGATGGAATAAGATATAACAAAGGTGTATGAGAGTTTAAAAAGCATTCGAGAATGCATGAAAAGGGACGAATGCTGCCAGTGAGCCTCTTGTAGTGCACTGTGGGCGTTTAGATAAGGATCTTTCGAAACGTCCCTTTAGCCCTTAGATGCATTTACATTTAAGCTCTCTACTGTCCAACTTCTCTAGCTATTATTTCTAACTTTATCTGTAGAGGTGAACAATAGTTCCACATTCAGATTCTTGTATTTCATTTCCAGTATTTTCTGGATCTATTTATCGTTCTGTTCAACCACTCCAATTCTATCTTTTCACTGTCTTATGCATTGAAGGGCTGAAAGGGGCCCAGTGCCTGGCTTGACAGCCTAAATTCCACAATATCAAATCAAGAAGAGTTATAGAATCATTTTACCAAGACAAAACCCAAATAACTATGAACAAACTTCCAATATACCAATTACCTTAAGGTAAGATTTAATTCCACAATATCAAATCAATGAGAGCTACAGAATGATTTTATCGAGACAAATACCAAATAATTATGAAAACAATGCGACTTTACACCAGTTACCTTAATGTAATGTGTGCCAAAAGAGTATTTATGGTGTACTGGTAAAAGATCATAAAGGTATTTCGTCAACACAATGTATTTTTTCCCTCAGGCCAGGTCGAAACTATTATGTTTTTCCAATGAGCAGTTATTAGGGTGCACCAATGCACTCTCTTTACCTTTAATGAGAATGGGTTTTGTAGAGCTGCATTAATATTAGTTTTTTTTTATGCATCGATGAATATTTCAACCGTGAAATAATATGACATTGGCAAAAGAGGTAGCCCCGATAAATATCTTTTTTAGTACAGTAAATTCTGTTTTCAGAACTAAATAAGAGTGGTAGGATTATGACATGAATAACAACTGTAAACTGTGAATGTTATTTAATATATAGGATGGATGTTTTAGGAACTAAATTCTTTTTTCAGAAAAAATAAGAATGATTAGACTATGACATGAAAAAACTATAAACTGTGAAAGTTATTTAATATATAGGATGGGTATTTTAGAAATTAAATTCTGTTTTCAGAACCAAATAAGAATGGTTGGATTATGACATGAATATAAAACTATAAACTGTGAAAGTTATTTAATATAGGATTTGTATTTTAGGAATTAAATTCTGTTTTCAGAACCAAATATGAATGATTAAATTATGACATGAATAAAAACTGTAAACTGTGAAAGATTTAATATATAGGATTTGTATTGTAGGGATTAAATTCTGTTTTTAGAGCCAAATAAGAATGACTGGATTATGACATGAATAAAAACCTATAATCTGTGAAAGTTATTTAATATATAGGATGGGTATTTTAAGAATTAAATTCTGTTTTCAGAACCAAATAAGAATAGTTGGATTATGGTATGAATAAAATATTATAAACTGTGAAAGTTATTTAATACATAGGATGGGTATTTTAGGAATTAAATTCTGTTTTCAGAACCAAATAAGAATGGCTGGATTATGACATGAATAAAAAAACTATAATCTGTGAAAGTTATTTAATATAGAGGATGGGTATTTTAGGAATTAGATTTGTTATATACATTAAAAAAATTAACATTTAAAACATAGTGGATTTAAGGGACACTTAATAAAAGAGGACATTTAAAAAGATAAAATAAAATTAAAAAATAAAAATATATTGGTTTAATATGCAATGGGAAACTGATCTTTGCAAAGCTTTGTAAACTGAAGATTTGGCAAAGCTTTTGTGAATTGATTCACAGAAACTTTGCGAACTGAAGCTCCACAAAGCTAGGAAACTTGAAGCTTTACAAAAAGCTTTGCAAACTGAAGCTTTTCGAAGCTTTGTAGATTCTCAGTCCATAAAGCTTTACAAAATGAATCTTCATAAAGTTTTGTGAACTAAAGCTTTGCCAAGCTTTATGAACTAAAGCCATACATATACAAAGCTCTCTAAAATGAATATTGACAAAGCCATCTCAACTGAAGTTTCACAAAGCTCTCTGAACTTAAGCTTTTATAAGCTTTGTAAACAAAATGGAAAAGGGAGAACATAGTTCTGGAAAACACAGAGTCCCATTTACACTTGTAAGAGGAGAGAGAGAAAAAAAAACATTGTCGATCCTAATAATCTAATAGGGACGTGTTTCCCCTGAAAAAAGAAAAACACTAAAATTGAGACCCAGGGTTTTACGAACGTGTGTAAGTGGGGGAAAGGTGTTTGCAGGGCCTAGTAAACGGTAGGTAAACAGTGGATAAACAGTTGATAAGTAGAGAGGGATTGGTGGTTCACGTAGGGTTTGGTATAAACAGTAGATAAACAGTATTAACTAAGGAGAGGTTTGGAGAGAGGTAGGAATCAGGACAAATCCCTTAAAAACAGATGCCTGTGGCGTTGGGGATGATTGAATCACGATGATCTTCTCTCTCTCTCTCTCTCTCTCTCTCACTGTTCTAATAGATATATAATAGATTTCTGGATATCAGGGTTCCATAGCATAAGGTAACTATAAAATTCTACAGTTTAATTGACAATATTATTAAATAATTGGAGATCACTTGTGAAGGGGACTTGGATATATAGAAATGAATAATTTATTATGGGAGATACAGTTTGAAATATATATAACTTTCTTATGCTAATATTCACAAGGCAAATGTCAGGGAGATATATATATA
Source organism: Macrobrachium nipponense (assembly GCF_015104395.2). Classification (NCBI taxonomy): domain Eukaryota; kingdom Metazoa; phylum Arthropoda; class Malacostraca; order Decapoda; family Palaemonidae; genus Macrobrachium; species Macrobrachium nipponense. Next base: position 41,995,878 of record NC_087208.1, on the reverse strand, counting down.
TATATATATATATATATATATATATATATATATATATATATATATATATATATACTATATATTTTTACATATATAGATATATATATATATATATATATATATATATATATATATATATATATATATATATATATATATATATATTATATAATATAGAGAGAGAGAGAGAGACGATGAGAGAGGAGAGAGAGAGACAAACCCAGCAGGAATGACTGGAACAGACAGCCATTAGTATCTCCACTTCAGTGATTCCAAGTTTGCTTCCCAAAAACGATCACTGCAGCTGGCCTTGCGAATTGACATTCCCAACAGAAATGTTTGTGGATGTGCTTCGTTTGATCCATTTCAGCAGGGACGTTGACCATCGTCATTGGAACGCCAGTGTACGTGCGCCAAAAATGCGCGAGTGACAATATTACGTTGTAAAGGAATTATGTTATGTTGGTGGTAGTCTCTAGGTAAGTCTGAAGAATGAATATTTACTATTGGCATTGTTCAGGATTTTTATAAATGAAACAAACAAACAACAACAAAGAAAAAACGAGAGAGAGAGAGAGAGAGAGAGAGAGAGAGAGAGAGAGAGGAGAGAGAGAGAGAGAGAGAATTTTAATCCTATCTGCAGTACATTACTTGATGGATTTAATTTTTACATTTGTTTCTAATAGAGAGAGAGAGAGAGAATCCATACCTATTTGCAATACTTTATGCATTTAATTTATACATTTGTTTCTAAGAGAGAGAGAGAGAGAATCTAAAGTGTTAAATAACATTCCCACTATATTTCACTTTATGATGATGCAGTTCATTTATGTAATTGTTGCTGAGAGAGAGAGAGAGAGAGAGAGAGAGAGAGAGAGAGAGAGAGAGAGAGAGAGAGAGACTTGAATTTGATTTCTAGAAAGCGAATTTTGACAGACAGGTGACGATCAGTGATCGACCTCTCCATTCCCGGGTGTGAGGTCATGGTCTGAATACGTAATGACGTAACATTTTCATTATTTTCGTTAGTCAACCTATTTCAAGTAGCGACATTATTTTGAGGTGTAACATTATTTGAAAGTGTGACATTATTTTAATGTGTAACGTTATTTTAAGGTGCACGTCAGTTAAAAGTGTAATATCATTTTACGTTGCGACATTATTTTAAGGTGTAACATTATTTAAAGGTGTGACATTATTTTAAGGTGCACATTTATTTTAATTTGCGACGTTATTTAAAGGTGTAGCCTAATTTTAAGTTGCAGCCATTATTTTGATGTGTAACATAATTTTAAGTTGCAACTTTATTTTAAAGTAAAAAAATTATTTTAGGGTGCAACATTATTTCAAGTTGCAACAGTATTTAGCTGCGGCCCTTATTTTAAGGTGCAACCCTTATTTTAAGGTGCAACCCTTATTTTAAAGTGCAACCCTTATTTTAAAGGTGCAACCCTTACTTTAAGGGGCAACATTATTTTAAAACGTAACCCTTATTTTAAAGGTGTACCTTATTTTAAAGGTGTAACCCTTATTTTAAAGTGCAACCCTTATTTGGAGATGCAACCTTTAAGGAGCAACCACTTATTTTAAGGTGCACTTCTTATTTTAAGTTGCAACCCTTACTTTAAAGTGCAATCATTATTTTAAGGTGCAACATTATTTCAAAACAACCCTTATTTTGAGGTCCAACCTTATTTTAAGGTGCAACCCTTATTTTAATGTGCAACATTATTTTAAAGTGTAACCCTTTTATTTTTTTAAATAGTAACCCTTATTTTAAAGTGTAACCCTTATTCTGAGGTGCAACTCTTATTTGTAAGGGACAACCCTTATTTTTAAGGGGCAACCCTTATTTTTAAGAGACAACCCTTATTTTTAAGGAACAACCTATATTTTTAGGGGCAACCCTTATTTTAAGGTGCAACATTATTTTAAAGAGTAACACTTATATATTTAGGTGCAATCCTTCTTTTTTAGTTGCAACCCCTTTAATTTTCTTACGGTGCAACCCTTCCACCTTTCCTTACGCCCCTCCCGCGCACGTTAATAACTCAAATATCCGAGATCTCCCTTCGAAAGAATGAGAGAGAGAACATTCATTGTTAAACTCTCAAAAAATGCCAAAAGTAATCGACAGTTTCAATGCCCGTTTGTCTTAAGTAAGGAAGACATATTGTCACTCCATTTGAAATAAAAAAAAATAAACGCACCCTAAGGATTAATGTTTCATCTCAGAT
>NC_087208.1:41983662-41986162 GCF_015104395.2 Macrobrachium nipponense | reverse complement strand
TTGCGCTGGAATTTGATATTAATGTTTTTAGATGTTTAGGAGTTTTGAAGCTTGATTATTCCAGGAGATTTATACAAATTCCCTTAGAGGGACTAATTGCATAAATTAATTAGTCTTAAATAGAGAATCTTACTAGATTCATCAATGGGAAAGGATTTGTTGAATAAGGGATTATTATCTATTCTAGATGTCCGATGCTCTTCATTGCTGGAAGGTGGGAGTTAATATGAGCATGAATAGAGAGATGAGTTATGTAAAAAATAAGCTATATATATAGATATATATATATATATTTAATATATATATATATATAGATATATATCTACAACAAATCTGGGGTGGGGGTCATTTTGGTTAGCTGACAAATATTGTAGGAACCTTCAAAACTAGATTTAGGGTTTGTTTTTACAATATTGTCAGCTACACAAAAATTGCCCCCAGATTTTGTTCGTTTCAAGTTGCATCAATCTTCATTATATATATATATATATATATATAGATATATAATATATTATATAATATATTATATATATATACATACATACATACACCCTTTCCATCAGCAAAATCCTAATAAAACCTTTTTTCCATGAGTCCTCTACCAACAAAAAATCTGTCAACACTTTCTTTCTCAAAAGCTTTTGCACAGATAATTCTGAAACATGTTGTTCCAAGGTTAATTGGCTCAAAACCGTTCGAATGTTATCACATCACTTTCTTTTAGCTTCATTTGCTATCGCCACTGACAATGCAAAAACTCTTCTTCGCCGAGTTTCAAGCAACCCTGTAATATTTCCATGATGACTTTTGGATTAAAATTTTCCAGAAGGCCTTTTATTTTTATTAATTTTTTTTGCATCCTCAATTATCTATCTCATATTCCTTCGTTTTCCGTTTCGTCAATATCCTTTTTATTTTTCAAATGTGTGTCTCTCTCGTCATATAAATGGGGGCCAATATGTGCTATAACTTATACCAATTCTCCATCTTCCAAACGGCAGTATTAGATCTTCTTGGGTAATATTTCACATTTCCTTCGTGATTTTTCAATTATCTTCCTTTCATTTTATCGTCCATTTCATAGCAATATTGCTTTATCAATCTGTCTCTCTTGTCATACGAAGGGCATAAATTCTGAAAATTGCTGCAGTTACCTCAACATTTAGAATGTTTATGAAGAAACCAATTGAAACAAAATGAAAACCTTTGAGTTCTCATATTAAGACAATAGCCATAACTTTCATATAGAAGAAAACGAAATATATTAATAAACTTTTCATGAGGAAATGTAACTTCAAATTTATAATCCCGTCAGTTTGTGTATTAGAAAAATATTCACATTGTTTTTTTTTTTCTCATAAGAAACGAAATATTATATTAGATTGTTTGTGAAGACTTATATTCCTAAATCGTATTCCCTTGAAGTCCTATATATATAAAAAATTAACATTTTCTTTGATATAGAAGAATGGTGGCTTGTTTACGAAGACAACTATTTTATAAATGAAATCTATTAATTTTTATGTTAGGAAAATGTTCATATTATATTTTGTTTGATAGAAACCAGGGAAATACATCAATGTCTTTCCATGGTAGCTAATTCCCGAGATGTATACTAGTATTGCACCAGCCCCAGTTTTTTTTTTCCATGTCCCTAGGTTAGGTTATGTTGGGTTAGGTTAAGTTATATAGAGAGGTATCCAATTGATAATTTTGCCATGCCCCTAGGTTTGGGTTATGGGGTTAGGTTGTGTTAATTCAAAGAGGGATCCTATTGATAATTTTGCTTTGCCATGCCCCTAGGGTTTGGGTTAGGTTAATTCAAAGAGGTAATCCTATTGATTCATTTTGCCATGCCCCTAGGGTGGGGTTAGGTTAGGTTGTGTTCAATTCAAAGAGGTATCACCTACTGATAATTTTGCCATGCCCCTAGGTAGGTTTGGTTAGGTTTTTGGTTGGGTTAGGTTAAGTGAGTTATATTTAGCTTAGGTTATTTCAAAGAGGTATCCAATCTGATAATTTTGCCATGCCTCTAAGTTAGGTTAAGTTGAGTTGTGTCAGGTTAGGTTGGGTTAGATTAGGTTGGGTTAATTCAAAGAGGTGATTATTGATAATTTGGCCCTGCCTCTAGGTTAGGTTAGGTTAGGTTAGGTTAGGTTAATTCAAAGAGGTGTCCTATTGATAATTTTGCCATGCCCCTAGGTTAGGTTAGGTTAGGCTAGGTTAGGTTAAGTTAGGTTAGGGTGGGTTGGGTTAAGTTGAGTTGAGTTAGACTAAGTTGGGTTAATTCTAAGAGGTATCCTGTTTTATATATTTTTCCCATGACCCTAAGTTAGGCTAATCGGGCTATGTAGTTTAGACAGTTCTAAGAAGTATTCCTACTGATAATTTAGGTTAAGTTAGGTTAGTTCAACAAGTATCCTGAATGTAATTTGGGTGTGGGAAACATAACTGAATTATTTTAAAGATGATTCTATGTTAGTTTAGGTTTTCAGGTGGA
>NC_087208.1:41976162-41978662 GCF_015104395.2 Macrobrachium nipponense | reverse complement strand
ACTGTTTTCTCACTGACTGTGAGGTAAGAATCCTACGGGAAAGAATCTATATTAATTTCTTAAAAATAAAGTTAGGTTAGGTTTTCCACGTAAACACACTTTTCAGAAAAATTTGATTTCACATATTTTTTTAGGTTTTCAAAGTCTCAGTTTTGAACACTCTCAGACGTTTTCAAAAAACCTCTCAGCCATTTTAAAAAACCTCTCGGACGTTTATTCACAACCTCTCGGATGTTTTTCAAAACCCTACCAGGCGCTTTGAAAACCCCTCAGACGTTTTTGAAATTTCTTTCAAACCTTTCCAATACCTCTCAAAAGGCTTCAAAGCCTCTCAGACGATTTAAAAATCTTTCAGAGGCTTTTTCAAAAAAAAACCTTTAAGGGGGCGTTTTCAAAAACCTTTCAGACTTTTTCAAAACCTCTCAGACATTATCAAAACTCTCAGACGTTTTTACAAACCTTACAGACGTTATCAAAACCTCTTTAGATATTTCCAAAACCTTTCAGACGTTTTCAAAACCTTCTCAGACGTTTTGAAAACCTTTTAGACGTTATCAAAACCTCTTAGATATTTTCCAAAACCTCTCAGACGTTTTCAAAACCCTCTCAGACGTTTCGAAAACCTACCCTCCAGACCAAAACATCTTGAACGTTATGAAAACCTCTCAGACGTTTCAAAAAAAAAACCATCTCAGACATTTCCAAAACCCCTCAGACCAAATCCTCTCAGACGGTTTCAGAGCCTGCCAGACGCTTTGAATATATCAATGGTTACCTAACCTCTCCCTCAGCAAATTATTGGATCGCGACTTGTAGGCCTCTGGGAATCCGGTCTTCTGAAAAGCGAAAACGCAAACTGGATCTGGCTCGAGGGTAAAATAATGGACTTCTGATCAAACGTGTGGCTCGTTACCAGGGGCCCATTGAGACCAGCGGCTGTAAAACTAATTATCCTGACGGGTCAGATTGTTTTTTTTTTATATGTAATTGGTAAATAAAGCCAAAGGCAATAATATCTTTCTGTAGAGGGATATGTACAATACACTAACTTTGTAAACCCACTGCTTTGGTTAGGATGGAACGTCCATGGGCTGATAGAATATGATATAGTAGATGTCGATAGGATTAGTGTTTGCAAAGTTTAGCAAGTTTACGCTTGGAAACAATCATTCTAATATTCGAATCATAGGTCGAAAATTTATTTTTTTTTATGAGATTTGTATTTCAAGATTTTTTAAAATGAATTGCACTTATGATGAAGAAGAGGATTTGTGATGAAATGATGTCTTACACTTACAATTTTTTTTTTTTTTTTTTTTTTTTTTTTTTTTGTTTTTTTTTTTTTTTTTTTTTGATTTGTTTCTGCCATTTTATTTAGTAGACTTCAAATGAAGTGGAGAGAAATTATTACGCGTCCCCCCCCCCCTCTCTCTCTCTCTCTCTCTCTCTCTCTCTCTCTCTCTCTCTCTCTCTCTTCTCTCTCTCTCTCTCTCTCTCTCTAAAGGAAAAACAAACAATACCTGCCTCTTCTGTAGGTCGAAATAATCTCAGAAAAAAAGCTGGTTTTATTTTTTTTCTATGGAAACCATTTTCGATGAGGACCATCGAAGTTTGCTCGATTGCCTGGTTCTGTGTGTGTTTTATTCTGTCTTAGGGAATGTTCGTGGAAGGTTTTGCAATAATAAGGGATTCTTCCTCTTGTCTGAGGATCCTATTGAGAGAGAGCTACTATCATTGGGAAGTCGATGTTTTAACAGGCATACGACCACAAGTTCGATTGATGATGAAACAACGGACAGAAAGAGAGAGAGAGAGAGAGAGAGAGAAGAGAGAGAGAGAGAGAGAGAGAGAGAGAAGGATAATATATATAGTAGGTGTTGAGTTAGGATGCAGACTTTTTTTGGTGGATGAATTTTTTGTCTCTATTACTTCGTCATGTATGCTATCCTTGGTCTGAAGCTTCTCTCTCTCTCTCTCTCTCTCTCTCTCTCAACCACCCCTTACTGAACACATTCCCCAAACCATCAGAAAACCAAATACATCTGTCGTAATAGGAAGATCCAGCCTTTATCAGATCATTGTCCCGAAAATGATTCTCTCTCTCTCTCTCTCTCTCTCTCTCTCTCTCTCTCTCTCTCTCTCACACACACACACACACACACACACACACACACAAACACTCCTTTACTGAATTAACACATTCCCCAAACCATCAACAACCCAAATACATCTTTCGTAATAAAGAGATCCAGGGCTTTATCAGAATTTAAAATTGGTACTGTAAACTTGTTCACAATTTATTTGCGCAGCGAATTTACCATCTCCACGAAGCAGCAGAAATTTTGTCTCGGGGTAAACACAGAAAAGGAACTTGCAAATTCAATTTGAATTCCAACCAATGGCCGAAATACCAGTATAAACCTGGAATGATTTTGTCCCTTCTGCAAACTCATTTCAGGTTAATTCTCCTGCTGGCTTTTAAAGTGTTCCTTTGAAGATC
>NC_087208.1:41968662-41971162 GCF_015104395.2 Macrobrachium nipponense | reverse complement strand
TTACTTTCGCTTACTCTGGGAGTAAGCCTTTTTGCCGGGTGCACATACGAGTATATGAGGGAACAGGAATTAAAACTACCGTTTTCACTTACTCGGGGAGTAAGCCTACAAAAGGGATGTGATTAGGGAAGCGCTATGGAGAAAGCCTAAAAAGGTCTGAAAAGGATGTTTTACGTTGAGTTAAAGACAGCAATTCTGGTATAGGAGATTAATGATTTATTTATTACAAATGAAAAATGTAGAAAATAAATAATGTCATTGTTAAACAGTTTCGGAGCAATATTTCTGATAAATAATAGCGCAATCATTTTAATTTTCGTTGGTGAAAAAAACAGTGTTTTACTTGGCCGTAGACTTTCGCACGCGCCCCAAGTAAGCTGGAGGTCGGGTCACCCCTTTTTTTTATCTTAATGTGACGAGGTACACAATGTTGTTTAGTTTACGCAGGTTACTGATATATATATATATAGATATATATATATATTATATATATATATATATATATATATATATATATATATATATATAATACATATATATATATATATATATATATATTATATATATAGAGAGAGAGATATATATATATATATAGATATATATATATATATATATATATATATATAATATATATATATATATGTATGTATATATATATATAATGTCTGTAGCGGGACAGTTAGTTTTCTCCGGAATATACAATATCAACATCGTATCTTTTGGTGTTTTTATGGGCTCCTTTTATTGGACGGTATTCTGTTTTAACAGAAAATATTTTACATTTGCTGAAGAAAGAATATATGATCATCTATTCAGTGGTAAATACTTAAGCTTATATATGGCCTAGCTAACACTCAGTAGGAAGCATAATAAAAAATAATATTCCACTAAAATAAAAGATCCACTCTGTGCAAAACACTGGTCGGGTGAACGAAACTCAACAGTCACTTAGATTATAATTAGTACTTACTTATTATATAAAGTTAACACAATACAATATAATGATCAATTTAACAAAAAGCAGACTTCACTTTAAACATTTAGCAAGTAACACATAATTGAACGTTTTTTGTTTTTTAAACTTAACATCTAAATTATAAAATACACAAAGATAAACTAGATAGCGCTGCAAACACTGTCTTCAATAGAGGAAGATACAAAAAAAACATATTTGAATAACATACTAAGATGATTCATTCATCAAACGTAGACGTGAAATGAATATAAAGACGAACTTTTCCTTGTTGGACGTCTCCATACCACACAAACACACACAACACACACACACACACACGACACAACACACACACACACACACACACACATATATATATATATATATATATATATATATATATATATATATATGTGTGTGTGTGTGTGTTGTGTGTGTGTGTGTGTGTGTGTGCGTGTGTTTGTGTGTGTGTGTGTGTGTGTAAATCGAAAAGGACATCTGCTTAATGAAGTAAAATATGCAGAACGCAAAAAATATCCACAAGAAAAGCGTAGAAAGAAATGAAATGATGAAATATAAAGAAAATGAATAACTTTATTGGGATTTATGTAAAAAAATATAAGTTTTTCTTACGTGAAAAATCTTGCATAATTTTTCTTTTTACTCTGGTTTTCAAGAACACAGTCTAGGAAAAAAAAAACTCTTACGTCTTTTGTGATAAGAATTAGGTGAAGTTTCAATTCAACGTGTCTTCTTCCCACGAATTTTAATTAACCTTTTTTTCTCTTGGTGTTTACTTTGATCCGATCAAAGGTTCTGCCCTGTTGTGTGTGTTTTTTTTGTTTTTTTTTTTTTTTTTTAATCATGGATATATGATAATATATATATATATATATATATATATATATATATATTTTTTCTGATATTTCGGGGATATGGGATATCCTTTATAGACTACAAAGTAAAACCTTTTTAAAGAAATGTGTGGTATAGGATTTTTTCAAAAGGAAAACTTAAAAATGTGAATTAGATCCTATTTAAGCATGAACTATTTATTTTATTTATTATAGATTATGGAATTTTTGTTTATCAAAAGCTATTGTTTTAATATACCATCTTTGTAATAAATAAAAACCAATATTATCACTTTCTCTATCAAGAATTGAAATTAGGTTTATTGCACCCCAATTACTTTCGATATTTGTACCAGATTCTGCACAATTATAAACAACTGAAAAGTATAAAACATTTAATGGCACTTTAACTTTACAAAGGTCACATGAATTATGTAATACTTCAGATTTTAATGCTCTAAGCTTTATAATATCAAGCATAAGAAAGTGGGTTAAATTCGAAGATTTTTTTAATTTTCATTTTGGCAAATTCTAATAGGATTTTCTTGGGGACTGATAGGTACCATAAAATAATTTTCAACTTTGAGGTGATAGGAATAGGGATATTATATATATATATATATAAAAATATTATATATATATATATATATATAATATATATATATATACATATAGTATATTATCTATATAT
>NC_087208.1:41961162-41963662 GCF_015104395.2 Macrobrachium nipponense | reverse complement strand
TTTGTTTGATAGAAACCTGGGAAATACATCAATGTCTTTCCATGGTAGCTAATTCCCGAGGTGTATACTAGTATTGCACCAGCCCCAGTTTTTTTTTCCATGTCCCCTAGGTTAGGTTATGTTAGGGTTAGTTAAGTTAATTATAGAGAGGTATCCTATTGATAATTTTGCAGCCCCTATTGGGTTAGACGGGTTCTATATGATAATTTTGCCATGCCCCTAGGTTGGGTTATGTTAGGTTGTGTTAATTCAAAGAGGTATCCTATTGATAATTTTGCCATGCCCCTAGGTTGGGTTAGGTTAATTCAAAGAGGTATCCTATTGATAATTTTGCCATGCCCCTAGGTTGGGTTAGGTTAGGTTGTGTTAATTCAAAGAGGTATCCTACTGATAATTTTGCCATGCCCCTAGGTTAGGTTAGGTTTTGTTGGGTTAGGTTAAGTTGAGTTATATTAGCTTAGGTTATTTCAAAGAGGTATCCAATCTGATAATTTTGCCATGCCTCTAAGTTAGGTTAAGTTGAGTTGTGTCAGGTTAGGTTGGGTTAGATTAGGTTGGGTTAATTCAAAGAGGTGATTATTGATAATTTGGCCCTGCCTCTAGGTTAGGTTAGGTTAGGTTAGGTTAATTCAAAGAGCTGTCCTATTGATAATTTTGCCATGCCCCTAGGTTAGGTTAGGCTAGGTTAGGTTAAGTTTAGGTTGGGTGGGGGGGTTTGGGTTAAGTTGAGTTGAGTTAGACTAGTTGGGTTAATTCTAAGAGGTATCCTGTTGATAATATATTTTTCCCATGACCCTAAGTTAGGCTAAGTCGGGCTAGGTTAGATCAGTTCTAAGAAGTATCCTACTGATAATTTAGGTTAAGTTAGGTTAGTTCAAAGTATCCTGAATGTAATTTGGGTGTGGGAAACATAACTGAATTATTTTAAAGATGATTCTATGTTAGTTTTCAGGAAATGGAGTCCCACTTTTTTTCAGTGAAGGTCCCAGTACTCGGTTACAGATCGGGAATTTGGTTCCCGGCTATGAAGGAGGATCTAACATAAAGATTAAATCCATATAAATCCATAAAATAAACTCCATTGAATGCAAAATTCACCAAAATTCGCAAAAAACGATTCGAGATACATCGTATCGTCTCCTTCTCACTTTGCACTATAGTCTATACCATCATAAGTCATCATCATCATTCACTGTGTCGATTCAGACCCATTTATCAATTTTCCTACCTCCCGGATCATTTTTAGCTCTGGCCATTAATCTCCTCGGTGGAACTGACTATCAAAGTGTCAGCACCAGTGGCGATACTGCATTTAGCACTCGCCTTTCTTGGTCAATAATTTTCTCGAGAAGTCTCGAGTAACTTTTGGGGATTTTTTGAGCATCGTTTATTTTTCTGTGTTTGGACCTAGATCCTTATTTCAGTTTTGAAAATGTGCCATTATTGTAGCTTTAAATGTATTGTTATAATAATAATAATAATAATGATAATTATTATTATCAATATTATCATTATCAAAATTAATTGTCATTAATATTGATAATATTAATTTTTTTTATATTATTATAAGAAGTTGAAAATACATTACTATTTTATTATTATTATTATTATTATCATCTCTATTATTATTATCAAGTCCAAAAGGACAGATTTATTCAGAACTTTTAAAAATGCTTATTTTATTATCATAACTTCGAAATATATTAATAAATAGTAATAATAATAATATAATATAATAATATAATAATAATAATAATAATAATAATATAAATAAAACAAAAAGACACGACAAAACAGTGAAAACTAAAGCGAAATCATACGAAAAAAGAGAAGAAATTAAAATCTTCTTTTGCAGCAAACCTCTAGAAACGAAAATTAATTCGGGTCCTAATTATATTTGGCTTTGCCTCTCGCCCCCTTGGGACTCTAGCAACAGATGATGCAACACAGGGAAGGGCAAAGACCAGAGTCCAAATTTGCGTCCATACTGTGTTGGTTAAGATACACAGATTCTGCGAGATACACCAGACGTTTGTGTAGATGGGAAAGATTTTTGGTGTTTCTGCTCTGGGTCAAAGTGTGAATAGTAATTATCATTTTTCTTCTTACTGATTTGAATTCGGAAAAGAGGAGATAATTATATTTTGGGACATTCTTCTTTCTTTCTTCTTTTCTTTCTTTTCTTTCTTTATTTCTTTTCTTTCGTTTCTTCTCTAGAGAGAGAAGAGAGAGAGAGAGAGAGAGAGAGACTCAAACAAATATATACTGGCTCTAATATATTAGCTAACCTAGAAACCTTAGGAAATTAATTACGTTTTACTAAGATCTTACTTTAAAATCAGATGAGAGAGAGAGAGAGAGAGAGAGAGAGACGAGAGAGAGAGAGAGAGAGAGAGAGAAAACTATTGTAAGAAATCTGGCTTCAAAATTTGCAAAAACAAAAAAATGATTATTATATTTTCTAGTGGTTATGTAAAGTGAGAGAGAGAGAAGAGAGCGA
>NC_087208.1:41951162-41956162 GCF_015104395.2 Macrobrachium nipponense | reverse complement strand
ATTTTTCGTCTCTATTACTTCGTCATGTAGGCTATCCCTGGTCTGAAGCTTCTCTCTCTCTCTCTCTCTATCTCTCTCTCTCTCTCTCAACCACCCCTTACTGAACAAATTCCCCAAACCATCAGAAAACCAAATACATCTTTCGTAATAGGAAGATCCAGCCTTTATCAGATCATTATCCCGAAACTTGATTCTCTCTCTCTCTCTCTCTCTCTCTCACACACACACACACACACACACACACACACACACACACACACACACACTCCTTTACTGAATTAACACATTCCCCAAACCATCAACAACCCAAATACATCTTTCGTAATAAAGAGATCCAGGCTTTATCAGAATTTAAAATTGGTACTGTAAACTCATTCGCAATTTATTTGCGCAGCGAATTTACCATCTCCACGAAGCAGCAGAATTTTGTCTCTGGGTAAACACAGAAAAGGAACTTGCAAATTCAATTTGAATTCCACCAATGACCGAATACCGGTATAAACCTGGAATGATTTTGTCCCTTCTGCAAATTCATTTCAGGTTAATCTCCTGCTGGCTTTTCAAGTGTTCCTTTGAAGATCTAGCAAAAAAAAAAATAATAATAAAATATAATAAATAGATAAAAAAGAACATTCGACGTTGCCTCCAGTATCTGAAATAATTATTTTACGTATAAAATGAAACGTTCTTTTATGCTTTTGAAAGACAAGAATTTATGAAGAGTTTTAGCTATATGTTTTAATGATTTAATTTGACTAATGAACAAAATGCTCCAGAGAATTATCTGAGAATTGTCGATTCTGTATGATATGAAATATATGTGATGCTGTTGCGAATGTAAGCAACCCATTTTGTGTAATATAGGAAGCAAATGGTAACCTTAACTTTTTTGTTTAAGTGAGAGGGTTGAGATACTTGAAGCTATGTTGTGAACAAAATAAAACTAGAAAAGTATAACTGAATACCTAGAAAATATAGTAAAGGGTCTTTTGCAGATAAAACTCTTAATTAAAAGGTAGTGGTGATATAGTAGACACTTCATATTTAATCTATTATTGCTTTCTAAATAAATTAAATCAGTTCATAAGTAGAAAAAACAAGGCGTGATCTGACCTCCCGCTTACTCTACGGTCAAATAGCACATTATTCCACCAACGAAAATTAATATAAAATATGCTATATTTATTTTTAAATTTTCATTCTAATAAATAAATCATAGATACACTATCCTGAAATTCCTGTATCCTTAACTAAATGCGAAACACATTTTTCAGACCTTTTCAGTCTCCTACCCCAACAATAAGAACAACAGCAACAACAACAAAGAAGTTTGAAGGTTTACTCCCCGAGTGAGCGATTATAGAAGATTGGGTTTAACATATGCTCACACTACCAAGAGATTAACTCTGACCCTTTTTTATAAAGATTTAAGAACATTTTTTGGAGAAGGTAAAATTTTTCTATTTTTTCAGAATTTGTGACCTCCTGAAATGCAAGTGGTCACATCCGTAGGCAGAAAAGGTCATTCAAATATCAGGTCATTAATATTTAATCAGATACACAGGGCAATTATGTGGTTTTGATGGCAGGTGTACGATAACTGAAAACGCAGGGGATACATAATGAAATAAAAACTATTTTGACTGGAGAATAATTGACTGATTTTAAATTACTTTGAATGGAGAATAATTGATAATTTAGGAAATTATCTGGAAGTGGTGATTACGCTGTAGAATTAATGGAATGGAATGCTGTTATTATTATTTTTTACTATTAATAATACTAAATAGATATATACATACACATACACACAAAGACCACACAAACTATATATATATATATATATATATTATATAATATATATAATATTATATATATATATATATAAATTGACACACATATTATATATATATAAATATATATTTTATATATATATATATAGATAGATATATAGAAATATATTATTCACACACATATTATCATACGTACATACATACATACACCATCACTGAGAATTCATGCAAAATCCAATAACGCAATTCCTTTTTCAATTTCTGCATCATCTTTGCCTAGAAAGAAAGAGAGAGAGAGAGAGAGAGAGACAGAGGAAAGGAGAGAAACGACACCAAGTAAAAGCACAGACAAAGAAATGACAAAAGAAATCCTCTGAATGGCCTCCTGTCTTCTTCAAATGCCTGAAAGAAATGAACAACAGATGTCCTCTTTTATCACGTGTGTGTGTGTGTGTGTGTCTGTATGCCTTCTTTCTTTAATGGTATTCTGGTGTTTATCTCTCTCTCTCTCTCTCTCTCTCTCTCTCTCTCGTTATTAATTTACCCATTTTCAGTCGATCTTAAACCTTTCTCTCTGTCTCTCTCTGTCTGCCTGGCTGTCACTCTCTCTACTTTGTCAGTTGATCAAGATCACCCCCTCTCTCTCTCTCTCTCTCTCTCTCTCTCGACCTCTTTCCTAACCTTTCAACATTCGCTTAAAAAACGTCACAGATGAAATGAGACGAAGGACTTTCTTTTTCCTCTCCCTTCAATTTCTTTATTTTTCTCATGCTCATTTTTTCACTGACGGTTCTTTTAGCGAAGGGAATTATTTTCATTCTTATTGAATAGGCGAACAAAGTAGCAGCGTTCGTGCTTGCGTAAGACATTACCACGTTCTACGTCTGAAATGGATGATAGCTTTGATCCTTTCTTTGCTCTCTATCTATCTATCTATCTATCTATCTATCTATCTGTCTATCTATCTATCTATCTATATATCTATCTATCTATCTATGGATTATGAATATAAAATAAAGAAAGTCGCCCTCGTATGAAAAAAAAATAATCAACAAATTGGAACAATCAACTTTGACTAAAATGTTTGGCATGAAATAATGCAGAACAGTTTGCAAGACGTCCTCGAATCTTTCGAAGGATTGATGCTATGAACCTATAGTAATGTAAAGAGTTTGAGTCATGTAAACAAACAAGGTGTGATATCTTGCCCTCCAGCTTATTCCGGGAGTGCACTCAATTCTACGGTCAAATAGAGCGTGATTTCATCAACGAAAATTAAAATAAATACGCTATATTTTATTATAAATATATATATATTCTGTATTGTTTAACATGCACATTATTTTTCTACGTTTTCATTATAATTTATAAATCATAAATATCCTATCCTAAAATTTCTGTATCTTTAATTTAATGCGAAACATATTTTTCAGACTTCTTTTAGGCTCTTCCACAAACCTTTCCAATCCCCCAACAAACACAACAACAGCAAGAACAACAACAAAAACAACAGCAGAAAAGTAATTTGTAGGTTTACACCCCGAGTAAGCGAAACTAACCTAATTTTTTTTTTTTTTTTTTTTTTTTTTTTTTTTTTTTTTTATGTTGATATCCTTTATTTTCGGTTTTAAACAAACCCCTATGTTTAATTGTGCCTTACGTCAGGAACTGTTATCTCCAAATCGTTTGCAAGACAACTTTGACAGATAGTATCAGGTATCAGGTATGCAAATTAGAATGATTGCTTATTTTCAAAGCCCTATGTATAATTACACAGCAACACAACCACTCAATAGAGCTCTATTAGACATCCTTTAATTTGAATATAAATTTATTGATTCAGCGATTCTCCTGGCGTCATTCTGCCTTGATAGGTATTCGGTACAGAGGGTCTGCAATGGACCAAAATAGACATTGACTTCAGGAGGTTATTTGTGGCTATTGTTCCACTGAGTTGGTCGTGATTGATTGAATGCCGTTTGATACCGACCTGGTCACGTATGAGGGTTGCTTTCTCAAAAAGAAAATGAAATTAAATAGATAAAAAATATGCTTCTAATTTTTTTTTTTTTTTTTTGCGCCTCAACCCACCGGAAACATCGCGCCCCTTAGAAGACATGAGAGGACCCAGCGCCAGCGAAAGACAAGTAACATCCTTGCTCAGGTCGCTGAGACCCCTCCCAGCACGAATCTGCAGCCGTTAACCAACGTACAACATTTGGACACACACTCACACACACACACACGCTCACTCACTCAAATTTAAATTATACACATTTATGTATAAACAGAAATTATCTGACTTGCACCTTTATGCATGTATATAATATATATATATATATATATATATATATATATATATATATATATATATATATATATATATACTATATATATATATATTTATTCCTGTATTTAGATTCCTATTCATTCCCATTTTCATTCCTATATGTAATTTTGTCAATTTTTATCTAAAACCAACATGTAACATATCAAATTTTAAACATACATTTAAGGAAACACAGGCATAGGTATTGTATTTTGAATATTTATTTAACCACTGTTTAAATTTTCACTTTTATTGTCATGGTACATATATCCTAATGTTCTTTGTATTCAAAACAACGCCCTTAAGCTGCTAATCCCTAGAATAACCAGTACCCATAACTCAAGGTCATACTTCCCACACGATGAAATAAATAGGCCGAAAGGCCAAATTGTAAGTCAGTAGTCGCCTGATAATGCCATAAGGCGAAAACAGCTGTCGCGACAAAATTCAATAAATGGAAGAAGGAAGTCTGCGTTATATTTCACCAGAAAAATTGACCCGAACGAGAATCGGAGAAAACTTCGCGGTGTGAAGATACCTGCAAGAAACTTATGATGCCACTAAAGCAATTGCTATTTAACGAAAATTGTATAAGAGAAAAACTATGCCCTAAAATATATATTATATATATTATATATTTATATATATCATATATATATATATATATATATATATATATATCTATATATATATATAATATATATATATATATATATATATATATATATCATTACCCACAATTATCACAGCCAACAACAGATTTATTACAAAGCCCATAAACAGCAAACTCCTTCAAATTTACTCAAAATTCCCCCCCCCCCCCCCCACCCCAACCCCGTAAAAAATGGACATTTACCAAACCATAAACTCAAACGAGG
>NC_087208.1:41941162-41946162 GCF_015104395.2 Macrobrachium nipponense | reverse complement strand
CTAGATACTTAATGCTATCTTCATCAGGTAAAATCGAATCATTTAAAAACAGCGTAGGGATCTCTTCCAATCTTCTTAATCGACAAAATCGTATAGCTTTGGTTTTTTCTGGTAAAAATTTGAACCCTTTAGCGCTGGCCCATGATGTTGAAGCATTAATAGCAGTCTGGATCATTTGACAAGCTTCA
Source organism: Macrobrachium nipponense (assembly GCF_015104395.2). Taxonomy (NCBI): domain Eukaryota; kingdom Metazoa; phylum Arthropoda; class Malacostraca; order Decapoda; family Palaemonidae; genus Macrobrachium; species Macrobrachium nipponense. Next base: position 41,945,974 of record NC_087208.1, on the reverse strand, counting down.
GCAGCTGTAGACTTACTACAGATTATTGCGTAATCATCAGCAAAGGCCAGACCATGCACCCCGACAGGAACTTGTTCTAGTAGACCGTTGACAGCTACATTAAAGTGTTGGACTAAGGACGCTTCCCTGAGGTAACCCTTCTTCTTGAGGGTAAGCAGGTAACGTTCTGTCAAAAATTCTTTTAGACAATAAAACAAATTACCTACAATACCCCACTCAACAAATTGCATAAGGATACCCCCTCGCCAAGTAGTGTCGTAGGCTTTTTCTAGGTCAAAGAACACTGCAACAGTCTGGTTTTGCACAGCAAAAGCATTCTGTATCTCCCGAGTAAGGAACATCAAAGGGTCAGAAGTACTTCTATTTTTCCTAAAGCCAAACTGCCGATTAGATAAAAGATTCTTGAATCCAAATACCACACAAGTCGAGCATTGACCATCCTCTCATAAATCTTGCTAACACAACTGGTTAGAGCAATTGGCCTATAGTTCTTAGGAAGGAAGGATCTTTAAAAGGTTTTAAAACAAGCACAATAATCGATATCTTCCAAGACTCTGGTGAAGTTCCTGAAAGCCAAAAACTGTTTAAAATGTCTAAAATAAATTGTTTTGTACTTCTAGGCAAATTAAAAATCATTGAGTACAGTATATCATCTTCCCCAGAGATGTTGGGGAAGATAACGAGATTGCATGATCTAATTCTTTCATGGTGAAAGGAAGATTATACGACTCTGAATTTAAACTAACAGCAGGAACAACCGTGGTACCGTCCCTAATATTCCTGAATGCAGGAGAGTAATGTAGGGCACTAGATATATTGGAGAAATGCCTACCAAAGGTTTCTGCAACTTCTCCAGAATCAGATATGAGGAAGCCATCAATTTTCAATATAGGCAAGGAGTGGAGAAAATTTCCCTTGCAGATTTCGGATTCTGTTCCAGACTAATGACATAGGCGAATCATATTTTAATTCACTTATATATCTGATAAACGATTCCCTCTTTGCTTGCTTAAATGTTTTCTTTTGCTTAGCAAGAGCTCTTTTATGGATAATTTTATTTACCAAGCAAGGATATCTACGATATCTCTTGTAGCAAGTTCTTGTTATCTTTCGGCTGAAGGCGCATGCATCACTCCACCAAGGTACTAGAGGACGGCGAGGTTTACCAGAAGTTCGAGGAATAGACAGCATGTGGCACCACACAGCAATATACTGATTAAATACTTATAAGCAGATGTTGGGCTCTGAAAATCATTTATCTCTTGATCAACTTCAGTAGACTTTTGAATAATCCCCAGGCAGCCTCCCCTACCTTCCATTTTGGTAAACATGGAGAAGGAATATTTTTCATATACTTTAAGTGAATGCGGGCCAATGATCACTGCCATGATCATTCTGGTCTACTACCCACTAGTAATCTAACCTCAAAGATGAAGAGCAGATAGTGAGGTCAATGGCTAAATCAGTATTATGAAAAACATCATGCCTTTTAGGGGAACCATCATTCATTAAAGTGATGTCATTTAAGTCAAGCAGCTGTTCTATTATTAAACCCCACCAGTCGCAGTTTAGCTCTCCCCAGAGGGTGTGCTTGCATTAAAATCTCCCATCAGAATTAAGGGTTTAGGAAGCTGGTCTATCAGTGTCTGCAGGTCGTTTAATTCTAGCTGACGGGGATTACCCTGTGTATCCTGCAATCTACTTTCTAATGATGGATCAGGTAGAGAGAACAATTGTGATCCATTTATAATTAAAAATTTGGACTGCACAAGCCTGCAACACAGTTTTCAATTGAACAACCCTGTGGATAAACGACTTGCGGACTATGATGCCTGTGCCTCCCTGAGCACGTACACCTATCAGGGGTGAAGACCTTTGAAATGAAAAATTAAAAAACCAAAACACGTTGGGTTTGTGCTCTCCCAACTTTGTCTCTTGTAGACACATCGCAGATAAATCATGTTCCCTAAACAGAACCCAACTTGCTCTCATTTAGTATAAACGCCACGATGTTCCACTGCATGAGAGCCATTATTTAGAGGAAGGGATCTTAAAATTCTCTACTAATTTAGGAATCTGTATCCTGGTGAGAGAGATCTTATCAGTTTTACTAGTACTACTTGATCCAGATCTAGGTGTTACAGATCTTTTTGATTAAGGGCCTTCACTTGCCCTTTCAGTTTTGCTTTTGTTTTTCCTTTGATATCTGAATGACCGCGAATGAGGCGAAGAGGGAGAAAGGGCCCTCTTCTGACGAATAAAGAGGGCCTCCATCTCCTCACCGTCATCTCCACGGTGCACTGTAATGTCAGGATCAGGTAAGGGCTCAATGTTCAGGCAATGTCCCTGACACAGAGAAGTCGTCATCATACTGAGATCTGGCTTGAACCCTTGAACCAACAGGGTTCCCTGGCTTGACCAGAGTCTCTGCAACATGGGATAAACCCCACCAGGGGGGGCATGAGAAACCCAAAACCCCACCAGGGGGGGCATGGGAAGCCCCACCAGGGGGGGAGAAATGGGAGGCCCCACCAGGGGAGGAATGGGAGCCCCCACGAGGGGGGTTACGGGAAGCCCCAACAGGGGGGCATAGGGTGCCCCACTAGAGGGGGTGTGGAAAACCCCACCAGTGGGGAACTCCCGGGGGAGGGCCCGCCCCCCACCAGAAGGGGCACTAGAAGATGCAGTATTCAATTGTTGTGCCTTCAGGCATCTTGAATAGGTTTTCCTGCCCAACAGGTTTCTTGGCCTGTCCCACACTGATGTGTTCAGCAATAGATTTTAGTAATGCCTCTTGTTCTATTTTGAATGCACTACATTTCTTATCACGGGCTCGATGTTCACCCTTACAGTTTACGCAAATTACTGGTCACACACATTCCTCGTGCTCAGGCTGGCCACACGATTCACAGAGTGTTTATTTCTGGTACAAACATTAGAGTAGTGTCCAAAACCAAAACATTTAAAGCACTGGAGCACTCTCGGTCTATAAGGACGAACTTTCATGGTTTCGCTGTCAAGAATAATTTCAGATGGCAGGAAAGAACTTATAAATGTTAAAATAAGCATCGATGAGTGGGGCACTTTAAAAACCTTCCAAACCACATCTGAACACATTTCCAAAATTTCCTCCTCATCCATTTCATGTAAATCTTCATTAAAGATAACCATTCGCATACTAAAATTATAGTGAGGTTTTACCTCTTTTACCATACCCTCAATATCAAGCTTCAAATTTAGGAGCATTATCGATTGAACATTGGTCTTGGTATGAACTAAAAAGCTATTACGCCCAAAGCGAGTTACTTCTGGGCTCCCAACTTTGCCAATCTTCTGGCTTACCAACCTTTTCACCTTGAAGAGGTTGCCTCTCTCACCATGTGTAGTGATAATTAAACACTTAGCTGGGTCTGGTGATCTGGAGATTTTACTTATTCTACTAGGATCTTTTATTTCATTTGGTGGTTTATAATGTCAAGATACCTAGGACCTCTTCTGCTCCGACAAGTCCAACACTCATAGAATCTGACCTAATTCTCTAAACGCTCTGTGAGCTTCCGATTCATTGTTGAAAATTATCCAGAATTAAAAAAAAAAACATAATTTTTTGTTTGCAAGTTTATTTCGTAATTCTTTGATGTTCCAAATTCACAAAATTCATTAAATATTGTGTCACAATTCCAGTCTAAAGGGACTGGTTTCACATGCAGAATGTTTGTAACGAGGAGCTCATTTGAAAAAGGCTCCATAGTTACAATGGAGGAATTACCAGGTTTTCCTTGTCCCTATCCTTGCCTAAGTCGTCAACCGAAGATCTAATTAATGTCGCCATAAGACGAAGAATTTATGATTCGTCCAGGTGGCCCCCCACCCACCATGGAGCCACATTTAGAGGACAGTGTTATCCCATACAAGGGCTGCCCTAGGGGTACCACCCAGATATACACCCCACCCTCAGTGCTTAGGCGTCATGATGTCCGTTGAGATCAGACCCAGCACTAAGAGCATGGTTTGACATCTAAACTTTCCCCTCGCTCGACCATGTTAGGTACTCGAGTTCTACGGGTAAGGTGGCATGCCAACCATCCTCACCCTCCATCAAAATCCAATGAACCAATGGTCAAATCATGTCCAAAACCAATCCAAAAATCATCAACATAAAATCCGTACCTTATAGGGGGAGGAAACAGAAGGATGAAAAGTTTTAGTAAAAGGAAAAGGGCTGACTTATTTAGTTGGATCAACAGCTGGGCACCAAGGACCATGTGAGAAAGTTAGTTCCCACCATGGTATCAGGGCCAGCTGATGATCCCTAAGCCCCCCATACTCGGCGAGGCTTCAGCATCTGTGGGGGGCTTTTCTTCGAGCAAGTACCTTTAAACGTCACATAATCTTCGAATTGACCCGAAAAGGCCAAGATATAACCGGACACTGTCCTGGTTTGCCATTACAGATCAATAGGTATTTGGGTAATCCCAGTGTAGCATTGAAAAAACAAATATGCATATCAATTATTTTTTCTGCATTGATTAACATGTGTGATCCGACCTCCACCCCTTATTTGAAGCGTGTGCTAAAATCTATGGTCAAATAGCGCGTTGTTTCACCAACGAAAATTAAAATAAATACGATATAATTTATTTTTATATAAGGAATAATTGTTAACATGCATATTATTTATTTATTTTTTCATTTCCATTCTAATAAATAAATCTTGAATATCCTATCTAAATTTCCTGTAACTTTAACTCGACGCAAAACACCTTTTTCAGACCTTTTTAGGCTTTTTCATAGGGCTTCCTAACCCCCCCC
>NC_087208.1:41926162-41938662 GCF_015104395.2 Macrobrachium nipponense | reverse complement strand
TGTTATCACATCACTTTCTTTTTAGCTTCATTTTCTATCGCCTCTGACAATGCAAACTCTTCTCCTCCGCCGAGTTTTCAAGCGCAGGTTAATATTTCCATGATGAGTTTTGGGATTAAAATTTTCCAGAAGGACTTTTGCAGTCAAATTTGTTCTAGAAAGGCTTTTCTTCATATTTTCTAGTCCCAGAATGGCATTCTCTTTCCTCCGTGTAATAATTCATATTTCACTTTTTATTTTTTTATTTTTTTTGCATCCTCAATTATCTATCTTCATATTCCTTCGTTTTCCGTTTCGTCAATATCCTTTTATCCAATGTGTCTTTCTCTCGTCATATATAGGGGCCATATGTGCTATAACTTATGCCAATTCTCCAGCTTCCAAACGGCTGTATAAGATCGTCTGGGTAATATTTCACATTTCCTTCGTTATTTTCAATTATCTCCCTTTCATTTTATCGTCCATTTCATAGCAATATTGCTTTTTCAATCTGTCTCTCTTGTCACATACGAAGGGCATATATTCTGAAACTTCTGCAGTTACCTCAACATTTAGATTGTATATGAAGAAACCAATTTAAACGAAATGAAATCCTATGAGTTCTCATATTAATACAATAGCCATATTTTCTTTCAAATAGAAGAAACGAAATATATTAATAAAACTTTTTATGAGGAAATCTAACTCAAATTTATAATCCCGTCAGTTTCTATATCAGAAAAATATTCATATTATTTTTTCTCATAAGAAACTAAATATTATCTTAGACTGTTTGTGAAGACATCTATTCCTAAATCGTGTTCCCTTTAAGTCTTATATATATATATATATATATATATATATATATATAATATATATATATATATATATATATATATATATATAAAATCAACATTTTCTTTGATATAGAAGAAAAAAGTGATTCTGATAGCTTGTTTATGAAGACAACTATTTTATAAATGAAATCCTATGCATTGTTATGTTAGGAAAATTGTCATATTATAATTTGTTTAATAAAAACAAGGGAAGAACATCAGTGTCTTTCCCTGGTTGCTAATAGGTTAATTCAAAGAGGTATCCATCCTATCGATAATTTTTGTTATGCCGCTAAGTTAGGTTAAGTTTAGTTGGGTTAGGTTAGGTTTGGGGTTAATTCAGAGAGGTGATTATTGATAAATTTGGCCCTGTCCCTATAGGTTAGGTTAGGTTAATTGAAAAGAGGTATCCTATTGATATTTTTGCCATGCCCCTATGTTAGGTTAGGTTAAGCTAGGTTTGGTTGGGTTAGGTTTAGTTAGCTTAACTGGTTAATTCAAGAGGTATCCTGTTTATAATATTTTTTTGCCATGCCCTAAGTTAGACTAAGTAGGGCTAGGTTAAGTTAGTTCTAAAGAAATATCCTACTGACAATTTAGGTTAGGTTAGGTTAGTTCAAAGTATCCTGAATGTAATTTAGGTGTGGGAAACATAATTAAATTATGTTTTCAGCGAAGGTCCCAGTACTTGGTTACATTTCGGGAATTTGGTTCCCGGCTATAAAGGAGGATCTAATATAACGATTAAATCCATATAAATCCATAAAATAAACTCCATTGAATGCAAAATTCACCAAAATTCGCATAAAAATGATTCGAGAATACATCGTACGTCGTCTCCTTCCTCACTTTGCACTATATTCTACACCATCAATTCAGACCCATTTATCAATTTTCCTACCTCCCAGATCATTTTTAGCTCTGGCCATTAATCTCCTTGGTGGAACTGACTATCAAAGTGTCAGCACCAGTGGCGTTACTGCATTTATCCACTCGGCCTTCTTGGGTCAATATTTCTCGAGAGTATCGAGTAACATTTGGGGATTTTTTGAGCATTGTTTATTTTCTGTGTTTGTACCTAGATCCTTATTTCAGTTTTGAAAATGTGCTATTATTGTAGCTTTAAATGTATTGTTATAATAATAATAATAATAATAATAATAATAATAATAATAATAATAATAATAATAATAATTTCTTTCCATCATTGCTGAGTTTTGCTATTTAACCCATAGCTGGACCCTACCCCATCAGGGATAGGTACTCATTTACAGCTGAGTAGACTGAGGAAATTATGGTAAAGATCCTTTCCCAAGGAATCAACGCCGAGGATGAGCGGTCACCCTTCCAACGACTGACCAGCCCCAATGTTGCTTAACTTGACTTAAGTCTATTGACGACCTAACCCACTCCTCCACGGCGCCTTCGACATGATACCACACACATGGCTAATAGAATGCCTGAAAATATATGGGGCAGAGGAAAATACATCAGCTTCCTCAAAATACAATGCGCAACTGGAAATACAATACTTACTAGCTCTGGAATAAAGACTAGCAGAAGTTAATATCAAGAGAGGATCTTCCAGGGCGACTCACTGTCCCCAACTACTCTTCGTAGTAGCCATGATTCCCATGACAAAAAGTACTACAGAAAGATGGATGCCGGGGTACCAACTCAAGACCCAAAAGAGGCAACAGAATCAAACCATCTTGATGTTCATGGACGACATCAAGCTGTATGGTAAGAGCATCAAGGAAATAGATACCCTAATCCAGACTGTAAGGATTGTATCTGGGGACATCAGAATGGAGTTTGGAATAGAAAAATGTGCCTTAGTCAACATACAAAAAGGCAAAGTAACGAGAACTGAAGGGATAAGCTACCAGATGGGAGCAACATCAAACACATAGATGAGACAGGATACAAATACCTGGGAATAATGGAAGGAGGAGATATAAAACACCAAGAGATGAAGGACACGATCAGGAAAGAATATATGCAGAGACTCAAGGCGATACTCAAGTCAAACTCAACGCCGGAAATATGATAAAAGCCATAAACACATGGGCAGTGCCCAGTAATCAGATACAGCGCAGGAATAGTGGAATGGACGAAGGCAGAACTCCGCAGCATAGATCAGAAAACCAGGAAACAAATGACAATACACAAACACTACACCCAAGACAAATACGGACAGAACTATACATAACACAAAGAAAGGAAGGAGGGAGAGGACTACTAAGTATAGAGGACTGCGTTAACATCGAAAACAGAGCACTGGGGCAATATCTGAAAAACCCGAGCGAAGACAGAGTGGCTAAAGAGTGGCATGGGTAAGGAAAAAAGGACTAACTAAAAGTAAGTACGAAGACCCCAGGAAAATACTTTCAGGGACAGGAGGAAAAGACAGAAAGAACAGTAGGTACGTGGCACAAACAAATCCAATGCACCCGGACAATACATGAGACAGACTATAAGAACTAGCCAGCGATAATGAAAACAATTGGCAATGGGCTACAGAGGGAGGGGGAAGATCAAAGAAGGAAACTGAAGGAATGATAAACAGCGGCCACAAGATCAGCCCTAAGAACCGATATGTTCAAAGTATGATAGACGGAAATAACATCTCTCCCAATATGTAGGAAGTGCAATACGAAAATGAAACCATAACCACATAGCAAGTGAATGCCCGGCACTTGCACAGAACCAGTACAAAAAGAGGGCATGATTCAGTGGCAAAAGCCCCTCCACTGGCAGCCTGTGCAAGAAACATCAGCTACCTTGCAGTAATAAGTGGTACGAGCACCAACCTGAAGGAGTGATAGGAAAACGATCAGGCAAAGATCCTCTGGGACTATGGTATCAGAACAGATAGGGTGATACGTGCAAACAGACCAGACGTGACGTTGATTGACAAAGTCAAGAAGAAAGTATCACTCATTGATGTCGCAATACCATGGCACCAGAGTTGAAGAGAGAAAGAGAGGGAAAAAATGGATAAGTATCAAGATCTGAAAATAGAAATAAGAAGGATATGGTATGCCAGTGGAAATTGTAGCCCCATAATCTAGGAGCACTAGGCACGATCCCAAGATCCCTGAAAAGGAATCTAGAAAACTAGAGGCTGAAGTAGCTCCAGGACTCATGCAGAAGAGTGTGATCCCTAGAAACGGCACACATAGTAAGAAAAAGTGATGGACTCCTAAGGAGGCAGGATGCAACCCGGAATCCCACACTATAAATACCACCCAGTCGAATTGGATGACTGTGATAGAGAAAAAAAAAAAAAAAAAATAACAATAATAATAATAATAATAATAATAATAATAATAAAAATAATAATAATAATGTATCACACAACAACATGCAACATAGCTCCAGGAAGTCAAGGAAGAAGAAAACAGGGAGAATAAAACAAAGATTCACAGACATCACGACAGACACAGTCAGACACCAAACTAAAGGAAATGCCAAACTAAAGGAAAGCCCCGGTCCGATGAAGTCCATGGATGACTGCTCAAAAACTTCAAGGCCCTACACCCACGAATAGCAGAACAACTCCAGCAGTTGTATCTCAAATCACCATGCACCCAAATGGATGACCACAGGAAGAAGATCTTTAGTACAAAAAGACAAGAGTAAGGAAATATAGCCAGTACTACAGTCCTATCACCTGCCTACCAATAATGTGGAAGTTACTAACAAGTATCATCAGTGAAAGGCTATACAACTACCTAGAGGAGACAAACACCATCAACCCACCAACAGTAATGCTGCAGAAGGAAATGTAGGGCACAACAGACCAGTTCTGATAGACAAAATGGTAATGAAGAACAGTAGAAGAAGGAAAACCAACCTAAGCATGGCATGGATAAACTATAAGAAAGCCTTCGACATGATACCACACACATGGCTAATAGAATGCCTAAAAATATATGGGGCAGAGGAAAACCCCATCCAGCAGCTTCCTCAAAAATACAATGCGCAACTGGAGTACAATACTTACAAGCTCTGGAATAAGGCTAGCAGAGGTTAATATCAGGAGAGGGATCTTCCAGGGAGACTCACTGTCCCCACTACTCTTCGTAGTAAGCCATGATTCCCATGCCAAAAGTACTACAGAAGATGGATGCCGTGTACCAACTCAAGAAACGAGGCAACAGAATCAACCATCTGATGTTTCATGGACGACATCAAGCTGTACGGTAAGAGCATCAAGGAAATAGATACCTAATCCAGACTGTAAGGATTGTATCTGGGGACATCAGGATGGAGTTTGGAATAGAACAATGCGCCTTAGTCAACATACAAAAGGGCAAAGTAACGAGAACTGAAGGGATACAGCTACCAGATGGGAGCAACATCAAACACATAGATGAGACTGGATACAAATACCTGGGAATAATGGAAGGAGGGGATATAAAACACCAAGAGACGAAGGACACTATCAGGAAAGAATATATGCAGAGATTCAAGGCGATACTCAACGTCAAAACTCAATGGCAGAAATATGATAAAAGCCACAAACAACATGGGCAGTGCCAGTAATCAAATACCTCGCAGGAATATTGGGGAATGGGACGAAGGCAGAACTCCGCAGCATAGATCAGAAAACCAAGAAACATATGACAATACACAAAGCACTACACCAAGAGCAAATACGGACAAACTATACATAACACGAAAGAAGGAGGGAGAGGACTACTAAGCATAGAGGACTGCGTCAACAGTCGAGAACAGAGCACTGGGGCATTATCTGAAAACCAGTGAAGACGAGTGTCTAAAGAGTGCATGGGAAGAAGGACTAATAAAAATAGACGAAGACCCAGAAATATACAGAGGCAGGAGAATGACAAACAGAACAGAGGACTGGCACAACAAACCAATGCATGGACAATACATGAGACAGACTAAAGAACTAGCCAGCGATGACACATGGCAATAGCTACAGAGGGGAGAGCTGAAGAAGGAAACTGAAGGAATGATAACAGCGCACAAGATCAGGCCCAACATAAGAACCAGATATGTTCAAAGAACGATAGACGGAAATAACATCTCTCCCATATGTAGGAAGTGCAATACGAAAAATGAAACCATAAACCACATAGCAAGCGAATGCCCGGCACTTGCACAGAACCAGTACAAAAAGAGGCATGATTCAGTGGCAAAAGCCCTCCACTGGAGCCTGTGGAAGAAACATCAGCTACCTTGCAGTAATAACTGGTACGAACACCAACCTGAAAGAGTGATAAAACGATCAGGCAAAGATCCTCTGGGACTATGGTATCAGAACAGATAGGGTGATACGTGCAAAACAGACCAGAACGTGACACTGACTGACGAAATCAAGAAGAAAGTATCACTCATTGAGTCGCAAATACCATGGGACACCAGAGTTTGAAGAGAAAGAGAGGAAAAAATGTGGATAAGTATCAAGATCTGAAAATAGAAATAAGAAGGATATGAATTATGCCAGTGGAAATTGTATCCATAACCATAGGAGCACTAGGCACGATCCCAAGATCCCTGAAAAGGAATCTAGAAAAACTAGAGGCTGAAGTAGCTCAGGACTCATGCAGAAGAGTGTGATCCTAGAAACGGCGCACATAGTAAGAAAAGTGATAGACTCCTAAGGAGGCAGGATGCAACCCGGAACCCACACTATAAATACCACCCAGTCGAATTGGAGGACTGTGATAGAGCAAAAAAAAAAAAATAATAATAATAACTATAATTCTCCTCCCCGTGGGAACATCATTCTGTTGTGCTAATGTCCTGTCAATAATTCACGCTTAAAATCAAGTTTTATCTGGATCTTGTTATATAACGAAATTTGTTTTGGCAAAATTAACCAGAGTAATTCCGCTCCATTATGGCTAAATAACTACCTCCATTATCTGCCGGAAGCTCACATAATAAGACCTTTTGATAATGTAGCATTTTGAACAGTTCATAAATAAGACTTCAATAGCCGTAGCTCTTTCATAGACGACCAGGGCTTGATATTGTAGTAGGATTATTGCCGGTGAGATCAAAGTTTTCTTTTTAGTCACCTCATTAAGAGAGATTTGGCCAGAACATCTATATAAAAGGAAGCCTGTGAATATCATTTCCTTGATAAAAATGAAGACTTGATGCATATTCAATATACATGATGCATATTCAAAATAGTGGCGATATTTATTTATAATATATATATATATATAGATATATATAGATATATATATATATATATATATATATATATATATATATATATATATACGATATATATATGAATATATATATAGATATATATATATATATATATATATATATATATATATATGTATATATATATATATATATATATATATATATAGATATATATATATATATCTATATATATATATATATATATATATATATATATTATTATAAATAAATAAATAAATAGGATAAATATAAAATATACGGTTTATGAATATATATATATATAAGATATATATATATATATTATATATATATATTATATATATATATACATACATTATACATATATATATATACATATATAGATATTATATATATATATATAGGTATATAGATATATATAGATATATATACATATATATATATACTACATATATATATAGAGAGATATATATATATATATATATTATATATGATATATATATATATATATATAAGAGATATCTATATATATATATAGATATATATATATATATACATATATATATATATACTATAATATATATATATATAGTATATATATAACATATATTTAGATATATATATATATATATATATATGATAATATATAGATATATATATATATATATATATATATATATATATATGATATATGTCATATATACATATACATACACACCATGATTAATTTCCTCCTAATGTATACATAATCACAATTTCTGTTATAAAAGGGATATTGGAAAAGTTAGGCATCATTCAACATACAAGAATTTAATTACTTTCCCTCTTTTAGTTTTGCGTAAAGATAACTATTGCGTCGGCTTTGTCTGTCCGTCCGCACTTTTTTCTGTCCGCCCTCAGATCTTAAAAACTACTGAGGCTAGAGGGCTGCAAATTGATATGTAGTTCATCCATTTTCCAACCGTCAAACATCATACCAAATTGCAGCTTTCTAGCCTCAGTAAGTTTTTAAATTATCTAACGTTAAAATTATTAATGATCGTGCTTCTGCACCGATATAGGATAGGCCACTATCAGACAGTGTGTTAAAGTTTCACGGGCGCGCTGCTCATACAGCATTGTATCGAGACCACCGAAAGATAGATCCATTACTTTGAAATTGATTATTATACTCTGTAGTGGCCGTAAAGAAAACTCGATGGCGCCGAAGACATTTTGGAGCATTTCTTTTCATTTTAATTTTTATTTTGTTGTTTTGTTGTACAGGGTCGACCAGAAATAGCTTTTATACAAATGCTAAACTCGTTACGAGCTGTTCAAGTTGATAAAATTAGTATTTGGACGAATTCCATTTTCTTTTCTTGTCAGTCATTTTATTTATTTCATATTATTTATTTTATTTTACTTTAATTATAAAACTGGCCAGCGGGGACAGGAGAGAAAGAGAGAGAGAGAGAGAGAGAGAGAGAGAGAGAGAGATTTACCAAGAGCTACAGACATACGTTGCCATAGTCTTCACAGTCAATGACAGAGGAGAGATGAGGGGGAAATTTACCAAAAACCACTAAACATGTTGCAGGTCTCCTCATTAAAAGAGAGAGAGAGAGAGAGAGAGAGAGAGAGAGAGAGAGAGATTGGAAATCTTTTCAGTTTCACCTGCATTGAAATAAATACGACCGTAATCTCTTTTATTTTACCCTGTGATCCTTGACAATTACAAACAGATATATATATATATATATATATATATATATATATATATATATATATATATATATATACACACATATATATATATATATATATATATATATATATATATATATATATATATATATATATATATATATACAGACACATATATGCAGCAAGTCCTTCCAGGTGACTTAATCCTATATTTTCGAAGGATACTCCCTGCAAAAGGATTTTCCTTTTAGATGTAAATCCATAGGCATTGTATTACATTCAGCTTTTGCTTATAGAAAACGTAATGTAACTAAGTTATCTTAAAGGTATTTTATAGGTCATAATACTACAGCCTACGTTCCTATAGGGGCGTAGTGTCGTCAGTGTACTTTACGGGGTGTACTGTAGGCAATACTGTCCAACCTCTCTAACTTTTATAACTTTAGATCCACGTACTCCTATTTTCAGGTTCTGTTTATTATGCTGTTCAACCACTCTAACTCAGTCTTTTCGATGTCTTGAGAATTATTTTATTAAATGGTCTATATGCCTTCTTTGTCTGTCAATCCGCACTTTTTATGTCCGAACCTCGTATCTTAAAAACTACTGAGGCTAGAGGGCTGCAAATTGGAATGGTGATCATCCACCCTCCAGTCATCTAGCCTTGGGGGTAGTTTTTTTATGATTTGAAGGTTTGATTTAGCCATAATCATACGTCTGGTAACGATACCAGGCCGCCAGGCCACCAACGGGCCGTGGTTATTAAAGATTCGTAGGCCGCGGCTCATAACAGCATCATACCGAGACCACCGTAAGATAGATCTATTTTCATTGGCCTTGATTATACGCTGTACAGATAACTCAATTGCGCCGAGCCATTTTTTTTTCTTGTTATATTTTTTCTAGTACCGTCTACACAGAAAATCATAACCCATACAACCCAACTTCTTTCAAAGGGAAGTCATGGGGCTTGAAAAACTATTTGAAGAAAAAAAAAAACAATTTACCTCAAGTGTTAAAACAAACTCAAAGCCGAGTACTAGAACCCAAAGGAGGTCCTGAGAAGTGCCGAATAAGAAGTGCCCTTAGAGAGAGATCTGCGTGAAGTGTTCCTGAAGAGGAGCTTCACGAGGAGGTGAAACCGTAGAAGGAACTCTCTCGCTTAGATCTGGTAACTTCTGCCTGAGCCTCGAGTTGTTACTACTTTGCCGTCTATGATTTCAAAGACCGTTTCCGTCACCTGCGGCGTAGCTATTGATGAGGTATGTACAATGGAGTATCTGCAAGATCTTTCGACTAACGTCCTTTACTTAGCAGACTGACTGACATACACGAGAAACTGAGAGGAAAAGGAAGGGTCGTATAAATGACAGATAGGGATTATAAGGAGATTAGTACCTTGAATCCAACATAAACATGGGTACAATTTAAGAAGGTTACAAAAAGATTAAATCCAAGTGCTCGGACACAGGGACAAGGCAATTAAAGGATAATACAGGGGGGGGGGGGCAACTGACCACATTCTAAACCTTTGGTAAACAAAAACTTATTCACAAAACATGTTAAACATACATATACAAAGAAAATATCTATGGGGCAATTAATTTGTATTTAAGTCTGTGATTGTATCTTTGAGTTCATCTTATACATGTTACAAATACAAGGGTCTAAATGAAACAGGCAACGTCTGATATTAAAATCACAATGGGAAGTAAGTTGTATAATTGGCAGACTCTAAAAGATTTCGTGATAAGACATCTTTTGATCTTGCAATTACTGAAACTACCAATCCAATTTATCCGGTGGTTGTTTTCACTTAAATAAATGAATCTTGCATTAGATGTGCCCAGTTTTGACAGAATGTTTATGCTGTTTGATTCTTACTTTTAAGCCCGTGCTAGATTGCCCGAGATAAAAGGAGGGGCGGTCCATACATGGAATTTTATATATATGTTGTTGCTTCTCCTGGGGCTATTTTTTATTAACATTCCTTTTAGTGTGTTATTATGGAAAAAAACGAGGTAGACCTTAAAGAATCTTAAGGTCACCTCGTTTTTGTTTCATTCATCTTTTGTTTGTTTTTTGTATTTATTTCTTCTTTTTTTACGAAACTCGTATCTAGTTCCCGATATCACCTAATCTTTTCCATCCCACTAAAAAATAAATAAACATTTCCACGTATTTCTGTTCTTGTTTTTTTTTTCCTAAACAAAAAAGGAAACAAAAAACAAAAAAACCTCAAGGAAACTAACAAATAGAAATTCCTGTCCCTGTTTTTTCCTAAACAAAAAAAAAACACTAATAAAAAACGAAAAACGAAAGAAATTAAATAAAAAAATGTCCTTCAGAGAAACAACCGAAGGAATCTGTAAATAAGGCATAATTGCTTCTGATAGCCGAAAAAACTCAAATTGTTTTTTTTTTCTCTTGAACTAAAAAAAACTTGTCTTCGGGAATTTGTTTTAATTGTAATTTGTTTTAATTAGAAGAGATTCCGATTAAAATTGCTTCTTGATCAGTTTCCAGCAAAGAAGAAAAAGTTTACTTTTGTCAAGTGAAAATTGCTGGTGTTTTTTTTTTCTTTTTTTTTTCTTTTTTTTTTTTGTAGTTTCGAGCTAAAAGTCGACCGGGGTAAGAAATTTGCCAAAATGAAAAGAGAGATCTCCTGTGTTAATCATTTTATTAGGACAGATTTGAATACCTCAGTGTAATACTTAGACATCTCCTACCATCCATGATAACATGACCATAGGTCTTCAGCGACACACCAAAAGAAATAAATAAGAGAAAATAGGGGGGAAAATTTTTTACCCAGAGGTTTGGGGTAAAAATTTTGCACACACTGGGTAAAAAATTTTCACGCAAAGTTATTGCCCCAAAGTGTAAAAAATTTATAACCCCATCCTATGGGGAAGAATACCATTAAGGGGACAAATTTTTCCTCAGCGGACTTAGACCATTTGTATGAAACGAAAGCATAAATACGAGAAACGAAAACGTTTTTATTAAAAAAAAATTCCTCAATTATTCAGCAATCATTATTCATAGTCATTCAGCCATCATATATCCGTAACCATATTCATTCATAAACCTCTCGTGCTGTGCTGCTACAGTTTTTTCAAGAGGTCGTTTACCTTTACATCATCAAATTTGTAGGAACCATTCTTTAACAAGTAAGGAGATCATGGCCCCATGAAGATGTAATCAGTGTCTATGATGTGTTTATTCGCCACTGGTGGCCAATGGCATGTTATCTTTTCTGGAATGGAGGAGAGAGTCTTGCGGCGTAGGAACACCATTTCAACTTTATTCACAGGCGCTTCGTCATCTTCACTGAAAACTTTTGTTACTTTTCCCCAGTAATGTTGCTTCTTTGGTTCAGTATAAATCACAGCAAAATATTTATTTATAGATTCATCATCAATTTGCACTGATATTGCTACATCTGTGTCTTCAGTGAATTTTGATCTTTGTAACTCAGCCTCTCCAGTAGTCTCATCTACATGTTCATCGCCACTCTCTGGCGAGATCCTGTCGAAGCTCACATCCAGAGATGAACCACGAGAGTCCCTTTTGAACATAGGGCTTCCACTTGATATACTTGATGAATCATCATCAGCAGCATTCTTTCTTCACTTTTCTGAGGCTGTGGGTCTTTTTTTCCCTGCTGTTGCTCTTCTTTAGTTCTCTGTTCTCTAGTTCTCCTCACCCTCTGCTTTTTTTTTTTGGTTTCTTTTTGCCCTTCTGTGCCTTCTCTCTTTCCTCAATGCTGCTTATGACTTCCTCGTGTGTTAGAACTGTGGCTCCTTTCCCCTTAACACT
>NC_087208.1:41911720-41920662 GCF_015104395.2 Macrobrachium nipponense | reverse complement strand
TTTACTGGATTATGTTATCTTTATTGGATTATGTTTTCTTTACTGAATTACATTTTCTTTGCCGGATCACATTTACTTACTGGATTATATTTTCTTTGTTGGATTACATTTTCCTTCCTAGGTTGCATTTTCTGTACTGGATTTCAATGACAACATGTCATGATTACTACTCTCTCTCTCTCTCTCTCTCTCTCTCTCTCTCTCTCTTCTCTCACATATATATGGAGACTCTATATATATGGAGAGAGAGAGAGAGACTAATTGACAAAATCAAGAAGAAAGTATCATCATTGATGTCGCAATACCATGGGACACCAGAGTTGAAGAGAAAGAGAGGGAAAAAATGGATAAGTATCAAGATCTGAAAATAGAAATAAGAAGGATATGGGATATGCAGTGGAAATCGTACCCATAATCATAGGAGCACTAGGCACGATCCCAAGATCCCTGAAAAGGAATCTAGAAAAACTAGAGGCTGAAGTAGCTCCAGGTCTCATGCAGAAGTGTGTGATCCTAGAAACGGCACACATAGTAAGAAAAGTGATGGACTCCTAAGGAGGCAGGATGCAACCCGGAACCCCACACTATAATACCACCCAGTCGAATTAGAGGGACTGTGATAGAGCAAAAAAAAAAAAAAAAAAAAAAAAAATAATAATAATAATAATAATAATAATAATGATAATAATATATATTTTGGTAGATGACCCTCTTTTATGCAAATGTTGTTAAGAATAATGGCAGAATTAAGCGAGTTGATTTTATATATTGTTTTTTTTATATTTTTCTTGCAATTCGCTTCTCAGGCTCAGCGATTTTTCAGTAACTGGCCAATATTCATATTGGGAATTTTCAAAAATTATAAATGTTTAAGGTAATCTTTTATTTTTATTAAAACAGGATATCAGGTCAAGTCAAGCAAGGGTCGTCGTCAGTGGAAATACGTCGGTATGACCTCCATGCGTTTCTCCAAGCGAATCTCCTGCCACGCCCAAGAAGGAGCCATATTTAACCACACCAGGACTGCTCATAACAAACGAATAAAAAGTAATGATATTATCCCTAAAATCAAGATAATAGACCAGACAACGGATCCCCGACGTCTGCGCCTCCTAGAAGCCCTCTATACAGGAAAGGAGAAACCAAATTTAAATATCACCCAGGAAACTTTTCTCCTTCCCACCGCCGCCTGGAGAGCAGTGAACGACCCCCCGACAAAGCCAGATAATCAGGAGCCCCCACAGGATGATAGGACTCCTGCTGCAGACAGAATTCCAGACGTTCATCCCCAGGCACACTACTATGGCGCTCGCACGACGGAATCTCCGCGACCATGAACCGGCCCGACCGATGAGAATCCAACTCTAGGTCCGAGCCGCTATAAATACCGTCCCGCAGACGTTCTTGGTACAGTCCCTTCAACCGACTCGTCCGAAGATGACCTGCGAGAAGGTCGAAACGTCACGTGATACCAGCTATACCAGGTATACCAGCATCAAGACCAGCTTTAAACCAAAGACGACCCCGTCCCGGAATTGAACTACGCCTACGGAACAATACCGGCACTGACGACTACCCCTGCCTGACCAGGACCTGAGATCCTGTTTTAATAAAAATAAAAGATTACCTTCAACATTTATAATTTTTGAAAATTCCCATATGAATATTGGCCAGTTACTCAGAAACATCGCTAAGCCTGAGAAGCGAATTGTAAGAAAAATAGAAAAAATAATATGTAAAATCAACTCGCTTAATTCTGTCATTCTTTTTCCAACGATAATAATAATAATAATAATAATAATAATAATAATAATAATAATAATAATAATAATAATAATAATAATAATACTCCTGCTCGTGGGAACCTCTGTTGTGCTATTGTCCTGTCAAGAATTCACGCTTAAAATCAAACCTTGTCTGGATCTTGTTATATAACGTTATTTGTTTTGCCAAAATTAACCAGAGTAATTCCCGCTCCATTATGGCTCAATAACTTACTCCATTATCTGCCGGAAGCTCACATAAATAGACCTTTGATAATGTAGCAGTTTGAACAGATCATAAACAAGGCTTTAATAGCCGTAGCTCTTTGATAGAGACCAGGGCTTGATATTTGTAGTAGGATTATTGCCTGTGAGATCAAAAGTTTTATTTTTGGTAACTCATTATAAAATGAAGCTTGTGAATATAATTTCCTTGATAAAATAAAGACTGTCAAGAATGTGTATATTACTTCCTTGTTATGGCTTTTAAATATATATGATGCATATTCAAAATAGTGGCGATGTTTCTTTCAATTTTCAAGAATAGTTATCCATCATTATTGTATAGGTATATACTATATATATATATATATATATATATATATATATATATATATATATATATATATATCTATATATATAATATAAAGTATATATATATATATATATATATATATATATATATATATATATATATTATACATACATAAACATACACACAATCAACTAAACTATTCATGATTAATTTCCTCCTAATGTACACATAATCACAACTCTCATATATTCAATTACCCCTCCCCCACCTACACCATCATTTGCTAAGCTGAGAAAACACTGATTTCTGTCATAAAAGGGATATTGGAAGGTAAGATATCATTCAACATACAAGAATTTAATTTACTTTTCCTGTTTTTAGTTTTCCATAAAAGATAACTATTGTGTTGGCTTTGTCTGTCCGTCCGTAATTTTTTCTGTCCGCCCTCAGATCTTAAAAACTACTGAGTCTAGAGAGTTGCAAATTGGTATGTAGTTCATCCTGTCTCCAATCATCAAACTTGTCAAATTGCAGCTCTCTAGCCTCAGTAGTTCTTAAGTTATCTAAAGTTAAAATTATCATGATCGTGCTTCTGCACCGATATAGGATAGGCCACCATCAGGCCGTGGTTAAAGTTTCCCGGGCCGCAGCTTATACAGCATTGTATCGAGACCACCGAAAAATAGATCTATTTTCGTTGGAATTGATTATTATGCGCTGCAGTGGCCGTAAAGAAAACTCGATTTCGCCGAAGACATTTTGGAGCATTTTTTAATTTGTATTTTTATTTTTAGTTTTGTTTCACCGGATCGACCAGAAATCACTTTTATGCAAATGCTAAACTCGTTACGAGGTTTCACTGGAAATAGGTCAAATGTTCAAGTTGATAAAATTAGTATTTTGGACGAATTCCATTATCATTTCTTGTCAGTCATTTTATTTATTTTATATTATTTTATTTTACTTTAATTATAAAACTGGCCAGCGGGGACAGAAGAGAGAGAGAGAGAGAGAGAGAGAGAGAGAGAGAGAAATTTACCAACAGCTACAAAAATACGTTGCCATAGTCTTCACAGTCAATGACAGAGAAGAGAGAGAGAGAGAGAGAGAGAGAGAGAGAGACTAGAGAGAGAGAAGAGAGAGAGAGAGAGAGAAAGAAATTTACCAACAGCTACAAAAATACGTTGCCATAGTCTTCACAGTCAATGACAGAGAAGAGAGAGAGAGAGAGAGAGAGAGAGAGAGAGAGAGAGAGAGAGAGAGAGAAATTTACCAACAGCTACAAAAATACGTTGCCATAGTCTTCACAGTCAATGACAGAGAAGAGAGAGAGAGAGAGAGATGGGAAATCTTGTCAGTCTCACCTGCATTGAAATAAATACGACCTAATCTTCTTTTATTTTATCCTTGGATCCTTGACAGTTTCAAACAGATATATATATATATATATATATATATATATATATATATATATATATATATATATATATATTTATACGGATATATACAGCAAGTCCTTCCAGGTGACTTAATCCTATATTTTCGAAGGATACTCCCTGCAAAAGGATTTTCCTTTTAGATGTAATCCTAGGAATTGTATTACATTCGGCTTTTGTTTATGAAAAACGTAACGTTAATTGAGTTATCTTAAAAGTATTGTCATAGGACATAATACTACAGCCTGTATTCCTCTAGGGCGTAGTGTCGTTAGTGTACCTTATGGGGTGCACTGTAGGCAAAAAGGAAGGGCGTTTGCTTCCCACTTTTTTCCTTTTTTACATGAACTTGCTTTACTCTTCCTTCTTCCATCTTGCTGTTCAACCTCTCTAACTATAATTTTAGATCCACGTACTCCTATATTTTCAGGCTCTGTTTATTTTGTTGTTCAACCATTGGACCATTGGAAAAGCTGTAATTCATTTTAATTCTTTATTTCCTACGTTTCGTAATATCATTATTACATCTTCAGGGAATCTGTTAAAAATTACTTGAAAAATTACTCTAAAATTCAACATTTATAAATTACAACACAATTAAAAAAACATACAGAAACGAAAACAAAAAAATAAAAAGACCAAAGACTGCTAACCATTCAAAAAATTGTAAAATATATATAGAAAGAAGCCATTTCCGAATCATAGGCCAAGCAAACAATGCATATGAACTGCCTATCCTAGAGTCATTATTTTTTAAACAACTGGTTCCCCAGTTAAATACCAGGACCGTCCTCCCCACCACAAACTGTACCTGAGCTAACTTTTATTTATGTTTTGTCATTCTCTCTCTTGCCTTCTCGGCATAAGGTTTGGTTAGCGGTCTTTGGTCTTTTTTTATTTTTTTGTTTTCGTTTCTATATGTTTTTTAATTGTGTTGTAATTTATAAATGTTGAATTTTAGAGTAATTTTTCAAGTAATTTCAAAGTAGTTTTATTTATTGTTTAACAGATTCCCTGAAGATGTAATAATGATATTACGAAACGTAGGAAATAAAGAATTGAAATGAATTACAACGTTTCCAATGGTCCACCTTCCTCTGTCTCCTGATACTATATACATATATATATATATATATATATATATATATATATATATATATATATATATATCTATATTTATATATATATATATATATATATAAATATATATATATATATATATATATATATATATATATATATATATATATATATATATATATATATATATATATATATATAGGTGTGTGCGTGTGTGTGTGTATAAATATATATAGTATATATATATATTATATATATATGAATAAAATACGTATATATATATATATATATATATATATATATATATATATATATACAATATATGTACATACAAAAAGATAGAGGATAACAGAGAGAGAGAGAGAGAGGAGAGAGGTTAGCAAGGAGAAAGAGAACAGACAACAGGAAATTGACAAAAGAGAGAGAGAGAGAGAGAGAGAGAGAGAGAGAGTCGCTGAACTGGAAGAAGTGGATAAATAAGACTTCTCGGAAAGTGGAAGGTCAATAAGACTCCATAAAGGCGAATTAAAAAATAAACATGAATGTGCTCCAAAGAATAATATTAAGGAGAGGGAGAGAATACAGTCGTTTTTCGAGAATAGAAGGTAGACGTTCTCAAGAGCTTATGGAATAGATATAACGAAGGTATATGAGAGTTTAAAAGCATTCGAGAATACATGAAAAGGGACGAACGCTGCCAGTGTAGTGTAGTGCACTGTGGGCGTTATTCAAGGATCTTTCGAAACGTCCCTTTAGCCCTTAGATGCATTTATATTTAAGCTCCCTACTGTCCAACTTCTCTAGCTATCATTTATTACTTTATCTGTGGAGTTGAACAATAGTTCCACATTCAGATTCTTGTATTTCATTTCCAGTATTTTCTAGATCTATTTATCGTTCTGTTCAACCACTCTGATTCTATCTTTTCACTGTCTTATGCATTGAAGGGCTGAAATGGGCCCAGTGCTTGGATTGACAGCCTAAATTCCACAATATCAAATCTATAAAAGTTTTTGAATGATTTTACCAAGACAAAACCCAAATAACTATGAACAAACTTCCAATATACCAATTACCTTAAGGTAAGATTTAATTCCACAAAATAAAATCAAGGAGAGTTACAGAATGATTTTATCGAGACAAACACCAAATAATTATGAAAACAATGCGACTTTACACCAGTTACCTTAATGCAATGTTTGCCAAAAGAGTATTTATGGTGTACTGGTAAAACATCATAAAGGAATTTCGTCAACACAATGTATTTTTTCCCCCAGGCCAGGTCGAAACTATTGTTTTTTCCAATGAGCAGTTATTAGGGTGCACCAATGCACTCTCTTTACCTTTAATGAGAATGGGTTTTGTAAAGCTGCATTAATATTACTTTTTTTATGCATCGATGAATATTTCAACCATGAAATAACATGACATTGGCAAAAGGGGTAGCCTCGATAGATCTTTTTTTTTTTAGAGCAGTAAATTCTGTTTTCAGTAAAAATAAGAATGATTAGACTATGACATGAACAAAAAAACTATAATCTGTGAAAGGTATTCAATATATAGGATGGGTATTTTAGGAATTAAATTCTGTTTTCAGAACTAAATAAGAGTGGTTGGATTATGAGATGAATATAAAACTATGAACTTTGAAAGTTATTTAATATATAGGATGGGTATTTTAGGAACTAAATTCTGTTTTCAGAAAAAATAAGAATGATTAGACTATGACATGAACATAAAACAATGAACTGTGAAAGTTATTTAATATATAGGATTTGCATTTTAGGAATTAAATTCTGTTTTCAGAACTAAATAAGAGCGGTTGGATTATGACATGAACAAAAACTATAATCTGTGAATGTAATTTAATAAACAGGAAAGGTATTTTAGGAACTAATTTCTGTTTTCAGAACCAAATAAGAAGGGCTGGATTATGACATGAATATAAAACTACGAACTGTGAAAGTTATTTAATATATAGGATGGGTATTTTAGGAACTAAATTCTGTTTTCAGAACCAAATAAGAATGGTTGGATTATGACATTAATATAAAACTATAGACTGAAAGTTATTTAATATAAGATGAGTATTTTAGGAACTAAATTCTGATTTCAGAAAACATAAGAATGATTAGACTATGACATGAACAAAAAAACTATAATCTGTGAAAGTTATTTAATATATAGGATGGGTATTTTAGGAATTAAATTCTATTTTCAGAACCAAATAAGAATGGTTGGATTATGAACATGAATAAAAAAAATTAAACTGTGAAAGCTATTCAATATACAGGATTTGTATTTTAGGAATTAAATTCTGTTTTCAGAACTAAATAAGAGTGGTTGGATTATGACATGAATATAAAACTATGAACTGTGAAAGTTATTTAATATAGGATGGGTATTTTAGGAACTAAATTCTGTTTTCAGAACCAAATAAGAATGGCTGGCGTATGACATGAATAAAAAAGTATAATCTGTGAAAGTTATTTATATAGGATGGGTATTTTACGAACTAAATTCTGTTTTCAGAACCAAATATGAATGGCTGGATTATGACATGAATAAAAAAAGTATAATCTGTGAAAGTTATTTAATATAGGATGGGTATTTTAGGAATTGAATTCTGTTTTCAGAACCAAATAAGAATGGTTGGATTATTGCATGAATAAAAAATTATAAACTGTGAAAGTTATTTAATATATAGGATGGGTATTTTAGGAATTAAATTCTATTTTCAGAACAAAATAAGAATGGATGGTTTCTGAAATGAATAATAAAAAACTAAGAACTGAAAATTATTTAATATATAGGATGGGTATTTTAGGAATTAGATTTGTTATATAAATTAAAAAATTGACATTTAAAACAGTGGATTTAAGGGACACTGAATACAGGAGGACATTAAAAAAGATAAAAAAATTAATAAAAATATATTGGTTTTAATATGCAATGGGAACTGATCTTTACAAAGCTTTGTAAACTGAAGCTTTGCAAAGCTTTGTGAACTGAAGTTCCACAAAGCTTTGTGAACTGAAGCTCCACAAAGCTGGGAACTGAAGCTTTACAAAAAGCTTTGAAAAATGAAGCTTTTTAAAGCTTTGTAAATTCTCAGTCCATAAAGCTTTACAAAATGAATCATCATAAAGTCTTGTGAACTAAAGCTTTGTCAAGTTTTATGAACTCAAGCCATACATATACAAAGCTCTCTAAAATGAATATTGACAAAGCCATCTCAACTGAAGCTTCACAAAGCTCTCTGAACTTAAGCTTTTATAAGCTTTGTAAACAAAATGGAAAAGGGAGAACATAGTTCTGGAAAACACAGAGTCCCATTTACATTTGTAAGGTGAAAGAGAAAAAAAAACATTGTCGAGCCTAATCATCTAATAGGGACGCGTTTCCCCAGAAAAAAAAAAAAAAAAAAAAACTCCAAAACTGAGACCCAGGGTTTTACGAACGTGTGTAAGTGGGGGAGAGGTGTTTGCAGGGCCTGGTAAACGGTAGGTGAATAGTGGATAAACAGTTGATAAGTAGAGAGGGAATGGTGGTTCACGTAGGGTTTGTTATAAACAGTAGATAAACAGTATTAACTAAGGAGAGGTTTGGAGAGAGGTAGGAATCAGGACAAATCCTTTAAACAGATGCCTGTAGTAGCGTTGGGGATGATTGAACCACGATGATCTTCTCTCTCTCTCTCTCTCTCTCTCTCTCTCTCTCTCTCTCTCTCTCTCTCTGTTCTAATAGATATATAATAGCTTTTTTGATCTCAGGGTTCCATAGCATAAGGTAACTATAAAATTTTACAGAGTTTAATTGACAATATTATTAAAAAATTGGAGATCACTTGTGAAGGGGACTTGGATATATAGAAATGAATAATTTACTTTAGGAGATGCAGTTTGAAATATGTATCACGTACTAATATTCACCAGGTAAATGTCAGTGATACACACGCGCACACACACACACACACACACCACACACACACACACACATACATAATATATATATATATATATATATATATATATATATAGATATATATATATATATATATATATAATTATATATGTGTGTGTGCATATATATATATATATATATATATATATATATATATATATATAT
>NC_087208.1:41886720-41906720 GCF_015104395.2 Macrobrachium nipponense | reverse complement strand
TTCATCAGATAATCACTAAATCTGCACCATGGTTTTTTTTTTTTTTTTTTTTTTTTTTTTTTCAAAAGAAAACCATGCTATGAATAACTGAGCCTTGTCACTTATCTTGCGAAGTCAGGCTATGAATAAATAACTCACAAAGACGATGTCGAGTCTAGTTTGATATGCAAGAACATGGGCTTGCACTAATCAGGTGGAAAATGGGTATGCAAATTTGCATAGATTTTGCATTTTTCCTTTTTAAAAAGGATTGATCGTCTTGTATGTACATTTTTCCCCCACCGAGCTTCATTGAAAATATTATGGATGCATCAGAAAACTTTGGTTTAAGATAAATTTTCTTTAATTTCCTAATGATTCAACGGCAATATATAATAATAATAATAATAATAATAATAATAAAATAATAATAATAATAATAATAATAATAATAATAATAATAATAATATAATAATAATAATAATAATAAAAATGCTTCATTAAAAATGATAGGTGCATCGGAAGACTTTGATTTAAAATAAAATTCCTTTTATTTTCTAATGATTCAACAATAAGTTATAATAATAATAATAATAATAATAATAATAATAATAATAATAATAATAATAATAATAATAATAATAATAATAATAATAATAAGAAGAAGAAGAAGAAGAAGGAAGAAAGAAGAAGAAGAAGAAGAAGTAAGCAAATAAATAAATAAGTAAAAACTCCGGCTGAAGTTACTCCATACCAGACATACTTTCAAAGTCATGGTCTGATGTCAAAAAAAAAAAAA
Source organism: Macrobrachium nipponense (assembly GCF_015104395.2). NCBI lineage: Eukaryota > Metazoa > Arthropoda > Malacostraca > Decapoda > Palaemonidae > Macrobrachium > Macrobrachium nipponense. The sequence goes on along the minus strand of NC_087208.1, from coordinate 41,905,942 downwards.
GAAAAAAAAAAAAAAAAAAAATTATATGCAGAAACACCCTGCAGTTGCAGTATCAAAAGCTTGCCATTCCAGAGTGGGGGGGGGGCCCACATGGAAAGTGCTTTAAAGATAAAAGGTTCCTGTTTGCTATGTGAGGAATATGTTTGGGAATTTTACATATGTTATAAAGAAATTCGTAATATTAATGCCCCATACATATATGTATGTATATACATACACACACACACACACACACACACACACACACACACACATATATATATATATATATATATATATATGATATATATTAGATATATATATATATATATATATATATATATATATATAGATATATATGTATGTATGTATATGTATATATATATATATATATATATATATATATATATATATATTAAGATATATAGGATAAGTTATCTTTGCATTTTTAAATATGTTATGAATATGGACACCTCTCTTTAGATGTTAAATTTGTTACGTGCGTTTTTTAATATATAATAATAATTATACATTAAAGGCCTTAGCCTCGATGCATATTTAACGAAAAATGTTGTTTAATGCCTTAAAATGTTAAGAATGTTAACTTAAAAGTTTTTAGTTAATGAATAAGCTTGTATTAAGTAAATATATAATTTAAATACGTTTAAATGTTTTAAAATGTTAGATATCTTATGTTAGAAAGGATTCGTACCAGTTAGCAGACACCAAAGAAAACAGTTCTTCTAAAATGTTTCAAAATGTTGAAGACGTTAATTTAACATAAAATCTTGTCTTCGGTAAATCTATCAAGAACATAAGATTGAATGTTTTGAAATGTTAAAAATGTTAAAACTCTTATAAGGACTTGTATTAGTTAACAAACTCTGAAAAAACAACACTTCAGTAATATTTTAAAATGTAAAAAATGTTAAATTAGAAAAAAAAAAAAACAAAGAACCTTAGCTTCGATGAATAGATTAAGAAACTGGGATTAAGTGTTAAAAATGTTGAAACTCTTATGTTAAAAAAGACTTGCATCAGTTAACGAACTCTGAAGAAACAACACTTCAGTAATGTTTTAAAATATTAAAAAATGTTAAATTAGAAGAAAAACAAAGAACCTTAGCTTCGATGAATAGATCAAGAAACTGGGATTGAGTGTTAAAAATGCTAAAAGTATTATATGAAAAGACATGTTAATTTAAAAGGAAAATAAAGAATGTCAGCTTCGATGAATAAAAATAATTATAATAAATGTTAAATAATGTTAAAAATCTCATGTTAAAAGAACTTGCATCAGTTAACAGACACTGAGGAAACGATACTTCATTCTTTTGGAACCAATTTCTTCATGTCATCGATTAAATTTTCAGAACACGAACGACGAATATCGAATATCCAAGTCGTCACCATTCTTCTGTGCTTTTTGGTCTCAGGAATTCCAGGAATTTCAGCAATATTGGAGATTCTCTTTCCTGTGTCGCTTTGAGCAATCAGGAAACAAGGCGAGAGTCGTAAAATGCGACGGGAATATTCCGGTTTTACTGAAGATGTTTCTGCAACATGGTACGCGGTTTGATTGCAAGTTTTCTACATTCAAAAACAGCATAGTACGTTTGTATTTACTATCAGTATTTTAAATGTTTGTTACAATGTCTGTTTTCTATTATTATTATTATTATTATTATTATTATTATTATTATTATTATTATTATTATTATTATTATTATGGAAGGAGGCTTTCTCTGAGGGAGGGCAGTAGCATTGAATATTATAGCTGTTTCAACGGCATTTAATTTATATAGAATCTTCTCATAAGCAGGTAGCTGATGTATCAGGTTTCCTATGGACACGTCAGAGGAAATAAACCTAAGAAAACTGAAATCTACATGTCAGGTAACTTGATATACCAGCTACGTGCTGATGAGAAAAAGACAATAAGAAGAATTGAGAAGATTCTATATAGATTAAATGCCGTTGAAACAGGTATAATAATAATAATAATAATAATACTAATAATAATAATAATAATAATAATAATAATAATAATAATAATAATAATAATAATAATAATAATATCATTATTATTATTATTATTATTATTATTATTATTATTATTATTATTATTATTATTATTTTATTTATTTATTTATATATTTATTTTTTTTTTTTGCTCTATCAGAGTTCTCAAATTCGACTGGGTGGTATTTATAGTGTGGGGTTCTGGGTTGCATCCTGCCTCCTTAGGAGTCCATCACTTTTCTTACTATGTGTGCCGTTTCTAGGATCACACTCTTCTGCATGAGTCCTGGAGCTACTTCAGCCTCTAGTTTTTACAGATTAATTTTCAGGGATCTTGGGATCGTGCCTAGTGCTTCTATGATTATGGGTACGATTTCAACTGGCACATCCCATATCCTTCTTATTTCTATTTTCAGATCTTGATACTTATCCATTTTTTCCCCTCTCTTTCTCTACAACTCTGGTGTCCCATGGTATTGCGACATCAATGAGTGATACTTTCTTCTTGACTTTGTCAATCAACGTCACGTCTGGTCTGTTTGCACGTATCATCCTATCCGTTCTGATACCATAGTCCCAGAGGATCTTTGCATGATCGTTTTCTATCACTCCCTCAGGTTGGTGCTCGTACCACTTATTACTGCAAGGTAGCTGATGGTTTTTGCACAGGCTACAGTGGAGGGCTTTTGCCACTGAATCATGCCTATTTTTGTACTGGTTCTGTGCAAGTGCCGGGCATTCGCTTGCTATATGGTTTATGGTTTCATTTTTCGTATTGCACTTCCTACATATGGGAGAGACGTTATTTCCGTCTATCGTTCTTTGAACATATCTGGTTCTTAGGGGCTGATCTTGTGCCGCTGTTATCATTCCTTCAGTTTCCTTCTTTAGCTCTCCCCTCTGTAGCCATTGCCATGTGTCATCGCTGGCTAGTTCTTTAGTCTGTCTCATGTATTGTCCATGCATTGGTTTGTTGTGCCAGTCCTCTGTTCTGTCTGTCATTCTCCTGTCTCTGTATATTTCTGGGTCTTCGTCTACTTTTATTAGTCCTTCTTCCCATGCAATCTTTAGCCACTCGTCTTCACTGGTTTTCAGATATTGCCCCAGTGCTCTGTTCTCAATGTTGACGCAGTCCTCTATACTTAGTAGTCCTCTCCCTCCTTCCTTTCGTGTTATGTATAGTCTGTCCGTATTTGCTCTTGGGTGTAGTGCTTTGTGTATTGTCATAGGTTTCCTGGTTTACTGATCTATGCTGCGGAGTTCTGCCTTCGTCCATGGCACTGCCCATGTGTTTATGGCTTTTATCATATTTCTGGCGTTGAGTTTTGACTTGAGTATCGCCTTGAGTCTCTGCATATATTCTTTCCTGATCGTGTCCTTCATATCTTAGTGTTTTATATCCCCTCCTTCCATTATTCCCAGGTATTTGTATCCTGTCTCATCTATGTGTATGATGTTGCTCCCATCTGGTAGCTTTATCCCTTCAGTTCTCGTTAATTTGCCTTTTTGCATGTTGACTAAGGCACATTTTTCTATTCTAAACTCCATCCTGATGTCCCCAGATACAATCCTTACAGTCTGGATTAGGGTATCTATTTCCTTGATGCTCTTACCATACAGCTTGATGTCGTCCATGAACATCAGATGGTTGATTCTGTTGCCTCTTTTCTTGAGTTGGTTCCCGGCATCCATCTTCTGTAGTACTTTTGTCATGGGAATCATGGCTACTACGAAGAGTAGTGGGGACAGTGAGTCGCCCTGGAAGATACCTCTCCTGATATTAACCTCTGCTAGTCTTATTCCAGAGCTTGTAAGCATTGTATTCCAGTTGCACATTGTATTTTTGAGGAAGCTGATGGTATTTTCCTCTGCCACATATATTTTAAGACATTCTATTAGTCATGTGTGTGGTATCATGTCGAAGGCTTTCTTATAGTCTATCCATGCCATGCTTAAGTTGGTTTTCCTTCTCCTACTGTTCTTCATTACCATTTTGTCTATCAGGAGCTGGTCTTTGTGCCCCTACACTTCCTTCTGCAGCCTTTCTGTGGTGGGGGATGGTGTTTGTCTCCTCTAGGTAATTGTATAGCCTTTCACTGATGATACCTGTTAGTAACTTCACATTATTGATAGGCAGATGATAGACCTGTAGTTACTGGCTATATTTCCCTTACTCTTGTCTTTTTGTACTAAGGATGTTCTTCGTTGCTGTGTCATCCATTTGGGTGCATGGTGATTTGAGATACAATGCTGGAGTTGTTCTGCTGTTCGTGGGTGTAGGGCCTTGAAGTTTTTGAGCCAGTATCCATGGACTTCATCGGGACCTGGAGCTTTCCAGTTTGGCATTTTTATTATTATTATTATTATTATTATTATTATTATTATTTTTTTTTTTTTTATTTTTTTTTTTTTTTTTTTTTTTGTCTATCACAGTCCTCCAATTCGACTGAGCGGTATTCATAGTGTGGGGTTCCTGCCTCCTTAGGAGTCCATCACTTTTCTCACTATGTGCGGTGTTTGTAGAAGCACACTCTTCTGCATGAGTCCTGGAGCTACTTCAGCCTCTAGTTTTTCCAGATTCCTTTTCAGGGTCTTGGGATCGTGCCTATTGCTCCTATGATTATGGGTACGATTTCCACTGGCACATCCCATATCCTTCTTATTTCTATTTTCAGATCTTGATACTTATCCATTTTTTCCCTCTCTTTCTCTTCAACTCTGGTGTCCCATGGTATTGCGATATCAATGAGTGATACTTTCCTTTTGACTTTGTCAATCAACGTCACGTCTTGTCTGTTTGCACGTATCACCCTATCCGTTCTAATACCATAGTCCCAGAGGATCTTTGCATGATTGTTTTCTATCACTCCCTCAGGTTGGTGCTCGTAACACTTATTACTGCAATGTAGCTGATGTTTCTTGCACAGGCTCCAGTGGAGGGCTTTGGCCACTGAATCATGCTCTTTTTTGTACTGGTTCTGTGCAAGTGCGGCACCTTCGCTTGCTATGTGTTTTATGGTTTCATTTTTCGTATTGCACTTCCTACATATGGGAGAGATGGTATTTCCGTCTATCATTCTTTGAACATATCTGGTTCTTAAGACCTGATCTTGTGCCGCTGTTATCATTCCTTCAGTTTCCTTCTTTAGCTCTCCCCTCTGAAGCCATTGCCAATTGTCATCGCTGGCTAGTTCTTAGTCTGTCTCATTGTCTGTCATTCTCCTGTCTCTCTTATTTATTCGGGTCTTCGTCTACTTTTATTAGTCCTTCTTCCCATGCATCTTTAGCCACTCGTCTTCACTGGTGGTTTTCAGATCTTGCCCCAGTGCTCTGTTCTCGATGTTGACGCAGTCCTCTATACTTAGTAGTCCTCATCCCTCCTTCCTTTCGTGTTATGAATAGTCTGTCTGTATTTGCCCTTGGGTGTAGTGCTTTGTGTATTGTCATTGTCATAGGTTTCCTGGTTTTCTGATCTATGCTGCGGAGTTCTGCCTTTGTCCATTCCACTATTCCTGCGCTGTTTCTGATTACTGGCACTGCCCATGTGTTTATAGCTTTTATCATATTTCCAGCGTTGAGTTTTGACTTGAGTATCGCCTTGAGTCTCTGCATATATTCTTTCCTGATCGTATCCTTCATCTCTTGGTGTTTTATATCCCCTCCTTCCATTATTCCAGGTATTTGTATCCTCTCATTTATGTGTTTGTTGTTGCTCCCATCTGGTAGCTTTATCCCTTCAGTTCTTGTTACTTTGCCTTTTTGTATGTTGACTAAGGCACATTTTTCTATTCCAAACTCCATCCTGATGTCCCCAGATACAATCCTTACAGTCTGGATTAGGGTATCTATTTCCTTGATGCTCTTACCATACAGCTTGATGTCGTCCATGAACATCAGATGGTTGATTCTGTTGCCTCTTTTCTTGAGTTGGTTCCCATCCATCTTTTGTAGTACTTTTGTCATGGGGATCATGGCTACTACGAAGAGTAGTGGGGACAGTGAGTCGCCCTGGAAGATCCCTCTCCTGATATTAACCTCTGCTAGTCTTATTCCAGAGCTTGTAAGTATTGTATTCCAGTTGCACATTGTATTTTTGAGGAAGCTGATGGTGTTTTCCTCTTCCCCATATATTTTCAGGCATTCTATTAGCCATGTGTGTGGTATCATGTCGAATGCTTTCTTATAGTCTATCCATGCCATGCTTAGGTTGGTTTTCCTTCTCCTACTGTTCTTCATTACCATTTTGTCTATCAGGAGCTGGTCTTTTGTGCCCCTACACTTCCTTCTGCAGCCTTTCTGTTGGTGGGTGATGGTGTTTGTCTCCTCTAGGTAGTTGTAAAGCCTTTCACTGATGATACCTGTTAGTAACTTCCACATTATTGGTAGGCTTGTGATAGGCCGGTAGTTATTGGCTATATTTCCCATACTCTTGTCTTTTTGTACTAAGGATGTTCTTCGTGTGGTCATCCATTTGGATGCATGGTGATTTGAGATACAATGCTGGAGTTGTTCTGCTATTCGTGGGTGTAGAGCCCTGAAGTTTTTGAGCCAGTATCCATGGATTTCATCGTGACCTGGGGCTTTCCAGTTTGGCATTTTCTTTAGTTTGTGTCTGACTCTCTGTCGTGATATCTGTGAAACTTTGTTTTATTCTCCCTGTTTCTTCTTCCTTGACTTCCTGGAGCCATGTTGCATGTTTGTTGTGTGATACCGGATTGCTCCATATGTTTTCCTAGAGTCTCTTACTTGTTTCGGCTTCAGGAATTTCAGGGTGGTTGTCTTCCCCTCTTAGTTGGCTGTATAGTCTTTTCTAGTTGGTTCCAAATAGTTTGTTCTGTTGGTATCCCTTATCCCTGTTCATGTACTGTTGGATCTTATGTGCTTTGGCCTTAAGCCTCTGTTTTACATCTTCTATTGTGTTGTTTTGTCCCCTCTCTTGTACTTTGTATTTCTCTTTGAGTTCCTCCCTTTTTTTCTTGCTTCTTAGCCTTTTTTCTGCCATCTCTTTCAGTTTACTCAAGTCAGATCTCATCACCATGATTTGCTTTTCCAGGCGCCTTTTCCAAGGAGGTTGCTGTTTTGGTTTCTGTTGAGTTGGTTGTGCTGATGGTGTTGGTGTTCGAATCCCCATCAGTTCTGCTACTAATCTTGCTCCTGCATATGCCAAGTTATTTGTTTCTTTGATACTGGTGGTGTGCATTATGCCCATTATTTCATTGACCTCACTTGTTTTCTTCTTTAATTTCTTGGTGTTGTAGGCTTTTATGGAGGGGATCTTTGTTCTCTCTGTATCTGGCTCCATCCATTGTCTAATCTTTTCTACCCATTCCGTCCTCACTGTTACTTCGTCGGTGTTTTTTCGTGTGTCGTTGTTTGATACTTCATCCTCCCTGTTGTCTTCTGTGGCATCGTCTCTCAGTTCGTCTTCCTGTAATTCGTTGTCGTGTGACATTTCCCTTTCCAGTTCTTCTCTTTCTGTTGGGGAGAGCCAGTTCTTTTTCTTTATGTTCCTTACTTGGTCTGCCAGCCTCTGCTCTGTTTGGGGGGTGTTATTCCTCTCATTCCAGATGTTGACCAATCTTCTTCTATATCCTCTCTATTAGTATTTTGTTATTATTATTATTATTATTATTATTTCTCTATCACAGTCCTCCAATTCGACTGGGTGGTATTTATAGTGTGGGGTTCCGGGTTGCATCCTGCCTCCTTAGGAGTCCATCACTTTTCTAATTATGTGTGCCGTCTCTAGGATCACACTCTTCTGCATGAGTCCTGGAGCTACTTCAGCCTCTAGTTTTTCTAGATTCCTTTTCAGGGATCTTGGGATCGTGCTTAGTGCTCCTATGATTATGGGTACGATTTCCACTGGCATATCCATCCTTCTTATTTCTATTTTCAGATCTTGATACTTATCCATTTTTTCCCGCTCTTTCTCTTCAACTCTGGTGTCCCATGGTATTGCGACATCAATGAGTGATACTTTCTTCTTGACTTTGTCAATCAAACGTCACGTCTGGTCTGTTTCACGTATCACCCTATCCGTTCTGATACCATAGTCCCAGAGGATCTTTGCTTGATCGTTTTCTATCACTCCCTCAGGTTGGTGCTCGTACCACTTATTACTGCAAGGTAGCTGATGTTTCTTGCACAGGCTCCAGTGGAAGGATTTTGCCACTGAATCATGCCTCTTTTTGTACTGGTTCTGTGTGAGTGCCAGGCATTCGCTTGCTATGTGGTTTATGGTTTCATTTTTCGTATTGCACTTCCTACATATGGGAGAGATGTTATTTCTGTCTATCATTCTTTGAACATATCTGGTTCTTAGGGGCCTGATCTTGTGCCGCTTGTTATCATTCCTTCAGTTTTCCTCTTTAGCTCTCCCCTCTGAAGCCATTGCCAATTGTCATCGCTGGCTAGTTCTTATAGTCTGTCTCAGTATTGTCCGGCATTGGTTTGTTTGTGCCAGTCCTCTGTTCTGTCTGTCTTTCTCCTGTCTCTGTATATTTCTGGGCTTCGTCTACTTTTATTAGTCCTTCTTCCCATGCACTCTTTAGCACTCGTCTTCGCTGGTTTTCAGATATTGCCCCAGTGCTCTGTTTTCGATATTGACGCAATCCTCTATACTTAGTAGTCCTCTCCCTCCTTCATTTCGTGTTATGTATAGTCTGTCCGTATTTGCTCTTGGGGTGAGTGCTTTGTGTATTGTCATAGGTTTCCTGGTTTTCTGATCTATGCTGCGGAGTTCTGCCTTCGTCCATTCCACTATTCCTGCACTGTATCTGATTACTGGCACTGCCCATGTGTTTATGGCTTTTATATATTTCCGGCGTTGAGTTTTGACTTGAGTATTGTCTTGAGTCTCTGCATATATTCTTTCCTGATTGTGTCCTTCATCTCTTGGTGTTTTATATCTCCTCCTTCCATTATTCCCAGGTATTTATATCGTCTCATCTATGTGTTTGATGTTGCTCCCATCTGGTAGCTTTATCCTTCAGTTCTCGTTACTTTGCCTTTTTGTATGTTGACTAAGGCGCATTTTTCTATTCCAAACTCCATCCTGATGTCCCCAGATACAATCCTTACAGTCTGGATATAGGGTATCTATTTCCTTGATGCTCTTACCAAACAGCTTGATATCGTCCATGAACATCAGATGGTTGATTCTGTTGCCTCTTTCTTGAGTTGGTACCGGCATCCATCTCTGTAGTACTTTGTCTTTCTCCTGTCTCTGTATTTATTTCTGGGTCTTGCTTTTATTAGTCCTTCTTCCCATGCACTCTTTAGCCACTCGTCTTAACCCTCTTAAGCCGGGAGCCCTAAAAAATCAAAACGTCTCCCGTATGCCGGGCCTGGTTGGAGTGAGCGCGGAAGTGGAAAAAATAATTTTTTCAAAAAATTACAAGCGCGCGTACTTTGAAGATTAAGAGTTCATTTTTGGCTCCTTTTTTGTCATTGCCTGAAGTTTAGAATGCAACCATCAGAAATGAAAAATAATACCATTATCATATGTAAATAATGCGATATATGGTAGCGAAAAAAAAAAAAAAAAAAAAAAAAAAATCATACTAATTGTATTCAAATCACGCTGTGCAGAAAACGGTCAAAGCTAACCAGTTACTTTTTTTTGCGTTGTATTGTACACTAAATTGCAATCATTTTGATATATAATACATTGTAAAACAATAAAAGTAACACCGGAAAAATATTATCACAAAATGATGTACGAATTCGTAACGCGCGGACGCAAAAAAATATTTTTTCAAAAATTCACCGTAATTCTAAATAATGGTCTAGAGACTTCCAATTTGTTTCAAAATTAAGACAAATGATTGAATATTACGATACTGTAAGAGTTTTAGATTAGAATTGCAGATTTCGACCATTTCGGACGAGTTAAATTTGACCGAATGTCGAAATTTTAATATATATATTTTTCATATGCACATATTTCGAAGATGGAAAAAGCTACAACCTTCAATTATTTTTTATTGTATTCTTCATGAATTTGCGCACATTTTGATATATGAAACTCTATAAAAGGCTAAATAATATGAAAAGGAGCAAATATTAGGATAATGCCATGTACGTATTTCGGAGACTTGCGGCCGCGAATCGGCGCGCGGAGTGAAGGTAAATATATTTTTCAAAAATTCACCATAAATCAATATTGTTTTAGAGACTTCAAATTTGTTTCAAAATGAAGAAACATGACGGAATATTACTAGGCCGTAAGAGTTTTAGCTTACAATTGCGTTTTTCAACTATTTCGGTAGAGTCAAATTTGACCGAACGTGGTTTTTTTTCTATTTATCGTGATTTATATGCAAATATTTCGAAAAAAGAGAAAAGCTACAACCTTCAATCATTTTAGTTGTATTCTACATGAAATGCGCACATTTTCATATATATAACTTTAGAAACAGCTAATTTTTTAAATGGTGCAAACATTTCGACAATCGCACAAAAAAATTCTGATTTTTTCGGAAGAGTAACCGCGCGAACGTAATAATTTTTTTTTTTTTTTTCATAAATTCACCATAAATCAAAATATTGTGCTAGAGACTTCCAAGTCGTTGCAAAATGAAGGTAAATGATTGAATATACTAGAATATAAGAGTTTTAGCTTACAATTGCGTTTTTCGACCATTTCGGTAGAGTCAAAGCTGACCGAAAGTTGAACTTTTTGCACTTAACGTTATTTATATGAAATATTTCAAAACTGATAAAAGCTACAACCATGGGTTGTTTTTTGTTGTATTGTGCATGAAAATGCGCACATTTCCATATATAAAACTTTATGTAACGGCAAATTTAAAAAGGGTGCAAACATTAGGACAATCGCACGAAAAAAATTTATCGGAAGAGTTATCGCACGAACGTAAGGAAAAGTTTTTTCATAAATTCACCATAAATCGAAATATTGTGCTAGAGACGTCCAATTTGTTGCAAAATGAAGGCAAATGATTGAATATTACTATAATATAAGAATTTTAGCTTACAATTGCGTTCTCGACCATTTCTGTAGAGTCAAAGTTGACCGAAGGTTGAAATTTTGCACTTATCGTTATTTATATGAAAATATTTCAAAATTGATAAAAGCTACAATCATGAGTATGTTTTTTAGTTGTATTGGCATGAAATTGCGCACATTTTCATATATAATACTTCATGTAAAGGATAATTTAAAATGGTGCAATAATTATGTCAAAGTGACGAAATAATTTCCGAGATGTGTCACTGATACTTTTTAGTGCGATAAGAAAGAAATTCGCGCTTGCGCGCCTGCGTAGCGATTGTAAACAAAACAACGCCTTGATCCGTGAACTCCCAGCATCCCCAAGGCGCGTGATACAAAAGTTTTCGGCTGGTAGGCCTATAAGTATTTTTCCGCGAATTTTTAAAAAACTTTTTTGAGCCGACGTATGATACGTCCAATCGGCATACGGGAGACATTTTTGACTCGACGTTTAATACGTCCAATCGGCGTAAGAGGGTTAACTGGTTTTCAGATATTGCCCCAGTGCTCTGTTTTCGATATTGACGCAGTCCTCTATACTTAGTAGTCCTCTCCCTCCTTCATTTCGTGTTATGTATAGTCTGTCCGTATTTGCTCTTGGGTGTAGTGCTTTGTGTATTGTCATAGGTTTCCTGGTTTTCTGATCTATGCTGCGGAGTTCTGCCTTCGTCCATTCCACTATTCCTGCACTGTATCTGATTTACTGGCATGCCCATGTGTTTATGGCTTTTATCATATTTCCGGCGTTGAGTTTTTGACTTGAGTATCACCTTGAGTCTCTGCATATATTCTTTCTGTTGTGTCCTATCTCTGGTGTTTTATATCTCCTCCTTCCATTATTCCCAGGTATTTATATCCTGTCTCATATATGTGTTTGATGTTGCTCCCATCTGGTAGCTTTATCCCTTCAGTTCTCGTTACTTTGCCTTTTTGTACGTTGACTAAGGCGCATTTTTCTATTTCAAACTCCATCCTGATGTCCCCAGATACAATCCTTACAGTCTGGATTAGGGTATCTATTTCCTTGATGCTCTTACCATTACAGCTTGATGTCGTCTATGAACATCAGATGGTTGATTCTGTTGCCTCTTTCTTGAGTTGGTACCCGGCATCCATCTTCTGTAGTACTTTTGTCATGGGAATCATGGCTACTACGAAGAGTAGTGGGGACAGTGAGTCTCCCTGGAAGATCCCTCTCCTGATTTTAACCTCTGCTAGTCTTATTCCAGAGATATAAGTATTGTATTCCAGTTGCACATTGTATTTTTGAGGAAGCTGATGGTATTTTCCTCTGCCCCATATATTTTCAGGCATTCTATTAGCCATGTGTGTGGTATCATGTCGAAGGCTTTCTTATAGTCTATCCATGCCATGCTTAGGTGGTTTTCCTTCTCCTACTGTTCTTCATTACCATTTTGTCTATCAGGAGCTGGTCTTTTGTGCCCCTACACTTCCTTCTGCAGCCATTTCTGTGGTGGGGGATGGTGTTTGTCTGCTCTAGGTAGTTGTATAGCCTTTCACTGATGATACCTGTTAGTAACTTCCACATTATTGGTAGGCAGGTGATAGGCCTGTAGTTACTGGCTATATTTCCCTTACTCTTGTCTTTTTGTACTAAGGATGTTCTTCCTTTGGTCATCCATTTGGGTGCTTGGTGATATGAGATACAATGCTGGAGTTGTTCTGCTATTCGTGGGTGTAGGGCCTTGAAGTTTTGAGCCAGTATCCATGGACTTCATCGGGACTGGGGCTTTCCAGTTTGGCATTTTCTTTAGTTGGTGTCTGACTGTGTCTGTCGTGATCTCTGTGAATCTTTGTTTTATTCTCCTGTTTCTTCTTCCTTGACTTCCTGAAGCCATGTTGCATGTTTGTTGTGTGATACCGGATTGCTCCATATGTTTTCCAGAGTCTCTTACTTGGTTCGGCTTCAGGAATTTCTCGGGTGGTTGTCGTTCCCCTCTTAGTTGGCTGTAGAGTCTTTTCTGGTTGGTTCCGAATAGTTTGTTTTGTTGGTATCCCTTATTCCTGTTCATGTACCGTTGTATCCTATGTGCTTTGGCTTTAAGCCTCTGTTTTACATCTTCTATTGTGTTGTTTTGTCCACCCCTCTCTTGTACTTTGTATTTCTTGTTGAGTTCCTCCCTGTTTTCTTGCTTCTTAGCCTTTTTCTGCCATCTCTTTCAGTTTACTCAAGTCAGATCTCATCACCATGATTTGCTTTCCAGGCGCCTTTTCCAAGGAGGTTTCTGTTTTGGTTTCTGTTGGGTTGGTTGTGCTGGTGGTGTTGGTGTTCGAATCCCCATCAGTTCTGCTACTAATCTTGCTCCTGCATATGTCAAGTTATTTGTTTCTGTGATACTGGTGGTGTGTATTATGCCCATTATTTCATTAACCTCACTTGTTTTCTGCCTTAATTTCTTGGTGTTGTAGGGTTTCATGGAGGGGATCTTTGTTCTCTCTGGTATCCCTTATTCCTGTTCATGTACCGTTGTATCTTATGTGCTTTGGCCTTAAGCCTCTGTTTTACATCTTCTATTGTGTTGTTAGTCCCCTATCTTGTACTTTGTATTTCTCGTTGAGTTCCTCCCTTGTTTTCTTGCTTCTTAGCCTTTTTCTGCCATCTCTTTCAGTTTACTCAAGTCTGACTTCATCACCATGATTTGCTTTTCCAGGCGCCTTTTCCAAGGAGGTTTTTGTTTTGGTTTCTGTTGGGTTGGTTGTGCTGGTGTGTTGGTGTTCGAATCCCCATCATTCTGCTACTAATCTTGCTCCTGCATATGTCAAGTTATTTGTTTCTGTGATACTGGTGGTGTGTATTATGCCCATTATTTCATTAACCTCACTTGTTTTCTGCCTTAATTTCTTGGTGTTGTAGGGTTTCATGGAGGGGATCTTTGTTCTCTCTGTATCTGGCTCCATCCATTGTCTAATCTTTTCTACCCATTCCGTCCTCTCTGTTACTTCGTCGGTGTTTCTTCGTGTGTTGTTGTTTGATACCTCATCCTCCCTGTCGTCTTCTGTGGCATCGTCTCTCAGTTCGTCTTTGTGTAATTCGTTGTCGTGTGACATTTCCCTTTCCAGTTCTTCTCTTTCTGTTGGGGAGAGCCAGTTCTTTTTTCTTTATGTTCCTTACTTGGTCTGCCAGCCTCTGCTCTGTTTGTGGGTTGTTATTCCTCTCCATTCCAGATGTTGACCAATCTTCTTCTATATCCTCTCTCCGTCGGGTTGCTTCTGATGTAGCATCTCCATATTTCCTTATTTTCTTCTCTTGTCCATTTCTTCCTTTTTGCCTCTGTAGCTCCAATATCATGCTGTTGATTACTATCGTTGTGGTGATCAGTTGCTGGATAACGACCTCCAAGTACCTGACCGTCTTCCCCTTCAATTGGGTTATATGCCTGGTTGCCGGACGAAGCTCCTCTGTTGCCAGAGGTTCCATTTACGTTGTTGTCGTTTATTCCTTCATTTCTTTCCATCATTGCTGAGTTTTGCTATTTAACCCATAGCTGGACCCTACCCCATCAGGGATAGGTACTCATTTACAGCTGAGTAGACTGAGGAAATTATGGTAAAGATCCTTTCCCAAGGAATCAACGCCGAGGAGAGCGGTCACCCATCCAACGACTGACCAGCCCCAACTTGACTTAAGTCTATTGACGACCTAACCCACTCCTCCACGGCGCCATTATTATTATTATTATTATTATTATTATTATTATTATTATTATTTTTGGTCTATCACAGTCCTCCAAATTCGACTGGGCGGGGTATTCATAGTGTGGGGTTCGGGTTGCATCCTGCCTCCTTAGGAGTCCATCATTTTTCTCACTATGGGCGCCGTTTCTAGGATCCCACTCTTCTGCATGAGTCCTGGAGCTACTTCAGCCTCTAGTTTTTCTAGATTCTAGATTTATATTATTATTATTATTATTATTATTATTATTATTATTATTATTATTATTATTATTATTATATAACAGTCTTCCAATTCGACTGGGCGTTATTCATAGTGTGGGGTTCCGGGTTGCATACTGCCTCCTTAGGAGTCCATCACTTTTCTTACTATGTGCGCCGTTTCTAGGATCAAACTCTTCTGCATGAGTCCTGGAGCTACTTCAGCCTCTAGTTTTTCTAGATTCCTTTCAGGGATCTTGGGATCTTGCCTAGTGCTCCTATTATTATTATTATTATTATTGTACTTAGGAAGCAGACCCTCTCTCAAGCATACTTTATTAAAAGTAATGGCTACTTCAGCAGCATTACACTTGTAGAGATTCTTCTTCTAATTTTCCGAATAGCGGCTTTTTCCGTGCTACTTAGACAGGCTAGTAGAGCGCCTATAGAGGTCATGATCAAATACAGAGTCTAAATTGGTGTATATATTTGAATTTTACAGATAAACTATGATACCATAGTTATCAAAGTCATTAACGATATATATATATATGTCTCTCTCTCTCTCTCTTTCTCTTTCTTGAAGCAAGCGAGCTTTCGTCTGGAGCTGCCAGACATCCTCGGGCTGGGAAGCTGAGGGCGGACTGATCTGAAGCGGTGTCCGTCCTCGTTTTATATTTGGAGTCGACAGCAGGTGGTCTGCCCCATGCTGATCTACTATTGGCTGGTGGCGGTAGGTCTTCGTTTTCATTGGTGGCTTGAAACCGGGTCTCAAGCCACTTCCACGCGTTGATGGTTGCGATGCTGTAAGTCCTGCAGCCGCCTAGACCTCCTAGCGGCGCGGTTACGTCGATGGGCGTTTTTTTCGCTACGCTGCGGGACGTCACGGCCAACTTGATTATGGTTGGCTGCAGGAGTATCTCGTTCGGGGGCGTTGTCTTCGTGGAGTTGTCGTGCTCGGTGGGTGTCATGTTGGTGGCAGGTCTTCTCATACTCGTAGGGAGGAGAAATTCTTCCTCCGCGTCGTATTTAGAATAGGTTTCACTTGCTGGATGAGAAGCGCCTCCAGCAGGCGTAACCGACGGGCATCAGGGGCCTTCCCGATGATCTTCGTGTTTTGGATGATCACATCCGGGAGATGGCCTCTTGATGTTTGGTGCGTGCGTGATTCTTGATAGCCCCCTCTTGGGCGTGGCAGGAGAGTCTCTTCGACAGGCGCATGGTAGTCAATAAGCAGAGAAGTCCGTACAGCCCTGGAGAAATGGTACGGTAGTGAGAGCCCGCAACCCCGCCCCCAGGATAATATCAAGCTGTATTATAAAGCCTTCATGAGTTCTCATTACCGCGAAGAAGAAGACTCAGTTAAGAAAATTATTTCTGAAAATGTATCCCCGACCGACGACACCAAAAATATCGACCTAATTATCTACTACCAGAATCGGAGGACGCGCGACCTATTATGAAAAATAACCCCTCTCCACAGGTACGAGACCCCCTGAAGCAGACGCATGTGTGTACCAATATACATGCCAGTCCGCGGTTGCAGCGGCGCCTACGTTGGTATGACTACCAATGCGCCTGTCGAAGAGACTCTCCTGCCACGCCCAAGAGGGGGCTATCAAGAATCACGCACGCACCAAAACATCAAGAGGCCATCTCCCGGGATGTGATCATCCAAAACACGAAGATCATCGGGAAGGCCCCTGATGCCCGTCGGTTACGCCTGCTGGAGGCGCTTCTCATCCAGCAAGTGAAACCTATTCTAAATACGACGCAGGAAGAATTTTCTCCTCCCTACGAGTATGAGAAGACCTGCCACCAACAATGACACCACCGAGCACGACAACTCCACGGAAGACAACGCCCCCGAACGAGATACTCCTGCAGCCAACCATAATCAAGTTGGCCGTGACGTCCGCAGCGTAGCGAAACGCCCATCGACGTAACCGCGCCGCTAAGGAGGTCTAGGCGGCTGCAGGACTTACAGCATCGCAACCATCAACGCGTGGAAAGTGGCTTGAGACCCGGTTCAAGCCACCAATGAAAAACGAAGACCTACCGCCACCAGCCAATAGTAGATCAGCAGGGCAGACCACCTGCTGTCGACTCCAAATATAAACGAGGACGGACACCGCTTCAAGATCAGTCCACCCTCAGCTTCCCAGCCCGAGGATGTCTGGCAGCTCAGACGAAAGCTCGCTTGCTTCAAGAGAGAAAGAGAGAGAGAGAGAGAGAGAGAGACATATATATATATCGTTAATGACTTTGATAACTATGGTATCATAGTTTATCTGTAAAATTCAAATATATACACCAATTTAGACTCTGTATTTGATCATGACCTCTATAGGCACTCTACTAGCCTGTCTAAGTAGCACGGAAAAAGCCGCTATTCGGAAAATAGAGAAGAATCTCTACAAGTGTAATGCTGCTGAAGTAGCCAATTACTTTTAATAAAGTATTATTATTATTATTATTTAATTAATATTATTATTATTATTATTATTATTCTTCTTAACATGGATCCTGTCCATATGGAACAAGCCCACAGGGTCATGACTTGACATTCAAGACATATATTAATATTTCTTAAATAACTTTTAGCAACTCAAAATTTCTTCTGAAAGTACTGATTCCTTTACCAAATAATGCATGAACAGTTGATGTGCTGGTATATTTTTATTTTAAATAACCTTCAACATTTCTTATAGTTCACTGTGCTACATTCGACTTCTACTAAACCAGTAAAAACCTAATATTTTTCTAGGTCCAATTCAAAGATAGGTTAAAATTCCCATTTTTTTTTTTATTTTTTTTTTACTTTAGAAAAATAATCCAATATTCTTCTAGGTCCGATTAGAGATAGGTTAAAATTCCCCTTCCCCTTTTTTTTTTTTTTTTTTTTTTTTACTCTTGGAAAAATCTAATATTTTATCTAGGTCCAATTAGAGATAGGTTAAAATTCCCCAATAATTTTTTTTATCTTTAAGAAAATAATCTAATATTTTTCTAGATCCAATTTAAAGATAGGTTAAAATTCCCCATTTTTGTTTACTTTAGGAAAATAATCTAATATTTTTCTAGAACCAATTTTGAGATAGGTTCAAATTCCTAATATTCTAGGTCCAATTTATAGACAGGTTAAAATTCCTCCTTTTTTTTTTTTTTTTTTTTTGTGTGCATTTAAGCTAAGCCGCGAACCATTGGGCTCTGCTATATAAAAACACTGCGATTTCAGACCCTTTCAGGAAATTCAGGAAATTGTTTTCTGAACTAACACTACTGTTTTCTTTTGAAAAAGGGGAGTGAAATACAACTGCATATAAAGTGCAGAGCTGTCGTTTCACTGTTTTTATTTGCGTAAGGATATTCGACTGTGCTGCTTCATGTTTTTGGAGGCTTAATAAGAGAGAATATTCATACACACACACACATCACACATTTATATATAGATATATATATATATATATATATATATATATATATATATATATATATATATGTATATATATATATCTTAACAATTGCATTGAACGCCCCTTCCGTCTCCCTACCCCTTAAACCATCCCTTAAGCTTCCCTTAACTAACCTTATCTTACCCTAACTTACCCTTAACCTTCCTTAACTTACCTTTAACCTTCCTTAATTTACCTTTAACATTCCCTAACTACCCTCAACCTTCACTTAACTTACCTTTAACCTTCCCTTAAACCTTCCCTTAACTTACTTTAACTTTTACTTAAGCTTCCCTTAACTAACCTTATCTTACGCTTAAGTTACCTTAACCTTCCTTAACGTTCCATAATTTTTCCCTTACCTTCCCTTAACTTACCCTCAACCTTCGCTTAACTTACCTTTACCTCCCCTTAATCTATCCTTAACCTCCCCTAACCTCCCCTTAACACTTTTATAAGAATATAAAAGTGTTCAGCCAAACAGTAACGTGTATCGAACCAAAAAAAAAAAAAAAAAAAAAAGAGAAAAAAAGAAAAAAAGAAAAAAGGTCCTCTCCTTAACAGGATTTTTATATGCTTTTTTTCTAACGTTTTGAATTCATTGTTTGATTTCTATGTTTTAAACAGAGATTTTCCGTTTTGTGTAACGACGGCTTGACCTGTCTGCTATAAAAAAAGCGTGAAAAAAAAAAACATACGCGTCGATTCGTGTGTGAGAGAGATAGAGAGAGAATGAAAGATGTATATATATATATATATATATATATATATATACTATATATATATATATATATATATATATATATACTTTTATTTTATATGAGTTTGAATTATTTCAAGAAATAGGAGCAAAGGA
>NC_087208.1:41882208-41886220 GCF_015104395.2 Macrobrachium nipponense | reverse complement strand
AAATAGGAGCAAAGGATTATCAATGATTTCAACCATCATAAAACTCCGAAAGCCAATCAAAGTAATATATAGATTACGTTTGGAATTTTTGATTTTCTAAACCACCCATTCTAATATTATTTGAAATAACATTAGCAATAATATTATCTGAAATAATATTAGACAAAAATATCTGTCAGAATTTGTCTATATCTGATAAACATTCCCAAAATATGATTTTTAATATATAGATTACGTTTGCAATTTCCGATTTTCTAAACCAACCATTCTGATATTATTTGAAATAACATTAGCAATAACATTATCTGAAATAATATTAGGCAAAAATATCTCTCAGAATTTGTCTATATCTGATAGAACATTCCCAAAATATTAATTTAGAAATTTTTTTTGTCCAGTTCTTAAATGTACTACAATTTTGAGCACAGGAGTAATATTTGCTTACGTAAGTGTCAAAGACTATGTTCCGTAAGAGACATTTTTACGTATCTTTTAGAGAATACGATAATTGTATTTAGATCAATATCATCTCTCATAGTCGGCGTTTTGGTATGTTATAAGAATTAATTCTTTATGAAAAAAGTCTCGTATTTTGGTCTAACTTTCACAGAATACGCTCGATCCATTTCCATAGTCTTTGAAATTTTTGCCTTGACAAATAATCTTATTAAAGTTTCTCTGGGTTCAAATCCCCGTAGTACTTTTAATATCTGTAAAATAAATACAAGAAGAAGTCCAGCAACGTATAAAAATGCCAACTACACCCCAAAAATGAAACAAAGATCACCTGAAGTCCTATTAACAGAGGCCAAGATTCTTACTCCCACCGCGCAAGAAGAAGAAGAGCTGGGTTTGTTTACAATTGCTCTCTTCATCAGCGGAAGAACTCCTTGCCTTTCGTCTCGATTTAAACTTCTTCTCTGATGGCTTCGCCAAATGGAGTTTGGGGAAAACGTGATGTCGTTTTTTCCTGGAGCACTTAACCTCAAACTCTGAGAAGAGAGAGAGAGAGAGAGATGGCTAAACTTTCTGACGGTTAGACAAGATTTCGGTTTCAGAACGGTGATTTCTCAGACGGACCTAAAAGGGTCGTTGGATTTGTCAGCCATTATTAGTTATGATTATTCATTTATTATTAATTAGTATTATTATTAATTAGTATTATTAGTATTATTATTGAGTTATTCTTTTATTATTATTACTTATTATTATTATTGAAAAAGAAACCCACAAAATCACTTTATAACTTGTTTACTTCTAAGTATTTACATTTAGTTTTACTACACACTCGAGTACTTTCAGGCCTATCTGTGCCCATTTTCAAGAGATGTTTGGGATGTTAGCCTGGGTCAAGGCCCAGCAGTCTTCTGGAACTTCTTCTCGTTGAGCTGTCATTTATGGGATGGCTGTTTTGGTTTCCTTGAGAGTTGCCAATCCCCTCTTGTCGCTCTGATATCCTGAGCTGATGGTCAATGGGATTAATCCTTGAGGTAAGGGTGTGGTCACCAAAAGTCTGTTGGGTAGAAAACCTAATCTCCAGGTCAGCAGGGTCAATCTTAGCTTCTTTTAATATCAAAGCTCGGCTTATGGGATCTTCTGAGGTAAAACCTTTGTTTCCTTCTATTACTTTAATCTCTCTGATGAGTGCACCTTCTACTACCCTCCTGTGACTAATTTTGTTGCTTTTGTATATAAGCCTACTGTTTTTGGAATCCATCCTATGGTCATTTTCCCAACAATGCCTAGCTATAGTACTCCCCTGAGAGTTAAGTTGTACTGCCCTTCTATGTTCTTGGATTCTAGTCCTTATTCCCCTACCTGATTCCCTCACATATCTGTCTCCACAATTGTTGCAATTGATTATGTATACCCCCGCTACATCATCTGCATTACTGTCTTCTCCTTCCAATTTGTTTTTACATACTTTGTTTTTTTTACGGATTATCAAAAGGTATATACAAATTTATATTTACTTTCTTTCATTTTTGAAGTAATTTGTTTCATTTTAGGCATAAAGGGAGGGCAACTATTTTCTTGTTTTCTTTATTCCATGTCCTCCTCACATTTGCTTTGTAAAAAAAACAAAAATTTTGTTCTAGCTTGTTGAGTGCCCTTTTTCTGAACCATTCCGGGTATGCTAATGCATCGAAGCTTTTACCGATGTAATTTATTTCTTGTTCTATCTTGCAAGGGTCATACGTTCTCATTGCCCTAAGAAATAAACCTGTTAGACCCCCTATTTTTATATCATGACTGTGAAAAGAGAAAGAAATGGAATATATTGAGGTTTGTAATGTGGGGGTGGCAATCTATATGTGCTGAATTCATATCCTGTTTCTTTTCTTTCTATGAGTATGTCTAAAAAGGGCAGTTTATTATTGTTACTTCTCTCTAAAGTGAACTGAATATTGTTATCAAACTTATTGAGTTCATCTAGAAAAGTTTCTATTTCATTTTCATCACCTTGCAAAACAGCAAAAATATCATCCACATATCTCCACCATCCTTGCAGTTTTAAGTTAGGGACATTAACATTAGGAACTAGATTAGTTTCGAAATATTCCATATAGATGTTAGCGAGTATAGGTGATAGTGAGGACCCCATAGCTACTCCATATTTCTGTTTGTAAACTTGTCCCTCAAACGTGAAATAAGTATCACTGACACACAATTTAATTAACTCAAGGAAGACACCTATTTCGATGTTTGAATTGAAAATACCCTCATTATGTTTAGTCTGAAGGAATTCTAATACTTTATCTAAGGGGACATCGGTGAATAATGCTACTACATCAAAACTAACCATGTGTCCCTTTATATTCTTTTTCTTAACTTTGTCTATGAAATCTACTGAATGTTTAATATGGGATTCTGAAAATATACCTAGGATTCATGGGCGGTACATCGACGATATATTCATCACAATAAAAGAACCTGACGATGCCAGAAAACTAGCAGATGCTCTGAAAAGAAACTCAGTGCTCAACTTCACCACAGAGCACAGCCAGCAGAAGACTTTGCCATTTCTTGATGTCCTGGTAAAACAACAAGGACAGTTTAAGACGACCGTTTATACGAAACTTGAACGCACGCGGGGAATGCCCGGACGCATACAGAAAGTCTGTCGTGAGTGCGTATGTCAACAGAGGCTTCACACACAGCTCATCATGGAGAGACATACACAACGAACTCGATCAAATTCGCCAACTGCTGACAAACAACGGCTATGCAGATCAAATAATCGAAGCAGCAATAAAAAAGAAAATGGCCGAACGAATTTTACTAACCCAACACGATGGACCGAAAACGAGGAGAACTTGATTATTTACCATCGTGTACATTATGGGTCTGCATACAAGGTTGCTGCACGCTACGCGGGATAATAAACAGAGGCATAACCCCAAAAGCCCCTTACCACAAAATAAGCCTCAGGATATATAGTAAGCCCAACCTTGTAGCAGCCTTAATAATGAAGAACAGCACCGCTCCGGGGGGACCGAAGGAGATGTGCACGAATGTAGTTTACAAATTTACTTGTCCAGAAGAGAAGTGTAAATCTCACAGCCAAAACTACATCGGGCACACTACAACGACCCTTCGGAGACGTCTGCTGGCTCGTAGAAATCAAGGGGCCATCCATCAACATTACATAGATGTTCACGACAGGAAGCCATCTCTACAAGAGCTCATAGAAGGCACCCAGGTCGTGCACAGAGAAGACAACTACGGTCGCATCTTAATAACGGAAGCGGTGAGCATCGCTATTCAGAAGCCGACCTTGAACGTCCAACAATAATCGGACCATATGCTCCCCTCCAGCAAGAGAAGGAATACGCATGCCAACAGGGACCAGACAGCGCGCCTGAACCCACCGGGAACATCGCGCCCCTTAGAAGACTTGAGAGGACCCAGCGCCAGCGAAAGACAAGTAACATCCTTGCATAGGTCGCTGAGACCCCTCCCAGCACGAATCTGCAGCCGTTAACTAACGTGGACACACACACTCACACAC
>NC_087208.1:41859708-41872208 GCF_015104395.2 Macrobrachium nipponense | reverse complement strand
TTGTTTGTTCTTGCTTTGTTTAGACATAAAGAATATTCACTGCCTTTGATCTAAGGATAGTGTCGTATTTATCTTCGCAGATATTCCAGTCATTTTGGAAACTGGAATACATTTTTTTTCAGTTGGCTCAAGTGAGACAACGCTCTCTCTCTCTCTCTCTCTCTCTCTCTCTCTCTCTCTCTCTCTCTCCGTATATATTGTACTCTTTACTATCATTATCAGGTTCTTAACCCAATCATTAATATTTACATATAATGTTAAGTTTTGTGTGTGTATATATATATATATATATATATATATATATATATATATATATATATATATATATATATATATATATGTGTATATATAATATTATATAATATATATATATATTATATATATATGGTATATATTTATATGTATATATTTATATATATATATATATATATATATATATATATATATATATATATATATATATATATATACATATATATATATATATATATATATATATATATATATATATATATATATATATGATATTATATATATATATAATTTCTTTTTTTAGATAACATGGCCAATAAAAATCCGTTTCCATCCGAGTAATGAAAAATATATTCTCACAGCCAATATACTTTCTAAACACGACGCCACGTGAAGAAAGCACGCTTTCACTCTGTCCTACTTTCACTCAGTCCCATTTTCCCTCTGTCCCATCAAAGAGCTGCAATGATTGATGTTCCACGGGAAGATGCATTAGATAAACGAAGATGGTATCTTGCTATTGCTCTTACCACCTTTTATTTATTTATTTTCATTTTTTTTTCAGAATTCATTCCAAAGAGATTTCACAGCGATAGTGCGTGAATCGCAATCCTTTGGGTGTGAGTTTTTTCCAGAATAATTTAAACGATTATCTTTCATCGGGTTGTTTCCGTGTTTGTCGAGTATCTGCGGCCTTGGGCACTTGTTTATTCAGTGGTATTTTGAGATATATACAGCTTGTTTATGTTTAGATTTATTTGGCACAAAGCAAGACTTTTCTCGTCTCATTTTTGTTACTGCTGTTGCGTTAATACAACCACTAAAGCTCCAGCGAAGATGCCCATAAAACAATTCACTTGGTATTTTAGTAATTTGTTTTTTTCTTTATCTATTTATCTATTTATCTATCAGTTTATTAATTCGTCTTTATATCTATTTCCTAAAAACTGATCTCTTATTTCTGTGTTTCGAATTATCCTCTGTAACTTCTCTCAAATTAATTCCATATTCTTTGGAAGGGGGCTTTTCCCATATGAATAGGAATTCATCTTCTGAATAATAATAATAATAATAATAATAATAATAATAATAATAATAATAATAATTAATAATATAATAATGAGCCAAACAAAGACTTCTTACAGTTTTCTTCTGAAGATTGAAAAAGAAACCCACAAAATTGCTCTGTATAACGTGTTTACTTATAAGTAATCACATTTTTTTTTTCTCAACACTCGAGTACTTTCAGGCCCTATCTGTGGCCCTTTTTCAAGAGATGTGGGTTTCTTTTTCAACAATAATGATAATAAACTCATGCAGAAGAGTGTGCTCCTAGAAACAGCACACATAGTGAGAAAAGTGATGGACTCCTAAGGAAGAAGGATGCGACCAGGAATCCCACACTATAAAAACCACCAAGTCGAATTGGAGTACTGTGATAAAAAAAAAGAAAAAGATGATAATAATAATAATAATAATAATAATAATAATAATAATAATAATAATATAATAATAATGTTTTTAAATTTTTATGATTTTTATTATATGGTTTTCATTCTAACTCAACACATTTCCGCTTTTTCCCTGGTGACCAGGTGTTAAATTTTTGGACTTGAAGAATGATTTCTCAAAAGAATGTCAAAATTGTTCTATCTGATAAAATCTAAAAATTCTTTATGTAAACTTACGGGACATTGGAGAATTCGACTTTCTCCCAACTCATCCAGGCGTGAGAGCTTCTGATGACGCAAAAGATTGAACCCCCCCCCCCCCCCCGCCCCGCGCCCGCCCCCCCACCAAAAAGATATATTAGAAATGGGATTTCCAAAGGTATATAAGGTAAAATTTTTTGTTTTTCTCTAGTGAAAAGTATGGACATGATTACTGAAAACGTTTTTGAAATGGTGGGTGGCCGGTAGGGGGTGGGGAGGGGCGAGGCCAGGGGGGTGGGGAGGGAACGTTTGTCAGAATAATTTGTGACGTTCGTAACATTATCTATTTTTTCTATAATATTTGAATAGGTGGTTGAAAGTTTCATTTTTAAAAAGTAAATTAAAGAGAATTATTTTGTCATGGGATGAGAAAATACTTCATTATAAACAGATAGACAAATACACTCATTCCTATTGTGGGTGATTCTCTCTCTCTCTCTCTCTCTTCTCTCTCTCTCTGAGAAAGCATTCACATAACCATATATTTTGCTAAATACATGTGTGTATTTCATGGCCAGTTACAGAAATACTCCTAGCCCCTCTATGAAGAGAGAGAGAGAGAGAGAGAGAGAGAGAGAGAGAGACAGAGAGAGAGAGAGAGAGAGAGACAGAGAGAGATTACGCAATCTTTGGAAGAGAGAATGATTCTTTAGAAGTGATCCCAATAATAATTCTCTCTCTATTGTTCACTTCCTGATTCTCTCTCTCTCTGTCCCTCTCTGTCTCTCTCTCTCTCTCCCCTCCTGTTCTGCTAAATACAAATGTATCTTTCATGTCCAATTGGAAAAATGATTTTCTAACCTTCCTTTGAAGAGAGAGAGAGAGAGAGAGAGAGAGAGAGAGAGAGAGAGAGAGAGAGACTGACTCTATATACCAAACAATAAAGGGATCCAAACAATAATAATTAGCTAATGCCCTACAAAAGGGGAAAAGGGGGGGGGGGTGCGCCGGACCCCTTACGTAAGCCTTTTTCAGTAGAGAGAGCCTTAGACTTTCGAGGAAATAAAAAAAGGGTCCTCCTTGTATTCAACATCCTCCTGTTCCTCCAACAAAGCCTCGGAGCCTTGAGGAGTCTTCCTCTGAATTGCCTCCTTTTGTTCCCGGGCTGAGAGAGAGAGAGAGAGAGAGAGAGAGAGAGAGAGAGAGAGAGCGATTCCTATACATATAGTCAGTTCCTGAGTTCATTTCTATTGTCTCATTTAATTATTTGTTTTTACTTTTGTTTATTATTATTATTATTATTATTATTATTATTATATTATTATTATTATTATTATTATTATTATTATTATCACTTTTCTCTCTATCACAGTCCTCCAATCGACTGGGTGGTATTTATAGTGTGGGGTTCCGGGTTGCATCCTGCCTCCTTAGGAGTCCATCACTTTTCTTACTATGTGCGCCGTTTTTAGGATCACACTCTTCTGCATGAGTCCTGGAGCTACTTCAGCCTCTAGTTTTTCTAGATTCCTTTTCAGGGATCTTGGGATCGTGCCTAGTGTTCCTATGATTATGGGTACAATTTCCACTGGCAGTATGGATTTCCATCCTTCCGTTCTTATTTTCTATTTTCAGAATCTTGCTACTTTATCCATTTTTTTGTTTCCCTTTCTTTCTCTTGAACTCTGGTGTCCCATGGTATTGCAACATCAATGAGTGATACTTTCTTCTTGATTTTGTCAACGTCACGTCTGGTCTATTTGCACGTGTCACCCTATCTGTTCTGATACCATAGTCCCAGAGGATCTTTGCCTGATCGTTTTCTATCACTCCTTCAGGTTGGTGCTCGTACCACTTATTACTGCAGTGGAGGCCTTATTATTATTATTATTATTATTATTATTATTATTATTATTATTATTATTATTATTATTATTATTATTATTATTATTATTATACTCTTCTTTATATTCTATTTATTAATGTTTCTTGATTATTTTATATTATCATATTCAGTCATTTTTTTTTTAGATTCCAATCAAGGAAATATTTATTGCTTTTCCCCTTAAATTATAATTATAATAGATATTCAATGACACAAGCTGACCTGCATCCCAAATATAAATGACCTGGACCTAAATTTCAATGTCACAGGCCCTAGCTGACCTATGACCCAAATCTAAGTGACCTAAATTTCGAAGTCATTAACCCTAGATAACATTTGACCCAGATTGGACTGACTTTGAACTAAATTTAGAGGTCACTAACTTTAATAACTGACCTGTGGCCCAAATAGGAATGACCTTGATAAAATTTTGATGTCACTAACACTAACTGACCTAGGACCCAGATAGGAATGACCTTGACAAATTTTGAGGTCACTAACTCTAACTGACCTGTGACCCAAATAGAATGACCTTGACCTAAACTTCAAGGTCACGGTCATACATTTGAATACCAAACGATTTACTGGCTTTAAAGGCGAACCTAAATTTCTATAATCGCTGCGACTGTCTAAATACGGCTCCATCTATCTTCCTGTCTATTTTGTTCTCTGTCTCTTTGTACGAAACCGTCGGAAATGTCTGCAAAACAGCTCATTATAGCGAGCAGATAATTAGATGATCAGGCATGCTAATTAACTCTCGCTATTGGCGAATTAGTTTTTTTTCCGTCTCTAGCTGCTTAACTTCTTTCATTTTTGTTTTTTATCCGCTTTTTTACTCTGTAGTTCATTGAACGAACAGCCCCGTGAAAGGATTGACAATAATTAAGAAAAGGGATGAGGAACCTGATTTAAAGAAAAATTGATAAAAGGAAAAAAATTAAAAAAGGAACCTGATTATGAAAATAAATAAAAGATATTTATTTTACATATAAAGAAGTTGTGATAGATACTAGCACATACCATATTTCTTGCTCATAGAAGTGGGTGTGTGGTTTCGTTTTCCATTGAGGAGAGAGAGAGAGACAGAGAGAGAGAGAGAGAGAGAGAGAGAGAGAGAGAGAGAGAGAGAGAGAGAGAGAGCAAGGAATAACTTTAGGGTTATACCGCTAAGTGACCCGTCAGATTTTCGTCACTGTCAATGTTATATTTCCTGTGTGTGTGTGTGTGTGTGTGTGTGTGTGTGTGGTGTGAAAGAGAGAGAGAGAGAGAGAGAGAGAGAGAGAGAGAGAGAGAAATTGCTGATGGTCATTTGGTATTTTTGAGCGGATAAAACCTACAGAATATAGATTTTAAAAAAAACTTGGCTAATGGTAAAAGTAGTATTCAAATTATTCACGTATCTGTTAAGTTAATTAAATAATTTTTCTATTAAGTTTCACAACGATCATTTTAGTGTCATACTTTTCGAATTATAAAAGTAACACCATAACCTACTTGACGAATTTACTTATTGCAAGTATTTTAAGAGTAATAGTTATTTTATATTTTATGTACTGTACTCTTAATATATATGGTATATATATAATTTTGTTTTTTTTTTTTTATATATTTATAGAGAGATAATATATCTATATATTATATATATATATATATTATATATAGATGATTATATTACATGGGGAAACCCTCATGTATTTCATAAGGTAAGCGTGGACACGAAACGGAAGGCAGACCCCATAACTCCATTTACATACACAGCCTCTCTCTCTCTCTCTCTCTCCCGGCAATCACCCCACATCTCTCTCTCTCTCCTCCTCTCTCTCTCCACCTCTTTCTCCATTCTAACAGGTAATGAAAATGAGAGAGTTGCATCATAACATAACGTTTATTTACAATATAACTAAGTCGTTAACTAAGTAATCCAGTCTTACAGACTAACTTAAAACAACTCATTGTCAAGTCACCCAAAAGGTCACACCTTTCCCTGGGAACTCTGTCCCACCGAAATCCAGAACCGTCTGCCAAAGATACAGAACACATTCCGGTAAGTGTACACACAAGTTTAAAGACAAAGTTAATAAAATGGAACATCTTACAAGATATCAAACAAGCCACCCCTTTGGCTAAAGTAAAAGGTACACTTACCCATTTCCAACCGAATATCACTCACTGATAAATAAAAAACACTTTGGCATCCTGCCATCATGGCTTCGCCTTCCTCCCCTTCCTCCCCGAATGTCTGTGCAAGTCTTCCTCCCATAAACTTGGCATTATGAATAGAAGAGGCTGCACACGCACATACGAACACACAGTTCGCTAGCGCCTCGCGGTTCTAGCTGCATCTAGTTTCACAAAGGCACTTTGGGAAGAGTTCATAAACTGTCGTACATTGACTCGACGAACTAAGCATTTTTATCTCACGCCATCCCCCAGAAACTCATTCATCAGCTACTCTCAGGTCGTTATCTCTGCACTGTCCTCCATTCCACAGGTTACAGAGAATGCACGAACAATATATAATAATCAAAACCCTATGTCTTACAGATTGCTCGGCCTCGCACCTATATGCTAGCTCCCGCCTAGCAAAATTGCTTATATAATATAAAACATTGGCCGGCTTAAAATAAAATAAGAAAAACTGCACGTCTCTGGCATTATAAAATAAAGTCTTATCACGCTTTAATCTCCCAATAACACAAAACGCATTTTCTCTCATATTTTCTGCATTAGGATTCTTGAATATTCCTCTTCGCTTGTCTGCAAGTAGCTGAACAGACAGCAACAGGCTATAGCAGGCTGTAGCAACTGTAGGAGAAGACGGAATGCCTCCCTCATCATAGAAGACTCTCACGGCTTCTTGTAGATCCCCAAAAAACACGCTGTAGAATTCTCTCGAACACCCATCATGGAAATACTTGTAATCACCCTGGGGTAAAATAACAGCAACCTCTCTTCACGGCTGGTGGACGTCTTGCTGGTGTCGGGAACGACTTTTTGGGCGTTAGTATGTCAGTCAGGTCACTGGTCAATCTAAGAAAATTAACCCAAACATACTACTTCTATCAAACAACGATCTCAAAAAGGTCAGAAATACTAACTGAACGTCTCCCAATTAACTCCCTTAAATATGACTACTAAAATGATAAGTCATTATCACAACTCTCTAAGAAAAAAAACATCAAGTTCTCCAATTCAATTCTCCAAACTCGCACATCAGCACACACACACAACTCAGAAATCACAGCAACTCCACGGAATTCTGCACTCACATTTCGAACTCGAATGAGCTCACAAGAAAAAAAAGAAAAAATTCGTAACAAGCCCAAGAAAGAAAAGAATCACGTAACACCCAGACCCAAAAATGTTCTCTCAAGTTCTGACAACCCACAAAATCAGTAAAAATCTCCAACTTTTAACAGCAAAAACCCCCTTTACTGCTCAATACTTAATCACAATGAGACTTAATGTCAAACTCCCATTTACGTAAGTAACAACCCTCGAAAAATTACACCTCCCGGTAAAATCAAATCTCCCGTCCAAAAAAGAAATGCTACTTAAGCTCAATCCCCAAAAATCATATCTCTCATATGGAAAAGGAAGAAAAATAATAAAAAAAAGATAATCACAAGTAGATTTCCCCATCACAAAATACATAATACATGATAATATGCATAACTCCCGCGTTTTTATCCCCAAGAAATGCTCCATGTAAAGTTATGGAATTTGCCAGAAAGCAAACTCTCATACATGCGCTTTCGTGAAATGCTATAGCCACATTTCCAGATATTGCAAAAATTCTGATCTGTCGCCATCAGAGGAAAAGAATCAGCACACGCTCAGCACACGGCTCATCACATCGCTTGTCAGCAGAAAAATCACCTGCGGACGCATGCTCAAACAACAGCACAAAAATTGTCTAGTAAGACACATAAGTTTGGAAACTCATGATTCTCAAGAAAAAAGGTCTAACTGACACATTTCACAGAATTAACTCCAGGATATGACTAATGTGTTCAAAAATTTGTCTCGAAGACTTATTCTCTCAACATGACTTTTCCCCAAATTATATTTCTCCAAGAATAACACACTTGTGAACATGAAAAATGCACACACATCTCCATATGACTCGTAATGCAGTAATGCCACTTCTCTCTAAATAGACACGAAATCAAAAAAAAAAAGAGAACCACAGAAAACTTCTCTTGACTCAAAAAAAACTCCCATAACCACAAAAAAAAAGGGTTACCCGCCCAAGATTAATTCCAACTCCATTATGAGACATCATATCAATAATAACACCACTCCGGTTATAAAAATATTTCCTCCATTTGGTTAATAACCAACCCCCTTATATTATTCTCTTATTTCTCCAAAGCCACATGTCAGTAGAAAAAAAAAAAACACCACTCCAAGAATAGAGAATAATCACCTCTATTTCGGCAAATACAAAATATTTACCTCTATTTCCACAATAACTCCATGTGGAACAAAACAAGGCTCCAAATAATATATATCTCCAAAAAATGTGCACTCAAGGCATCTAACTCACACACTCCCAAATATTGCCCCATAATCTCCAAATATGTGTCTCCATTTGCAACAAAGATGGCTGCAAAATAATTGAACTAAACATAGCTCATACCACATTGGCAAATATCAAAAATGGCCAAAAATATATCTCCCATATATTTATATCTCAAATATAACTCCAAAATAATATACCATCAATTATCTCCCCAAAAATAATATATCTCATATAACTCAAAATAAATATACCTCCAATTATCTCCCCAAAATAATATATCTCCAATATAACTCAATTATATCAATGCTCCCAGAGAATAACTCAATGTTATAGTCAAAAACTATAAAAACTCTCTCCGTTTAGCATAACTGCTAAAAAAAAGGGCAAAAACTCGGCAAATAAAACTGTCTAGAAAGTTCTAGAAAAAACCACCAATGTGCCACAAGTCATTATAACAGAACTCCAAATTCACAGTGTCTAAGCAAAGACTTCTCCATATGCACTACGACATAGCCATTAGAAAACTTAACCAAGTTTCCTATCTCTCACAAAGTTGTCACAAATACAACTAATGTATTGTGCAAGAAAACTCACAATTTCTGGAACACAAATATCCAGAGAAAAAATGTAGTGCCATTACGTATGCATTCAAAACATGCAAGAAATTCTCCCCTATATTACTCTAGAGCATCAAATAGCTAAAACACGAACACGTTCTCTTAAATGACTCTAAGTCATGAACTGAGATAATATTCACACTAACTGGAGAGAAAAAACAAATTCAAATTCACCCTTGGTAAAAAAAACTTGTGTCAGCGATGGCTAACCTTTCCAAAAAGGAGAGAAAAAGAAAAATCAACGGCACCATTAACTATCTCCCGTAACTCACTAGATGTCAAGCAATTATCTGCTGAACTCATAAAAAAAAAGGAAAAAAAACTAAAACAATGTGTTGTTATTTTCGTTCCCCCTAAATCACAAAAGATTTCCCCTCCCTTTGACAGCATTTAAAACCACAGACGTATTAGTATATAAAAAATCAGTATCAGAAATATCATTATCACAAAATCACCAAAAAAAATTGCTATCATCAAAATCATCAGTATCAGTACAAAAATTATCACCAATGTTAATGCTTGTCCATTCTCCAAAAATTCAGCAAAAAACTCAGCAAAATTCAGCAAAATTCCACACTCACCAAGATTCAGCCAGACTCATCAAAGATTCAGCAAAACTCATCCCCGTGAATCACTGAAATATTCTCCAAAGTTACAAAAACTGAACAAATAACTTAACACAAGACTTCTCCCATTAATTCATCGTAATAATTCTCCTTGAATAATTATCTGTAATAATTATTGAATAATCTCCATGAAAATACTCAAATCTCTCGTAAAACAATTCTCCCGTAATGATAATTATACTTAGGCAAACCTCCCGTGACACATCTCAAGTATAACAATTATTAATAAATAACAATATAATAACTCTCCATAGCAATAATCTCAAGTAAGGGTGAAATTCAAATAGCATACAACAGTAATGCTGAATCTTATGACATACAATTTCTCCAGCATGCAACACCATGATATAACACCATTGCCACACAACACAGATACAACACCAATCATCGGCATTTCAAAGTAATTTCTCCGACACAATAAAAAAAATAATCTGTGTATCCCCCTTATATTTGTGTCTTTCAAGGCACAAAGAAACACATAACACATCCCGTGCATGTTAACTACTTTTCCCCTCATTTTCGTAAAAAAGAAAAAATCTCTTTTTATTTCCTTTTCTCTTCTCCAAGGGAGAGAAAAAAAAAATCTCTCTAAAAAAAAGACTCTACGGGCATTTCACTTCATCAACTAATCAATCAGCTGATATCTTAGCATTCAATGTCAAGGCCAGATCCATCCCCAACACTAAGAAAAAAAAAAAGGAAAAGGGGGAATTCCCCCACACTGAGACAAAAAAATTTCTCCCCCCCTGAGAACAACCCCTCAGTCGAGCAGCAGAACAGCCCGAGGCATACCAGTAGTATCCCCCCCATCTCGCAATACCCTCCTTGCACTATCTCTCGAGTGAGGCTAGTGGTACCCATGCAACTAACCCTCCCAACCAATGGGATGCCCGTACACCCTCGCAATGCAAGGCGCCTCTCTGCAGAAATATGCTGAGCCCTTAAATTGTGGCCGCTCTGTGTCACTAAGCCAAAGTATGCTTATATATAAGCACAGTTCCCATGCATAGAAAAATACACTCCTATGTTTTAAACAAAGACGAATGCATACGTCTATTATAAACACGTGCAAATAAAGAAAACACTTCACTATGGGGAAAGAAAAAATTGTTTTGACCTCTTGAACCAATCCCATAACCCTGAAATATTTAAACAAAAACCCTCTCCTTCAAAATAATAGTTTAACACTCACCACTCCATAATGGGAACAAAGAACTCGAAATTCTTCGTAAAAACGCGTAAATCTCGTTGGCACAATACAAACGCGACCGGTGAGATGACCACTAGCAACACTCAATCATGAACTAGACTGAGTTGCTTGTCTCACGACTCCCACCCTGAAGAATCTCGGTACGAGCAAATTTGATGACCCTAATAGAAAATCTTTCCTCATCCCCCCATCTCACGGACGGACATTTTCTCTACCCCTTTTTTCTAACTGGCCAACCATCTCTTCATTGGCGTTCCTAGGCATAGAAAAGCAAGAAAACTTTCTATATCCCCTCTTTAACCGTCTGCCACCACTATTACGTGGGAAAAACCCTCATGTATTTCATAAGGTAAGCGTGGACACGAAACGGAAGGCAGACCCCATAACTCCATTTACATACACAGCCTCTCCTCTCTTCTCTCTCTCCCGGCAATCACTCCCACATCTCTCTCTCTCTCCTCCTCTCTCTCTCCACCTCTTTCTCCATTCTAACAGGTAATGAAAATGAGAGAGTTGCATCATAACATAACGTTTATTTACAATAATAACTAAGTCGATTAACTAAGTAATCCAGTCTTACAGACTAACTTAAAACAACTCATTGTCAAGTCACCCAAAAGGTCACACCTTTCCCTGGGAACTCTGTCCCACCGAAATCCAGAACCGTCTGCCAAAGATACAGAACACATTCCGGTAAGTGTACACACAAGTTTAAAGACAAAGTTAATAAAATGGAACATCTTACAAGATATCAAACAAGCCACCCCTTTGGCTAAAGTAAAGGTAACACTTACCCATTTCCAACGGAATATCACTCACTGATAAATAAAAACACTTTGGCATCTTGCCATCATGGCTTCGCCTTCCTCCCCGAATGTCTGTGCAAGTCTTCCCATAAACTTGGCATTATGAATAGAAGAGGCGCACACGCACATACGAACACACAGTTCGCTAGCGCCTCGCGGTTCTAGCTGCATCTAGTTTCACAAAGGCACTTTGTTGGGAAGAGTTCATAAACTGTCGTACATTGACTCGACGAACTAAGCATTTTTATCTCACGCCATCCCCCAGAAACTCATTCATCAGCTACTCTCAGGTCGTTATCTCTGCACTGTCCTCCACATTCCACAGGTTACAGAGAATGCACGAACAATATATAATAATCAAAAACCCTATGTCTACATCATATATATATATATATATATATATATATATATATATATATATATAGATTATATATATATATATATATATATATATATATATATATATATATATATCTATATATATATATATATATGTATATGTATCCTAATTATCTTCACACAACCAATTCGAAATCCCAAATTGCTCTCCTCCCCTGCATACGACTTAACTTAATTAAATTTCCATGATAATTAGTAAAAATAATGGTTCTTCGTATTCAAACCACAGCTTTTGCAGAACTAAAAAAAACAAATAAAGAAAATAATGCAAATCATCATCGCAGATGACTCTTGAATTAAAGAAAAATGATAGAAAATATCCGAAAATTACTCAAAGAATTATGGGATTAATAGCTGAAGTATTTCAATTTTTTTTGGTTAGCAGTGATATATCACAACAATATAAAAAAAGTACCTCGTCAAATGAGAAGGCATGCCTCATTAGTTCCCGTAATCACCCACTGCCTCGTAATTACCTTCCAAACAGGCTTAATGACCCTCCGGATCTGTCCTATTAAATTAATG
>NC_087208.1:41817208-41854708 GCF_015104395.2 Macrobrachium nipponense | reverse complement strand
AGTCGAATCAATCCCTATCTCGCTGTTTGCCTTCATTTAGTGTTTAATTGATAGTTCTTCATTCCATCAATTGTAAGTAGCGTCATGGTATATTAGAAGTTTATTCTTACATATATGGAGTACATTATCACTTTATATAACCACAAGTAGCTAAAAAAAAAGTAAGTTATAAATATTAAAATATCGCCAGGTTCGAGAGTGCCTATGTCTGAAATGTCCCACAGATTCTAGGCCATTTTTCTTTTAACAGTTTCGGTAACATTTTTAGCCATTATCGAATTTTGGAATTGAAAACACAATTTAACTGTTTTAATGTGGATTTTGAACGTTTGTAACATTACTTACTGTCACTGTAAAGTTTCAATCTATTATAAGCAGCCATGTTCTCGACCAGCCACATTGGAATGAACATAGTAAGTCAAAGAAAAGACGGTAAATATCTCGCTAAGGGTAAATTTGCCGTATATTTCTTAGCATTATTTTCTACCTATCGCCCTATTATTAACCTACCTTTTATAGTCCTATTATTAACCTACCTTTTATAGTCCTATTATTAACCTACCTCTTATGGTCCCCTTATTAACCTACCTTTTATGGTCCTATTATTAACAGACCTTTTACGGTCTCGCTATTAGGCTAACTTACTTTTAATGGCCCAATTATTAACCTACCTTTTATGGCCCTATCATCAACCTCCCTTTTTTGGCCTTATTATCAACCTACCTTTTACGGCCCTATTATTAGCCTACCTTTTACGGTCTCATATTAACCTGCCTTTGCTGGGCTCACTATCAGCCTACGTTGTATAGTCTCACCATTAACCTACCTTTCACAGTCTCATTATTAACCTGCCTTTTACGGTTTCATTAGTAACCTATCTTTTACTGACCTATTATCAACGACGGTCTCACTATTGTACGGTCTCATTATTAACCTACATTTCTTAGTCCCGTTATCAACATATCTTTTATGGTCCCATTATCAACCTTCCTTTTACGGTCTCACTATTAACCTACCTTTTACAGCTTCATGTTCAACCTATCTCCTGCTACCAATAATAAGGGCAAACACGATGCTACAATTTTTGAATATTAGGAAAAAAAACACCTTCTTTTATTGTAAGCATTTGAATTCATTATTAAGTTGAATCTTCAGTCATAGGTCACTTTAACTTTTTTTAAATAATTTACATATAAAATGATCTTTGTGGGTTGTACAACATCCTACCTCCACCACAGTCATCAACCCACAACTGAAGCCACAATCATTCACCCTCACAATCTCATCCACAACCATCCACTCACTCTCCTTCCACCAACAATGCCCCACTACAACACTCCTCCTCCTACAACAATCCTCACAATCATCCACACACAACCCCACATCAATGACCTTCCCCCTTCAACCTCCTACCCAGCTATTTTCTGTCTACAACCCACCTTCGGTCCCTCGCACCTCCAATTCAGCAGCCTTTCATCCCGTTGAAAACCCAAAAAAAAATTTTTTTTTTCCCTTCCAACCATCTACATCATCTGACTACAACCATCATCCTACAACTTTCCCCTTACCCTTCCCCGTTCCGCACTCCAAAATCCAGCCTTTCTCCTACAATTTTCCCCTTACACCATCTACAATCATCTGACTACAACCATCCATCTACAACCTTCACCTACAGCTTTTCATCTACAATCATGTGATTACAACCCTCCTCCTACAACCATCCATCCACAACCTAGACCCACAGCCTTTCATTTACAATCATCTGACTACAACCCTCCTCCTACAACCATCCACCCACAACCTCCACCCACAGCCTTTCATTTACAATCATCTTACTACAACCATCCTCCTACAACCAGCCATCCACAACCTCTACCCACAGCCTTTCATTTACAATCATCTGACTACAACCATCCTCCTACAACCAGCCATCCACAACCTCCACCCACAGCCTTTCATTTACAATCATCTGACTACAACCCTCCTCCTACAACCATTCATCCGCAATATCCAACCACAGCCTTCCATCTAAAATCATCCTCCTACAACCATCCATCCACAACCTTCACCCCCAGCTTTTCGTCTACAATCATGTGATTACAACCCTCCTCCTACAACCATCCATCCACAACCTCCACCCACAGCCTTTCATTTACAATCATCTGACTACAACCCTCCTCCTACAACCATCCATCCGCAATATCCAACCACAGCCTTCCATCTAAAATCATCCTCCTACAACCATCCATCCACAACCTTCACCCACAGCTTTTCATCTACAATCATGTGACTACAACCCTCCTCCCACAACCATCCACAACCTCCACCCACAGCTTTTCATCTACAATCATGTGATTACAACCCTCCTCCTACAACCAGCCATCCACAACCTCCACCCACAGCCTTCCATCTACATTCACCTGACTACAACCCTCCTACTACCATCAGTCCACAATCTCCACCCACAACCTTACATCTACAATATTTGACTACAACCATCCATGTACAACCTCCAACCACAGCCCTCCATTTACAATCATCCTCCTACAACCATTCGTTCACAATTTCCACCAACAATCTTTCACCTACAGTTATCTGACCACAACCCTCATTATTCAACCTCCACCCATCGTATTTCATCTACAATCATTTGACTACAACCCTCCTACAACCTTCCGCATACAACCATCCATCCACAACCTCCATCATCAGCCTTTCATTTACAGTCATTCAACTACAACCCTCCTCCTACAACCTTATACATAGCAACCTGCAGCCTTATACCCACAACCATTGACATGTCATCCACCCACAACACTCCATATACAACCTAACAACCACAAATCACAGCCATCTACCCACAACCTTCCTTTCATAACCCTCCAATGACAGTCATCCACCTGGTCACTACTCACAACCATCCACATACAACCGTACACCCACAATCCTCCACTCGCATATCTTTCAATAGAAACCCATCCTCCCACAACTAAAGTTACAACCTTTCACCCACAACCATCCATTGCCCCCATCAAAACCCTCACAGTCATCCACCTGGTAATTACCCACAACCATCCATATATAACCCTCTAACCACAGCCATCCCGCCACAACCTTCCACCTGCTGTTATCCACCCACAGCCTACACTCCATTCACAACCCTCCTCCCAAGACCTGATCTCCACCCACAACCTTCCATACACATCCTTACATCCACGACTATCTAACCACAGACATCCACCCACAACACTGAACACAACCTTAAACCCACAACCGTCTACCCACAACTTTCCACCCACAACCTTACATTCACATCCCTTTCCCCACAACTATCCACCCATAACCCTTCAACAGCCC
This sequence comes from Macrobrachium nipponense, assembly GCF_015104395.2. Classification (NCBI taxonomy): domain Eukaryota; kingdom Metazoa; phylum Arthropoda; class Malacostraca; order Decapoda; family Palaemonidae; genus Macrobrachium; species Macrobrachium nipponense. The sequence goes on along the minus strand of NC_087208.1, from coordinate 41,851,351 downwards.
TCCACCCACAACAAGTCAGAGAGAGAGAGAGAGAGAGAGAGAAGAGGTAGAGAGAGAGAGAGAGAGAGAGAGAGAGAGAGAGAGAGAGAGAGAGAGAATTTTGCAATGTTTTTAACCAGTAGGAATCTCCCCTTAAAATCATGTGGGTACGTTTTTTATAAACTTGGTTAAATGCTACAGTTAGAGCAGCTGTAGTACTAGGCCTAGACTCAACAATGCCATGCACCAAGCATTCACTTTCTATTCTCTGGAATATATTCTTAAGATTATATCAAATTCTAAAGACTAGAAAGTATAAATGCTAGGTGCATGGCACTGTAGAGTCTAGGCCTAGTACTACAGTTGCTCTAACTGTAGCATTAAACTAAGTTTATATAAAATGTATCACATAATTTTAAGTGGAGATTCCTTTAGGTTAAACATTGCAAATTTCTCTCTCTCTCTCTCTCTCTCTCTCTCTCTCTCTCTCTCTCTCTCTCTCTCTTGGTAGGTATTTTACAGACGAGTCCAACCCTCCCTATTTATCCGGGCTTGGGACCGGCACTGAGAGTTGGGCTGGCTAGCCAGCCCCAACTCACAGTGGCTAGGTTAGAATGTTGTTTTATCCACAGCAGGAAAATGAATCAAGTTTATCCAGTGAAGCTCTGTTGCCAAGCTCCTCCTGACAGACTTGAGAAAAAAAGGCTTAAACACGAATTGGTCACAAAATGGCCTGGTGACTGTGGGGGTGAACACAAACACCCAAAGCAACATAAGAGGAACTACCATGAACACCTTCTGGGGGGTGGGGGATGGGGGGCAAAGGGTGGGGAATCATGGGGGGTCCCTCTCATGGTGCTGAAGATGTGCGCTCAGCTATTACCGTCTAGGTAACTAGACGGCAATGGCTCAACCCCATGGTCACTGAGCCAGTCTATGACTCATTCCTGTTGTTGCCCTTTTTTGGGTGGGCCTTTTTGGGTAGGCCCTTTTGGCTGCCTGTTTTGGCTGGCCTTATTTTGTTGGGTGGGTTGTCACTCTCACCCACCCCTCCTGCTGTGGAAGGCAAAAGGCAATCAAGATTTGCCTCGTTTTTTTTAGTCTCTGGCCATTAACTGCAGTACCTTCATTGGCCTATGTCCTGCAAATGGTCCATTTTGCCTTCTGCCATAAGAATTTCCACACAATCTACATTGCCATTTATATTGTCAGGTTGAGTCTTCATAGCTTCCTTCATTGCCCTGCGTCTCTCCTCCAGTAGTTTCTTGCGGGCTTCATCTCGCGCTTTCGTTTTCTCAGCACAAGGTTTAGTAGGTCCTTTCTTAACTTGAACTGGTTTCCTCTTTGGAGGGCCTTTAGGAACATTGGAAGTTGCGCCTGTACTTAGTTCATGTTTCCATCCATGACTTTTAAGGTCACCAATTTCTTCGAAAAGTTGGTGTACATTACTCACCTGAATGGAAACCATGTCCCAAAAGCCAGCCAGATCTGCAGCTATTATAGCAGGCTCCTCTCCTTTAGGACCATCTATATTTTGTTGGCAGAGGCCTTTGAACTGCTCTATCTTCTGAGAGATGAGGAGGCGTGCCTTTCCAGTTGCTGCGAGGACCTTTCCTTGCACATCCTCACTCATTTGCAGCCTAAAGGTTGTCATGTCAGATTCTGCTGTGTTTATTAGGTCTCGCAATTTAGTGACTTCTTTTTCTACTATTTTTAGATAGTGGCTTCCATTCTTCTCCTGTTCGTCTTTCTTCCTGGCTTCCATCGGCTCCTCCTTGCTCAGGCAAAGTTCCTCATCTCCTAATTTCCTTGTCTTTCCATCGTTTTCCTCAGCATTTATGACTTTTTCGACCTCACATTCATTCTGCTGTTCCTGGAGTGAGTTGCATTTGCTTTCGAGAGTGATCACTCTTTTCTGCAACTCTTCAATGCACTGTCTGTCATTCAAGGAGTCTAAATCTCTTGCTGTGATGAGGCCGTTCAAATGATCCAATTCCAGTCGTTGATTTGCCATCAAAACCTGATTCTTCTGATTTGTATTCTTCAGAAGTCTATTTTCATTCGCCAGAACATCAACCGTTTCTTCAACTTTTCTGATGTTCATCTCGGCCTCCTGGGAAACAGCGATCAATTCTTCAGCGTGCAAAAGTTTTTCATTGGCCAAAGCTTTTTCCAGATCGTGGATCCTCTGCATGAGAGCACCCTCTTTCTTGTCAGTCTCGTCCTTTTCCCGGAGGTGTTCACGGTTCTTTTCGTAGGCCAATTCCAGTTCCTTCTTCAAGATATTAAGAGTATCCTGCAAATCATTCAGCTCACATCGAACCCGGAGGTTTTCGTCAGCTGCTGTCTTGCGGACCAATTTTTCGTCCTGAATTTTTAAGAGTAAGAGTCCACAAAGTCCTCCTAATAGTCCAGCAAAACAGTTCTCCCGAAGGAAACCGCCAATAGACCAAGAGGGAAGGACTTTCTGTGATATAAGAGATAAATCCTCAGGTTCCTTTGAAGGGACCTGGGCCATCAAAAAGTTAGGAAGTCCTCCCAACAGTCCAGCAAAATGGTTCCCCTGAAGGAAACCGTCAATAGACCAAAAGGGAAGGACTTCCTGCCATACAAGAGATAAATCCACAGTTCCCTTTGCAGGGAGCTGGGACATCAAAGAGACCATTAGTCCTCCCAAAAGTCCAACAAAACAGTTTCCCAAAAGGAAACCGCCAACAGACCAACAAAGGAGGGCTAATGCCAATACAAAAGGTAAAACCACAAAACCCTTTGCAGGGATCTGGGCCATCACAAAGTCGCTAACACTATTCACAACTGAAGTAAACATGTTTGCTGATATGCAGTACTGGAGGTTTGCCAAAAGTGTAGTCTTCGAAAAAGCCACGAGCTGAAGACTTCTCCGGTCTCTGAAATCATCTTCAACCTCTGAAGACTTCTTAGGCTCCAGTGGTCCAGAAGGTCCTCCTCGGTGTTATGCGATTGGCTTCATGGAATATCTTCAAGCCTCTGAAGACTTCAGCTTCTGAAGAATTGGGATTCTGAAGAATTCGGCTTCTGAGGACTACTTCGGCTCAAGTGATCCCGAATGTCCCCTTCGGTGCAATGCGATTGGCTCCAGGGAATGCTTCGGTATAGCATTCCGAAGTCTCTATCTCTTTCTCGCACGCACACACTTACAGTATAACTATATACTGTTGTGACTCAAGAAAAAGAAAAACTTTCTTTTTGCGCTGAATTTCTTTAAAAAATTCAGCGCAAACGAAGACGGAAAATTAATAGTAACTGTTAATTATTCAGGAGGGAAAAATCAGGAATTTCATTTGAAAAAAAGAATTGAAGGAGAAACAAGTAATTTATGCTCTTCCTTCACATCGGCCTAAACTCTAGAGACTCGTTATAAGGAGAATTCTTGTGTACTACACGGTTTCATACAGTACTAAGCTGACTCTACAACAAAAGCTTTCGCTATCAAAGTGGTGTTTATTTCGCGTATTGGTTTTGTTTCCATTTTGTTATAAATTATTTGAACAGCTAATCTGTAAAGACGAATTGATGAAAGTGCCATGTATTACCTACTACTGTGCATTTCAGGGCCGTGTCTAATTAGTTTTCGTCAATAAAATCTTACCAAAGCATCAGATATGGATCGTATTTTGGAAATAATATTTGAAGCCACGGCCTCATTAGCAAAAATATGCTCTGATGTCTAATGTTGATAATTAAGGCACTTATCGGAGTAAATCACAGAAATCTCAAGGGAAACTTAGCTAAATTTAGTAAGCACCCAGAGGAAGGCTATTTGTGACGTAAAGTATGACATTAGGCTTAATAGCAGTGTTCCCAGTAGTGTGACAATGATGGTGGAAACAAATATTTGACCCTATTGTTGAGAATGGTTGAGAATTACGATAATATTACGGTTTCCATTGGTGATACCAAGGGTAATGAATAAGAATTTGGTATACTGTATAAATATGACAACATTATAGCAAAGGAATTTGGTAAATATACATATTGCTATTGCAATATGTATATTTCAAGACACTGCTGTAATGTAAAGGTTCCAGTTGAGTAGTTTTTTATCATTTACATGGGATTCAGGTATATGTATTTGTAAATTAATTCAATTCAACACCGGTACTTTTAGAATTCTGTTATTGCTAGCAAGGTAAACCAACTCATGTATGAGGAATTGCTTTAATTCTTAATGTTATGTTGGTAAGTAAACTTGCATGAGGAATTAGAATAATCATGAAATGTTATTGCTAACAGGATGAGTTAACTCGGCTATGAAGAATTGCTAATAATCTTAATGTTATATTAATAAGTTGCTTAAAGAATTGAAATCAACTAGGCAATATGTTTTTCCACAGAACTATAAATATTTACGAGGTCTTTGTTATAAAAAGGATAACTCATTTCTTAGTGAACTTCTTTGCTATAAGGCTAGTTAGTATGTAATGGGCTATTATCTTTACCATGTTTCTTGAGTAAAGTCAATTGTGCCTCCTTACTTGTAAGACTTATGAAGGGCTTGGTATTGCATGGAGAGTTTAAATTTTATTAAGGTTAGGCTAAGGAAGTGAATTGCAAAGTGGAAAGAGAATTAAGGGAATTGATGGAAAGGGAAGGAAAGACATTTTGCTCTTTTTGTTGTTCTATATTGTAGATCATAACAGTGTACCAGCGAAAGTTTGAATAGTGAAAGGAATTGAAATCTTAGAATTAAAACTCTTTGTCTTGAGAAAAATATCACTCAGGTTCGTCTTTGTAGTCTTTTTATTTAGGAAATATATGAGTTGCTTGTTGCTTCACAATTGTGAATACCTTGCGAAATTTACAGATATTTTTGCAGTTTATAAGTTTCATAAATTTTAACATTTCCATTGCTAAAGTGTCTTGACATATGGAGATATTCAGAGTAATGTATAATTTTTGTATTATGTTCCTTACAATTCCCACTGAATGCCAGTAATGTTTTGGAGATTCGGTTAACTCTTATTGTTAAAATGGAGCTTGAAGATTTGAATAATGGGAAAGTGTTTTGTAGTACTGAAATGTACGTTGATTTTGTAGGACTTCTGTATTTCAGCTTTTTGGCTCGGTTCTTATCAAATCAGCTAACCTTCTTCAACTAGGTAGGGTAACTAGTACACCATTTATTAGCTCTTAGCTCAACAAAGAAAGGATAAAAGCTTAAAAACGTTTAGTCACTAATTTAACAAAATAATAATTAAATCTAGCTTCTTCTTGGCTAAGGTATACCATGTACCAATTACAATCTAATTTAAAATTTAGGGGGAGTAGGATATTTGGAGCTATACAAATGTGCCCCTTTGACCAAAGTTTTTAGAATTCTGAAGTAGCAGAAGTTATTTGCAATGCTGTTAGCTATATAAAGAGATGGAGATATTAGATATATATTAAATTGTTTCTTGTTCATTTCGTTCTCCCAGTCTTACTGGTTTTTACTTCTCACTGGACTTTGAAGAGTCACACAACACATTTAGGGTCATTTCATCAGTCTACTGTAAAAGCTTGTCACATATGAACACTGCACACATGTACAGCACACTATACAAGTATAGCAGAATTGCACACTTTTTGCACTGTAGAAATACTTATCAGTAGGTAACCTGCACACTTTGTGCTTTGCCTCAGTAAAGTTCACATACTTTGTTGAAGAGGGCATAAGGTTTTTTTCTTAATAATCTCTCTCTCTCTCTCTCTCTCTCTCTCTCTCTCTCTCTCTCTCTCTCTCTCTCTCTCCCTTCTCCTTCCTTCTCTCTCTCTCCTCTCCACACACACAAATCACAGATTAATTAACTTTCATTTTGTTTCTCTTATGTTAATCAACTATCATTTCTGTTTCTTATTCCTTATGCAGAAGTAACCTTTATCAATTAACCGAATCAGTTCTGGACGTTTGGGTCTCTGCCAAGGTCTCGACATGGCCCACTGAAGGATATTTTGACACTACATATTATGTTGGAGCTGATTTGTATAGTACCTTACATGCTTTTAAAAGAAAAGTATAATTACACACTTCACACTTCATAGTGACAGTCTTGCACTTGTTATTCTTTGATTAAATTCTGCTATTCACACTTCACACCATTAGGGCGCTTTTGTTATTGTTTGCAGACACAGGGAGGATTCTCAGACTTAAATTCTTACTCCAAAAATGCTCACTTTTAACCCCAGTAGGTGTTCGGTCATTCCATGGTCACAGGTATTTATATCTTGTGTTGTTATTGTATGAAATTATGGTGTATCTTTTCCACAAGGATATAGTCGCTGGTCACCAAATATTTGTAAGAATTCTTACTATTATTCAAGTTGTGTTTCATGTTATCATAATTTTTAAGGTTGAAGTATTCTTGCATTTAATGCTGGGAATAGTGAGAACTAGAGCAGTGTCCATAAATATTTATAGAGAAACAGAGATTTTAAAGTGTGTAGAATCATTGTGCATAAATAAGGCACGAAAGCTGTAGTACAGAAGTCCTAATTTAAACATTGTATTGTAAGTACTATAAGGAGCCTGTGAAGATTGAAAAGACCTAAAATAAATACTCCCCCGGGTTAACGTTGCAGTGATCCTGTGGCAGGGAGTGTCCCCAGTAGGAGGTATACAAACCAGTTGATTACCAACTTCGAAACAGATTCCAAGAATTATTGTTTTCTAGGCTGACAATTGATTGCTTATTTAAGAAAAGTCTCTATAGACACCCTTTTGTGCATTCTTAGATGTATTCCCCGCGTCTCTGTCACTGCTAAAAAAAGGTAGACTCATTTAAATGTAAATAGAAGGCTTATGCACAGAGAGCCTAGGTTGGTTTGCGGTCAAGTTACCACAAAGACTATAGTACTAGTTTTAAGTTAAATTTTATGGCTAATCAAACCAGGCGTGACATTCCCGTAGACTTCCCGGACAGAATTTTTCATTCTAACTAAGCATAATGGCTGCAAACAACTTATTCTCAGTTCCTCTACGAATAAACCGTGGGAAAATCGACTATAGTTACACCTACACTCCGACATTCTGCATTTACTGGTCTTTGAACTTCGAAGCTAAACATCCTCCAAGTCATTTCACAGAAAACGAGCCTTTTCAACCTCATAGAAAACTGATAAATATTAAGCTTTAGAACACAAACTGCGATAAATATATTCTCGATCGTGTTAACTGTTGTGACATTGTCTTCGTAACTGATGGAATCCTTGAGTTAGAGCTTAGGGCATCGGTTACAGAAATTAGAGCTCTCGTTTTCAAGAACCGTACATTCCATTTTCAATTTGTTTGATAGTATATAGCATCCCTTTTGTTTTTGTGGTTTGAAATTTAACAAAATTATAGAGACAATTTATGTCCTTACAGATGTCTTAAAAGGTATCAATTAGATAGATCAGAACAGTAAGAGACATAAAAGTCATCCTTTTGGTTGAGTACATGACAATACTCTTAGTTATATCTTGGACACATGCAGTTTTTTTGAACTGGGGTACCAGCTTGGGGCCTAAATGCCTTCTCGTCTAAGGCTGGCATTTCATTTGTGTAATTGACATAGTTAGGAAGGATAAAATACCACGTGGTCATTTTTTAGAAGTGTGTGTGGTAAAATCTTATAAATTTGTAACATCGTCAGTAATTAGACACAAGCAGGTTTGTGATTTTTAATCTGAAGAAATTTTAAAGGAAGTCTTTGATGTAATATTGATTCAAACAAACCTCCTTTTATGAGTATACTAAGGAAAATTGTATGTATTGGTCACTGATAATTTAGGGTGGTTGTTATATGCTATCATGAGATGCTCTACATAACTACAATGCGTTCTTGAAGTTTTGACTGAGATATCCAGACTATTTGATTCAAAAGATGATTTTATGCATGACACTTACCTGGCAGGTATATATATAGCTTATCCTCTTGTCGCACCGGCAGAATTTCAAAACTCGCGGCAACCGCTAGTACACTGGTAGTTCAGGTGATCGCCACCCAGTTCCCGTGGCGCTGGTGCTCGGAACCATTCCCGTTTTCCTCAGATTTTCTCTGCCAGCCGAACCGGCAACATCGTTGTTGGTTCTCTGATAGAATTTCCTGCTCGTTGACTGACGTTTTGGATATTGGTGTCGTATTCGGAAAGTTAGCTTGGCAATCGCAATTGATCTTGCATTAGTATGTCTGATTCAGGGAGTATGTTTAGAGTTTGTGTGAAAGAAGGGTGTAAAGTGAGACTGCTGAAATCATCGGTGGATCCCCATACTGTATGTAAGAAGTGTCGAGAGTTTGTATGTACGTGGGAGAATAGGTGTAATGAATGTGAGAGTCTAAATGAGAAAGAGTGGAAGACTCTTGTGAAGTATGTTGAAAGACTGGAAAAAGATCTGGTGAGAAGATCAGTGTCTAGAAGTGAGAGATCTGGTTCTTCGGGTAAACCTTTGAATGATTCTATTTCTGTGTCTTCTCCAGCTCATTCAAATGTAGATTTAGTAGCACCTTCCCCCCATGTTTCTCCTGCGCCCGTTGCTGTATCTGAGGACACTACTGACCCGCATATTGTGAAAGTGTTCGCTGCCCTGGCTTCCATGGGTGATCAGATCAAGCGATTAACGGATAAAGTGGAAGTGATTAATGTTTGTGACAGTGCAGTGGAGGGGGCGCCTGATCGTCCCTCTCGTGCTCCTAGACCTAGACCTCTGTCAAGCTCCCAGACCCAAGGGAGAAGGCATGTTGAAAGTCGAAGGGAGGCGAAAGGGGTTTACTCACGATCGTGTTGTTACGTCCCAGGCTGCAGCAGTACGCCAGAGAAAAGGCGTGACTGGAAAGTGCGTTTATTCTTCTGATAGTTCGGCTTCAGGAAGGAAGAGACGTTTTTTGGAAGAATCGCGTCCTCTCAAGAGATCGTACATTCCGACCTCTTCCCAGGATGAAAGAGTTTACGAACAGGAGGGTTGGAGTAGCCCTGAGGTCTTTTCGTCGGAAGATGAGGACGCAATCCCTATCAAAAGGAAGAAGATTTTTCGTCCTTTAGACGTGTCTAACCGTGAGATGGGCGGTTTTTCTCCTAATAGAGAATCTGCGCTTTGTAGATGTCAGGATCGCTCACCTATCCGTAGCAGCTCAGTGCGTCCTCGTTCGCCGCCTCCTCAGGAGTTTCGTCAGGAAGCGGAAACTAAGGAAGTGTTACGAGATATGCAGGAGAAATTAGCAGTCCTTGTTAAATCCTGGGAAAGACCAGAACAACCTTCGGTTAGACATAAGGACGCTTCTCTTCCAGTTAAGTCCTCCAAGAGGACGTAAGATAAACCGTTGCCTCCTCTTTCTCAGGCGGCATTATCTCGTAATCCAGGACGCAGTGTGTCCTATATGAGGGACGTCTCTCCTACGCTGCAGGAAGCAGGACGCAAGAGGAAGAATGATGGACGCATGGTAGACGCAGCGGTTGCAGTGGACGCAGGACGCAGGCGGCAGCGCGCTGATCTGCCTTATTCCCGACAAGACGCGGAAGTGCTTGATAAGGAGGCAGTTTCGCATTCGCTTTCCAGACAAGCTTTGGAAAGGAACCCGATATGGATTGTTTTCAACATCTGGAATTCTAGGATATTTCTTCTCAGGAGGAAGAGTTAGTGGATTTTTCGGAGGAGGACAAGAATGTGGAAGCTCCTTCCTCGGATTACAAGAAGCTAAATGAGTGCCTTCTTTCGTTGTTTGAAGGAGATTTTCAACCTTCTGCTTCCTTATCTCCGCTGTCTCAATTCTCCAAGACGAAAGCACCCAAGATATCTACTTTCTTGAAAATGACGCTGTTGATCACAGCTAAGAAAGCCCTTCAACGCATAAATGAATGGTTGAGGGAGAAGAGAAAAGGGGGGAAAACTTCATTCACTTTTCCACCGGCCAAGTTAGCTTCGATGTCTGGTGTGTGGTATGCTACGGGGGAAAGTCTTGGCCTGGGAGTTCCTGCCTCCTCCCAGGGGGACTTTTCTAATATCGTGGATAGTTCCCGTAGGCATGCACTACATGCAGCCAAGGTGTGGTGGACTTCATCAGAGTTCGATCATTTGCTGAAGGGCATTTATCGTACTTTTGAAGTCTAATTTCCTCGATTGGTCGTTGGGGGCTTTGGCACGTACTCTAGAGATTGAAGAACCTTCTGATTTGGATTTACCCAGAAGCATTATGTCCTGTATGGACAAAGCCTTGAGGGATGGGGCTAATGAGCTTTCCTCACTCTTTACGGCAGGTGTGCTGAAGAAAAGATCGCTTTTGTGCTCTTTCGCTGCTAAAGGAGTTTCGAATGCGCAAAAGTCGGAGTTGATGTTCTCCCCACTTTCAGGACAGCTTTTCCCACCGGACATCATTAAGGATATCGCGCTTTCCCTTACACAGAAGGCTACACAGGACCTGCTGACGTCTTCAGTAAGGAAGTATTTGCCCTCAAAGGTAGTAAAGAAGACACCAAAGGAAACAAGGACAGCACAGCAGCCCTTTCGGGATAGGACTTTTTCCCGACCAGCCTTTAGAGGGAAAAGAGTTCCTGCCAAAAGAGGTTCGAAAACCTCAACCAAACAATGAGTTCGAAGTCCTCCAGACGTGTGTTGGGGCCAGACTTTTAGACTTCTGGGAAGTCTGGCAAAGCAGAGGAGCGGATCCTTGGTCTGTAAGTGTAGCGAAGGAAGGCTACAAGATCCCCTTCCTAAAGAAACCACCTCTCGCTACAGCTCCGTGAGCCCTAGGGGCTCATTACATCGATTTAGAGAAGAGAGAGGCTCTTTGGCATCAGGTTGTCAGTATGTTAGAGAAGGGAGCCATAGAACCTGTTCTGGATCACGAATCCCCAGGTTTTTACAACCGTCTTTTTCTGGTACCGAAGTCTTCAGGAGGTTGGAGGCCAGTACTGGACGTAAGTCAGCTAAACTTGTTCATAGAAAAGACCAAGTTAACGATGGAGACGAACGATTCAGTACTGGCAGCGGTACGTCCAGGGGACTGGATGGTGACGCTGGACCTTCAGGATGCGTATTTCCATATTCCGATTCATCCAAGGTCCAGAAAATATTTGAGATTCGTGATCCAGGACAAGATATATCAATTCAGAGCCCTTTGCTTTGGGCTTTGCACGGCCCCTCAAGTCTTTACAAGGATGATGGCGAACGTGGCGAAGTGGCTTCATCTGTTAGGAGTCAGAGTCTCTCTCTACTTGGACGATTGGCTCATAAGAGCACAATCAAAGCAGCAATATCTGGAGGACACGGACCTCACATTGGAATTAACAAAGCAGCTGGGTCTGATGGTGAACCTGAAAAAGTCACATCTGATCCCCACACAGGAGCTAGTTTATTTGGGGATTCAAATATCCTCAGTGACTTTTTGGGCTTTTCCGTCCCCCGAAAGGCAGACCATGTGCCTTCGGAAAGTGCAAGAATTCCTATCGAAAGACCAATGCTCGGCGAGAGAGTGGATGAGCCTACTGGGGACACTCTCTTTGTTAGAGCGGTTCATTTCCCTAGGGAAACTTCACATGAGGCCCTTACAGTTCTTTCTGAACGAAGTCTGGCCAAGAAGATCGCAACCAGATTCCTTCCTGTTTCCAATTCCTTTAAAGATAAAGGAGGAATTAAAGTGGTGGCTAGCCCCGGGAAGGTTAGCAGAGGGTACGTCACTCCAGCAGAGGAACCCAGACCTGATATTATTTTCCGACGCGTCAGACGCAGGCTGGGGAGCGACGCTGGGCCCTCGAGAGGAGTCAGGCCTTTGGAACGAAGAAGAGAAAGCTTGGCACATAAACAGGAAGGAACTGATGGCGATTTTCTTGGCTCTGAAAGCGTTCAGACCGTGGATCAGCGGCAAAGTGGTGCAGATCAATGCGGACAATACCACAGCTCTGGCATACATACGCAAACAAGGAGGGACCCACTCGTTTACTCTTTGCAACTTGGCGAAGGAGATTCTTCTGTGGTCAGAGAGAGAGAACGTCACCCTGCTCACCAGGTTCATTCAAGGGGAGAAGAATGTCAGAGCGGACCTGTTGAGCAGGGAGGGACAAGTGCTTTTGACGGAGTGGATCTTGCATCAACAAGTATGCCAGAGGCTGTGGAAGCTTTGGGGCAGCCCAGTGGTAGATCTTTTCACTACCGCAGCGACGAAGAGGTTACCGAATTACTGTTCTCCAGTCCCGGACCCTCTTGCAGTCGCAGTAGATGCCTTCCTACTAGATTGGACGGGGCTAGAAGCGTACGCATTTCCCCAGTTCAAGATTTTAGGAAGGGTAATGAAGAAATTCAGAGAAAGTCAAGGAACAAGGCTGACTCTAATAGCTCCATACTGGCCGGCCCAAACGTGGTTCACAGAGGTACTGGAATGGACAGTGGATTCTCCGAGAAGTCTACCCACGAGAGTAGATCTTCTCAAACTACCCCACTTCGACAGGTTCCACAAGAACACCCTCGCTCTGGGTCTGACTGCGTTCAGACTATCGAAAGACTTGTCAGAGCGAGGGGGTTTTCTAGAGAAGCAGCCAAGGCAGTTGCGAGAGCACGAAGAGCTTCAACTATCAAAGTGTACCAGTCGAAGTGGGAGAACTTCCGTAAATGGTGCAAGAATTGGAAGATTTTTTCATCCAGTACCTCTGTGACCCAAATTGCAGATTTCCTTCTGTATCTGAAGAAGGAAGTGTGTTTGGCAAATCAAACCATTAAGGGTTATAAATGTATGTTATCTTCAGTGTTTAGGCACAGAGGATTAGATCTGTCCAATGACGCAGATCTTAGAGATCTTCTCAGATCTTTTAATACGAAGAAGGATCGACATTGCAGAGCTTCCTCTTGGAATCTTTATGTCGTACTCAAATTCTTAGAAACGGATAGATTTGAACCTATGGACAGTGCCTCTTTACGAGAGCTATCGAAAAAGACTATTTTCTTGGTAGCCTTAGCTACAGCTAAAAGGATTAGTGAGCTGCAAGCTATTAACAAACAAGCAGGATGGAAGCACAAACAAGCATTTTGATTGGAAGCACCGCAAAAAGCAGTTTGTTCGTTCCAGGAGGAATTCTTAGCCAAGAATGAGAATCCTTCACATCCGTGGCCAAGGTCATTTGAGATTTCAGGACTGGCTGATCTAGTAGGTCAAGAACAGGAAAAGGTTCTTTGCCCAGTAAGAGCCTTACGTTACTATGTAGATAGGACAAAAACCATTAGAGGGACCTCAGGTTCTCTCTGGTGTTCTGTGAAAGATCCTACTAGACCCATGTCTAAAAATGCTATGGCTTTTTTCGTAAGAGAAGTCATTAAGGAAGCACATTTGCTTTGCCAGGAAGAATGCTTCGGTTTGCTTAAGGTTAAAGCTCACGAAGTGAGAGCGGTAGCTACGTCCTTGGCATTCAGAAAAAATTTAGCCCTCAAGGACATTATAGACTCTACGTTTTGGAGGACAAATTCGGTCTTTGCTTCGCATTACCTCAGAGACGTGAAGACAAATTTTGATAATTGTCAAACGTTAGGCCCGTACGTATCCTCAGGTACAGTACTGGGCAAAGGAGTTTCCACCCCATAACCTACTAACATGCTAGGCTATTATTTTAATTAGGTTATAGTGTTTTATGGTTGTCTGAGAAGGTTATTGCCTGCTCAGTTTATGGTGTAGTATTTTGTTATAGTGATTGTGTGTGGTTCAGGTGACTAACTTTCCTAGCATGAATGCCCGTGGTAAATGAGGGCTAGGGTTCTCTGTCAGCAAATTGGTCATGTCCAGTTGTCAGACCCTTGTTATTAGCTTTCTCAACAAACAGGTCACATCCTAGTTGAGAGCTACTAAGGTTTAGCAGGCTAAGAGGCAGGACCTACGAAGTCAGCTACCTTAGCAGGTAAGGAACCTAATAGTAATTTTAAAAATTAGCTAATTTTTAAATTATGACGATGTTGCTGTCTATGACCCACCTCCAAATGTGTCAATCAGCTATATATATACCTGCCAGGTAAGTGTCATGCATAAAAATGATATTGTTATGATACAATAAAGTTTTATGCATACTTACCTGGCAGGTATATATAATTAAATTCCCACCCTCCTCCCCTCAGGAGACAGGGTTCAGAGAAAATCTGAGGAAAACGGGAATGGTTCCGAGCACCAGCGTCACGGGAACGGGGTGGCGATCACCTGAACTACCAGTGTACTAGCGGTTGCCGCGAGTTTTGAAATTCTGCCAGTGCGACAAGAGGATAAGCTATATATATATCTGCCAGGTAAGTATGCATAAAACTTTATTGTATCATAACAATATCATTTTTTAAAAGAGTGAATTATCAGTCACTGATACACAGGGATGCCGGTTTTATACAATCACCACATACCTTCCCAAATCATAAGTGATACTTGGAGTTTTAGCTCTGTCACTTACTTCACCAAACCAAAAGGTTCAATTAGAGTTTTGGCTCTGAAATAATATCCAGACTTAAGTGATTAGTGATTTCAGAAGTTGAATTTTTAGGACGGTGGATGTCCATGATATTTACTTAGGTGAAGACCTGCCCTCATTTTTAGGTTACATTTCTTATTGAAGACTTAATTGACATGAAGTCCCATGAAAAAATTGGTAAGATGTGGATATAATGGATATTACAGTAGAGAGAATTTAGCTCTCTTCTTCTAACAGAATTTACTGACATTTAGGTCATGGTATGAAGTTTAAAATGAAAGATATATGTAAGTTGATCTTGTAATAGTGAATTGAACTTAATGTTAGCTCAGAGTTATGGATGTTTGTCGCAAATGTGATGTGGATTTAATGATGATGGTTCTGTTTTATGATGATGCCTCTGTTTTAGAGCAACTTTGTAGCTTGGAGTTTATAATACAAAATTAGGCATTATAACTGTAGATATACAGATGTATAACTAGTCGTGTTAGTGCAAGGTGATAGAATTCAGTATTCATAAATCTTTGTGTCACTTTAGGCCATGAAATACATTTGGAAGTTCAGGATGTGTCTCTTGATGTTTGAAAGATGTCTGAAGTTAAAGAAAAATGTTTTAAGTTTGGTTATCACCACATGGGTTTCAGGAAATCTTTGTTATTGCTGGATATTGGTTTAATTAAGAAATTCTGTTAGATAACGATAGTTTTAGTTTTCAGAATGTTTGTTAATTGCTGTTCCTTTTGAATCTCAGGAAATCAATTAGTTGTGATACCTTGAAATTTCAGGATGTTTGTTCTGATAATTTGCTTTTAGGAAGTTTGTTGTTTTGTGATAGTTTTACACTTAAACGTTCTGTTAAATATTGTTGTTTAGACTCTTAGGAAATCTTTATTTCTTCATGAACCTTTGGCCTTTAGGGAAAAGTGTTCCTTTTATTGTTTTGGTTTGAGAAAGTACGTATACTAATTTGTAATATTCTCCCCTGAACAAAGTTTATGATGCTCGTGCCTTCATGAAATCTGTTTGTCTGTGATGGTGTTGCCTTCAGAATGTCTTTTAACTTACACATTTTGGTGCTCAAGATATACTATCAAGATTTCTGTGAGTTTTTGCCCCAAAATGATGTTACTTGGTGATTCTTTTTGACTAGAAGGTCTGTTAGTTCTTTTTTTCTTGCCTTTTAAATCTGATAGTTTGGGTATGTTTTCTGGAGGCTCCTAGACGGTTGTTTGTAGAAACTGTTAGGTCATTTCTGCTAGGAAGGCTGTTAGCTTGTGATTTTTTCTCTTAGGCAATTAGTCTGTCTTTTTTTCTGCTAGAAAGTCCATTACCTTGTGTTTTTATTCTGCTAGGAAGTCCATTAGATTATGTTTTTTTTATATATATATAAATATGTTAGGTTATTTGTTTCTGTCAGAAAGTCTAAGATGTGTTTTCATAGAAAGTCTAGTTTTTTTTTTTTTTTTCCTGCCAGTAGGTCTGTGAGGTTGTGGTTTTTCTGATGTAAAGTGTAGTTTTTTTTCAAGCAAGTAGTTCTGTAAGCTTGTGTATTTTTCTGTTAAAAATTCTAGGTTGTTTATTCCTGCCAGTAAATCTTCCATGTTGTTTTTTTTCTGATAAGAAGGCTAGGTTGTTTTTTTTCTGCAAAAAGTCTGTTAGGTTGTGTGTCTTTTAATAGAAAGTCTGGATTGTTTTTCCTGTCTAAGTTTTAGATTATTCTTTCCTGCCTGAAAGACTGCCAGATTGTTTTTTTTTCTGGTAGAAAGTCCAAGTTTTGTTCTGCTGGTAAATCTTTCTTGTGTGTTTTTTCCTGTTAAGTCTAGTTATTATTTCCTGACAGTAATTCTGTTAGGTTTTTTTATAGAAAGTCTAGGTTTTTTCCTTACAGTAAGTCTGTTAGGATGTTTTTTTCTGATAGAAAGTCTTAGGTTGCTTTTTCCTGTCAGGTTATTTTTTTTCCTGTAAGAAAGTTTGTAGGTGTTTTTTTTATAGAAAGTATAATTTTTCCTGCCAGTAAATCTGACAAATGTTTTTTCTCCTGATAGAAATTCTCTTTTTTCCTGCCAGTAGGTCTGCCAGTTTGTGTGTGAATTTATAAAATTCTAAGTTGTTTTTTCCTACCAGACTATCTGTTAGGTTGTATATGTTTTGTTAACCAATTCTAGCTTTTTTTCCTGCCAGTAAGTCTGTCAGGATGTGTTTTTTCTACTGATAGAAAATCTAGGTGGGTTTTTCATGCCAGTAAGACTGTCAGGTGTTTTCTCTTAATAGAAGGTTAGTTGTTTCTTCCAAGAATTTTCTTAATAGAAGGTTAGTTGTTTCTTCCAAGAATTTTTCTTAATAGAAGGTTATTGTTTTCTTCCAGAAATTTCTCTTTCTTAAGAAAGGTTGTTTGTTTCTTCCAAGAATTTTTTTCTTAATAAAGGTTTAGTTTTGTTTCTTCCCAATTAAATTTCTTCCTTATAGAAGGTTAGTGTTTCTTCCAAGAATTTCTTATAGAAGGTTGTTGTTTTTCTTCCCAGAATTTCCCATTTGAAGGTTAGTTGTTTGTTTCTTCCAAAAGAATTTCCCTTTAATAGAAGGTTAGTTGTTTTCTTCCAAGAATTTCCCTTAATAAAGTTAGTTTGTTCCTTCCAAGAATTTTTCCCTTAATAAAGTTTGTTGGTTTCGTTCCAAGAATTTCCCTTAATAGAAGGTTAGTTGTTTCTTCCAAGAATTTCTCTTAATAGAAGGTTAGTTGTTTCTTCCAAGAATTTCTCTTAATAGAAGGTTAGTTGTTTCTGCCAAGAATTTCTCTTAATAGAAGGTTAGTTGTTTCTGCCAAGAAGTCGGTCAGGTTGTGTTTTTTATCGAATAGAAAGTCTATAGTTATTTCTGCCAGGTGTTTTCTCTCGATGGAAAATCTAGTGATTTTCTGTCAGGTTTCTTCTCCCGATAAAAAGCCTATTTTTTCTGCCAGGAAGTCTGTCAGGTTGTGTTTCTTCTTCTTACAGAGAGTCTAGGTTTTTTTCTGCCAGTATGTCTGTCAGGCTTTGTTTTCTTTTTCTCCTGATAGAAAGTCTAGGTTTTTCCTGCCAGTAAGTCTGCCAGGTTGTGTTTTTTCTGAGAGAAGGTCTTAAGTTTTTTTTCCTTGCTAGGAAATCTGTTGTGTGTTTTTGTTAAGTAAGTCAAGGTTCCTTTTTTATTTCCAGAAACCTGGAACTTGAGGTTTATAAGCAGTTTAGTACTGTATCTGCTTTGAAAACCAAATTCTAAGGTCATGTGTCCTAATAATTTTAAGAAGTGTACGACTGTTCTTCAAATGCCAAGATTCAGAGTATCCTGAAGTCATAAAGTTACTGAAGCTCGAGGTTTGTCAGGTGTTTGGTATTGACATTTGGAAGCCAAACTCTAAGGTATTGCCTTGAATGCTTAAAGATGTGTACGATTGTTCTTGAAATGTCACAGAATAACCTAAAGGGATGAAGCACCTTAAACTCGAGATTTGTAAGCAATTTGGTACCGTATTAGCTTTTGAAAGGCAAACTTTGAGTTGTAATGTCTGACCTAACAGCACTAAGCATTCCAGGAATTTTGTCCAAAGCTGTACTTGCTGGACATGACTGTAACCGTGATAGGTGCTCCAGTGATCAGTACAAATATGCACGTAGCCCCGTAGCTTGTTTATAGTGAGCTATATAGCAATTTTCATACATTTGCAGTCCTGTTATAGTGGCCAGGGTGAATGCAATTTTTTTAGAGTGTTGCAGTGGGCATTTTTAAACTTAAATGATTGTTGATAGGGTTGATCTTGTGAGCAGTATGAATGTCATTTTTATAATCTTTTAGCCATGTCTTGATATAAGCAACAATTTTCATAGTCTTGTGTTTAGTGATTCTAGTTGAACAGTTTTCAAAGTGTTTTAGCTGTAGTAGTGAATGCAGTATGAAGAGCTATATTTATATTAATATTATTCAGAAAATTAACCTTATCCATGTGGAACAACCCCACGGGAGCCATTGACTTGAAATCAGGCTTCCAAAGAATATTAATGGTGTTCATTAGAAAGAAGAAACAGAAAGTAATGGAAACAGAAAGAAGGGATCACTTGAAGGAAAGATAAATGAATGAATGTAGAAGAAAATGGAAGTACTTTATCAAAATATAAGAATATAGATAGTAGTTAAGAAATGTCATTGCCATTTTTTTTTTTTGGCTCAGAAGAGCATTGCCAAGGGTGATAAGAAAAAGAAGAGGAGGAGGAAGGAAAGTTATTCCATCTACATCTACAAGGTACTGAAGCAGGTCCACCCTGACACTGGTATCTCCTCCAAGGCCATGTCCATCATGAACTCCTTCGTCAACGACATCTTTGAGCGCATCGCTGCCGAGGCTTCCCGTCTGGCCCATTACAACAAGCGCTCTACCATCACCTCCCGGGAGATCCAGACTGCTGTCCGCCTCCTGCTGCCTGGTGAACTGGCTAAGCACGCCGTCTCTGAGGGCACCAAGGCCGTCACCAAATACACATCCTCCAAGTAAACTGACAAAATTTTAACTTAAAAAAAACACCAGAAGGAATGCTCCAATCATGTGTTGGACATTTCCCTAATTACCTGGCAATGGGGCCTGTTCTGATAAGCAATACGCAAGAGAAATCACTGTTGGTTTGTTAAAAATTTTGAATCATGTTCTTGACACTTCCCTAATTACCTGGCAATGGGGTGAATTCTGTAAGATACCACACACACTCAAAACTGGCCTGGTGGTCCACGTGTAGGGTGAAGGCTGACGTTAGTCCGACCTGCTGTCCTGGTGGGGGTGGAAGAACTCAGGGCAGGAGGATAGTAGCTTTGCACGTCTCTGACCATTTACCCGACTCAATCACTTACATTAACTGGTGTCATTAGCCCTGTAAGATGAATTAGTGTTTTTTTTTTTTTTTTTTTTTTTTTTTTTTTTTGGGGGGGGGGGGGGGGGGGGGTGGGGGGGGGGGAGGTGTGCCTCAAGGTGCGCATGTTCCACCTGGAGGGGTTTGGGTCACTTGTCTGCTTTCAGGGGACTTGTACGTGTCTTGGTGTAATTAATTGCTTTTGTTGTGGCAGATTAGAGGATGGCTTGTGATTTGCAATAGAATAAAGTTCATTATGATTTGTCCTTAGTTTACTTTTGTATATATGTAATAACCCATTCACTTTGAAATGAAACCATGTTAAATATGACTTGTATTTAGTCTACTTGTGGATTTTATGTAAATAACTCATTAATAATGGCATCTGAGAAGGATATAGATGAATATTCGTACTTATCAATAAATCTTGTACACAGGAAATTTCTCAGGTGTAAAATTTTTTTTAATGAGGTTTTGTAGCTAATTAAGTAAATTACATTTGAAACTTTATAAGTAGGAAACTAAAGATATAAGTAAAAACTGCAAATTAGTGTTATAATATAAAGCTTCAATACATGCAAATAAAGCATAAAGTTTACCTTTAAAGCGTTACCTCATCTATAAATGATAATTAAAGAAAAAAAACTTAATTTAGCTAACTATATGGTTTTCATAGTAGTATAAAATCAAAACTGCCAAAAAAGTTAATTTAGTTATACCAATAATAAAAAAAATCGAAAATAGTTAAGAAAATGAGCTGTAAGTGAGTAATTGGTATTTCAGGTGTGTTATTGAAGGAATAAATTTTAATATTTTTTATTAGGTAAAAATTGCTAATTTCAGTCTTAAAAACTAATATGAAACTCAAGACACTTAAAGTGATCAAAGTCACTCGCGTAAAGTAATACTATATCCATAATATCCTACAAAGCTATAAGTCAAAGATTATATCAGTTACAAAATCAACATCACAAAGGCGAACACACTCGAGAATATATTTATCGCAGTCTGTGATCTAAAGCTTAATAATCAGTTTTCTATGAAGCTGAAAAGACTCGTTTTCTGTGAAAAGACTAGGAAGACCTTCGAAGATCAGAGAGAAATGACGGCAGACTGTCGAAGTATAAGTGTAACTAACGTAGATTTTCGTACGGTTTATTCATAGAGGAACTGAGAAATATATTTTTGTGGCCATTTTGCTTCTTAGAATGGAACGAAATTCTATCATAAAACTCTAAGGGGATAACACGCCATGTGTCAGCCATAAAACCAACTTGGAGTAATACAGTCTTCTATTAACATATAAGAGTCTACCATTCTTTAACAGTCAGAGAAACTAAGAATACATCTAGGAATGCTCAAAGGGGTGTCGATACAGACTTTTGCCTAAATAAGCAACCAGTTGTCAGCTTGGAAAACAATTCTGGGAATCTGTTTTGAAGTTGGTTATCGACTGGTTTTTGTACCTCCTGCTTGGGACACTCACTTCCACTTGGTCACTGCAATGCTGGCCACATGGGTAAAAAAAAATTCATTTTTATTAAGAGTAACCACACCCAACATTAAAATGTTAATTTTATGGATTTAAGTAAAAGACCGTCCGGAGATTTGATTATTTTCATTTCCTCTAAACTAAATACCATTTTTATTAAAAATATTCAATATGCCAGGTATTATATACACTGAATCATTTCTATGGTAGATAATGGATATTCCTGAAGCAAAACTACATTTCTTGAAGACATAGATGTTCCTGGGTGTTCTTAGATGTTCTTTGGTCAATGGAGAACGTCAGGTTCAGCCATGTCCTTAGATGTTCTTTGCTCTTAGATGTACTCAGGTCAGTGAAGAATATCAGATATGGCCCTGTTCTTAAATTTCGTTCTAGGATGTTCCCCATTCGTAGGTAATCATCATAGGCATTCTCCAATCTTAGATGTGTTCTCCAGGCTTTCTTTGTTATCAAATGTTCTCTCTTCAATGAAGAACGCCAACTGTCACCACACAGTAGACAAAAATAGAGAAGAAATAGATCACCAGATGACCTTGAAATAATTGGCACTTACCGTAATCCACTACCTTACAAACATATAAAGACAACTTATAAGCTGAGAGAGAGAGAGAGAGAGAGAGAGAGAGAGAGAGAGAGAGAGAGAGAGAGAGAGGAAACTTCTAGAATTCTACTGATGAACAAATAAGGAAATTTACGACCCAAAAGAAAAATAGAAATACATTTAACGAAATGCATAAAGCACAAATAAAAGGAAAAAAAATACTAAGAGAGAGAGAGAGAGAGAGAGAGAGAGAGAGAGAGAGAGAGAGAGAGAGAAATAGCAATACATGTGAACTAAACTAATACTGGAGAGAGAGAGAGAGAGAGAGAGAGAGAGAGAGAAGAGAGAGAGAGAGAAATAGCAATATATGTGAACTAAACTATGTCATGGGTACACCTTTTAGCAGCTGACGAGAGAGAGAGAGAGAGAGAGAGAGAGAGAGAGGAAACTTCTAGAATTCTACTGCACAAAAGATGAACAAATAAGAAAATTTACGACCCCAAAGAAAAATAGAAATACATTTAACGAAATACATAGAGCACAAATAAAAGGAAAAAAATACTAGAGAGAGAGAGAGAGAGAGAGAGAGAGAGAGAGAGAGAATTTCAGCTTTGGTAGGAATATATGAGAGCTATGAAAGCAAGTTCAAAGGTACTCCCTTTTTGCAAATGAGAGAGAGGTAATAATGTATATGAATATCAAAGCCCGTCAATGTTACACCTTTTAGGGAGCTGAAGAAAGAAGAGAGAGAGAGAGAGAGAGAGAGAGAGAGATCGAGAGAACGAAGCGAGAAGAGAGAGAGAGGATGAGAGAGAAATAGCAATACATGTGAAACTAAACAAGTCATGGGAAAGGACCTTTTAGCAGTGACGAAGGAGAGAGAGAGAGAGAGAGAGAGAAATAGCAATACATGTGAACTAAACAATGTCATGGGAAGACCTTTTAGCAGCTGACGAGAGAGAGAGAGAGAGAGAGAGAGAGAGAGAGAGAGAGAGAGAAGAGTAGCAATACATGTGAACTAAACTATGTCAGGGGTACACCTTTTAGCAGCTGACGAGAGAGAGAGAGAGAGAGAGAGAGAGAGAGAGAGAGAGAGAGAGAGAGAGAGAGAGAGATACATGTGAACTAAACTATCGGTCATGGGTACACCTTATAGGGCCGATTCAAAGCAATGCAAATATTCACGATTGAGAAAGCGAACTACACTCTTTTAATTACATCAAATGTTTAGGGGTGAATAAAGTAAAGCAAAAAACTTTGCAGAAGCAAGCAGTGCAGATGACTAAGAAGGAAAAGGTCTCTGAAAAACTGAAGGCTACACTGTATGATCCTATAAAATTAAAGGTATATTATGAAAATAGATGAAAATTTAAACAACCAAGCTGTTTAACCACTATCAAGCTATCATATGCTGCTTTATTTCCTTGGACGAGTAAAATCCTAGTCACACCAGCTTAATGTGGCTAAACTTAAGAGGCCAATACTGCTACTTCCTTATTCACTACTTTATAACTTTATAACCTTCTAAGAGCCTTTCCTACTAGTTTACTGCAACTGGTCTCTGTTCTGATACTTCCATATCCACTACTTTCTATACAATTGTTCCTCAACTTTCTCAGAGCCTTCCCTGCTAGGTTATTGTAACTGGCCTCTGTTCTGATACTTCCATATCCACTACTTTCTATACAACTGTTCCTCAACTTTCTCAGAGCCTTCCCTGCTAAGTTATTGTTAACTGGTCTCTGTTCTGATACGTTTATATCCGCTACTTTCTGTATAAATGTCCCTAACCTTCTTAGAGCCTTCCCTGCTAGGTTACTGCCAACTGGTCTTTGTTCTGATACTTCCATATCCACTACTTTCTGCAAAATGTTCTCCAACCTTCCTAGAGCCTTCCCTGCTAGCAGGTTACTGCAACTAATCTCTTGTTATACTACTTCTATATCCTCTACTTTCTTTACAACTGTTTCTCAGCCTTCTTGGAGCCTTCCCTGATAGGTTACTGCAACTGGTCTTTGTTCTGCTACTTCCATATCCACTACTTTCTGTATAACTGTTCCTAAACTTCTCAGAGCCTTGCCTGCTAGGGTACTGCAGCTGATCTCTATTCTGACATTTATACTTACTTACTATACAACTATTCCTCAACTGTCTCTGAGCCTTCCCTGCCAAGTTACTGCAACTGGTCCCTGTCCCGCTTCTTCCATATCCACTACTTCCTGTACAACTCTTCCTCGACCTTTATCATTAATGCACGAACCATTTCAATCTTTAACTGTGCCATATAGAATAATACAGACATTTCATGAAGTTATTCCATTAAGCGTTCCTTAAGTATATATTCCATGGCTACACAGCAGCATATGTAGACGAAATTAATTGCCATGAATCCTACCATATCCAAACTTACTAAGGATCGCTAGATTAACATTCAACTGCTCACCAAATTCTCATCGTCTTTCAGGATAATCTGACTTACATGGCACTAATATTTACATAAATATATCCAAGCTTTTAGTAAAAATATATTACTCAGTATGAGGAAACATCTAGAGAAGAGTTTTGAAGGCATTTGCATCTTCCTTTACAAAAAATAATAGTGATTTAACCTTTACAATCAACTATAAAAAGTGCATGTCAGTTGTCATGCAAGATACGAGCTGGCAAAAGTGAGTCCTGTTAAAAACTTCATGTTTTCTGCTAACATCCAAAGCATAACCAACTTACTTCCGCATTTCATACTTATCCACCTAAAAATAAATAAATAAAAAATAAATTCATTGGAAAAAGGGGACCAATCTAACTCAGCTAAGGTGGAACAGCAATGAAAATTTAAGCACCAATGAATCTTTTCATATCTCTGATTTTCGGGAAGCCACATTACACTGCCAAGCAAAAAGTTAGTGAGAAAGTAATTCATTCTGTACTTAACTCATTGTAAAGGCTGTGGGTTCTTCTGAAGATTATGTTGTTGGGGGCATAGCCCTGGGAGATACAAGTTTCTGTTACCACTCCTAATGAGATGGGAGGAGAAAGATTATGTTATTGGGGGCATAGCCCTGGCAGATGTAAGTTTCTGGTTACCCCTTCTCATGAGATTGAAGGGGACATCAATATCCACACGAATATAAACTTCAAAGGAAAACAAAAGTTGGCCTTAGTGGGTATCCTCTTCAATCGAATACTGCTGTTCATTGATATCACCTGAAATTAAAAATGCTTGATATTTGTCACCTTAAATAAAATGCTAACTAAAAAATACCAAAGAAGAATATTTTTATTCCAGTTCTTCCACATACTGTGTTTACTCTCTAGGTTTCCATGTTTTGACCCAAGTTTTCATAAAGTACCCCTTTATAAAATAACACTTAAATGGGTGTATTAGTTAATAGCATGCATTATATATTTATCCTAACTTTTAACCAATGACACAGACCTAAACTACGACAGCTATGACTTCACAGAATTGAATAAGCCCTTCACAGACATGAAGTTTTGGCTAAAATATACATTAGATTATCCTTATTTCCAGCAGTGCATTATTGTAAACTATTGAAAAGCTTCACGACAATGGACGGGCCATATTGTTTCTTACGAACTGGGAGGAAGAAATAGACCTATTTCATTTACCCACGGGAATTAACAACCTACTGAGCCTGGAGTA
This sequence comes from Macrobrachium nipponense, assembly GCF_015104395.2. Taxonomy (NCBI): domain Eukaryota; kingdom Metazoa; phylum Arthropoda; class Malacostraca; order Decapoda; family Palaemonidae; genus Macrobrachium; species Macrobrachium nipponense. The sequence continues at coordinate 41,826,362 of NC_087208.1, read as the reverse complement.
AGCCCCTGAATAATAGGTTGGATTCCCAGATCTAGATAACTGAAATAGAAACGCAGTACCTTACATTAAACTATAAAAATGGAGGTCAACAGATGGGAAAGTAAGTGGACGGGAATCAGCTGTTTTTGACGTTTGGTAAAGACGATATGAAAGAGTTGCCAGTTCGTATTTATATTTTTCTGTAAATTTATGTATGTGTGTGCATGAGCGAGAACGCAGGAACTTGCAGTTTAGAAAATTATGTAATAAATTCGTATTACATCACAATTTTTTTGCTTTTTTGAATGATACGAACTATAAAAGAGGCAGATCACTACGCATTCTAAATTGCCTGTTGGCAAGTGGTTTGGGGTAATGACGTGGCGCATAAAAATGGTTCTGATTTCTGAAAGACGAGGCTTTAAAGCCCTTTGAATTATCTCTATATATCTTTCTTTATGAGGACACACACTCTAATAATAATAATAATAATAATAATAATAATAATAATAATAATAATAATAATAATAATAATTAAAAAATCCTCATAGTAGCACGAGTCTTCAAATGGAGAAACAAATCCACAGTTATGTAAATGTACATATATGTACATTTACATAACTGTGAATTTGTTTCTCCAATAATAATAATAATAATAATAATAATAATAATAATAATAATAATAATCTAATAGGACACGATCAGGAAAGAATATATGCAGAGACTCAAGGCGATACTCAAGTCAAAACTCAACGGCGGAAATATGATAAAAGCCACCTAACACATGGGCAGTGCCAGTAATCATATACAGCGCAGGAATAGTGGAATGGACGAAGGCAGAACTCCGCAGCATAGATCAGAAAACCAGGAAACATATGACAATACACAAAGCACTACACCCAAGAGCAAATACGGACAGACTATACATAACACGAAAGGAAGGAGGGAGAGGACTACTAAGTATAGAGGACTGCGTAAACATCGAGAACAGAGCACTGGGGCAATATCTGAAAACCAGTGAAGACGAGTGGCTAAAGAGTGCATGGGAAGAAGGACTGATAAAAGTAGACGAAGACCCAGAAATATACAGAGACAGGAGAAAGACAGACAGAACAGAGGACTGGCACAACAAACCAATGCACGGACAATACATGAGACAGACTAAAGAACTAGCCAGCGATGACAATTGGCAATGGCTACAGAGGGGAGAGCTAAAGAAGGAAACTGAAGGAATGATAACAGCGGCAACAAGATCAGGCCCTAAGAACCAGGTATGTTCAAAGAACGATAGGACGGAAAATGAACATCTCTCCCACATATGTAGGAAGTGCAATACGAAAAATGAAACCATAAACCACATAGCAAGTGAATGCCCGGCACTTGCACAGAACCAGTACAAAAAGAGGCATGATTCAGTAGCAAAAGCCCTCCACTGGAGCCTGTGCAAGAAACATCAGCTACCTTGCAGAAATAAATGGTACGAGCACCAACCTGAAGGAGTGATAGAAAACGATCATGCAAAGATCCTCTGGGACTATGGTATCAGAACGGATAGGGTGATACGTGCAAACAGACCAGACGTGACGTTGATTGACAAAGTCAAGAAGAAAGTATCACTCATTGATGTCGCAATACCATGGGACACCAGAGTTGAAGAGAAAGAGAGGGAAAAAATGGATAAGTATCAAGATCTGAAAATAGAAATAAGAAGGATATGGGATATGCCAGTGGAAATCGTACCCATAATCATAGGAGCACTAGGCACGATCCCAAGATCACTGAAAAGGAATCTAGAAAAACTAGAGGCTGAAGTAGCTCCAGGACTCATGCAGAAGAGTGTCATCCTAAAAACGGCACACATAGTAAGAAAAGTGATGGACTCCTAAGGAGGCAGGATGCAACCCGGAACCCCACACTATAAATACCACCCAGTCGAATTGGAGGACTGTGATAGAGCAAAAAAAAAATAATAATAATAATAATAATATACTGAAGGACCAGTGCACCAAAGGTACTGAAAAAAAAAGAGAATTAATATGCGCATAAAAATTAAAGTTTTGCTCACGAACAAGGAAGAAGTTCCCTGTTGCTTACTCCATAGAAGGACAACTTGCTTGCCGAAACTTATCAGACCTTTGCTCACTAGATCAAATTACTAAACATGCATCTTTCTAATTAATCTTTTTTTCTACTGAAAAATATGACCAACTATGATAAAATTGTAATTTTGCGAACTTACTTTTAGTTAGCAACCATAAATAAAATTTTACTCCCAATATACATCGTAGCACTGATGTTTCGGTTCAGTTCACTTACGTTGCAATATTGCTGTATTGCAACCAAATTGCATGATATTGGAATCACACTCGTGGTTATTGTTTCAAAATATCTCACACCACAGCCAGTATGAACTAAGTGATAACAGTTTTTATACCCATAAAATGTCCAATATTACAATCTTGAGGCATTGGTGAATGTTGCATTATTGCAGCATGGTACTATGGCAACTAAACTGCAATTATATAATAAAATTGCAATCAATTTCTCAATTGGCAATCCAGAGTACTCTCTTATACATAGTTTGAAGGAATAATCGCAATTTAACTAAAATCTTCTTGGTGTACTGCAAAGGTGAGCATGCATTGTAACTATCATGTGGCAACTAAATTTCAAAATATTGTACGATTATAATTATATTCGTAATTTGCCATCCAAATAGAATACTATACCTGATTTGAAGAAGAGGTCTATTTTCATCCCTCTAGAAGATCATATCTATTCATTCGTTTTTGCCGAAATTTGCATGTGTTTCAATCTTAAAAAAAGACGAAAATCCATAGGACGCCCCAGTCATAATGAAAGAAAACAGTTACTAATGTTTTTATTATGAAGTGAGATTATATTAACAACTTTTGTCTCGCATGAAGCATACAGCTTTTATCCACCTATCCCCTACTAGGTTATTTATAACAATTGTATGCAGTATTACAGTAAATCATGTCTTTACACTTTATAGTATTTACACTCATATTCACACTATAAGCAGTCTGTACAGGATCGTATTTGTGTAGTCCGTGGTAGATTCGTTGAGTCTTATTCTGGGTGGAGTCACTATGCATTCCAGGAGGTCAGTATGCATTCCAGGAAGTCATTAAGCATTCCAGGAGGTCATTAAGCATTCCAGGAAATCATTATGCATCCCATGAAATCATTATGCATTCCAGGTAAACATTATTTATTTCAAAAATTTCATTATGTATTTGAAGAAGTCATTATGCATTCCAGGAAATCATTATGTATTCCAGGAAAATGTTATGCATTCCAAAAAATCATTATGCATTCCAGGAAATCATTATGCATTCCATGAAATCATTATGCATTCCAGGGAATCATTACTCATTCCAGATAATCATTAGTCATTCCAAAATGTCATTATGCATCCCAAGAAATCATGGTGCATTCCAGGAAATCGTTATGCATTCCAAAATGTCATTATGCATTCCAAGAAATCATCATGCATTCCAGGAAATTATCATGCATTCCAAGAAATTATTATGCACGCCAGGAAATCAAAATTCATTCCAGTCACCCTTATGCATTCCAGGAAGTCGTTATGCATTCCAGGGAATCCTCCAGATCGCACTGTTTGGCATCACTCGGATATTGACGATTTGGTGGAACAAATAATATAATAATAGATAATAATATTTAAGTAAAATAGTTGATGAAGTATTTCTTACAAGTAGTGACAGCTCTTCTGGATCTGACTCATACTAACAACTAATATTTTCCTCTCAAACAAAATGACACAAATGCATTTCCTCTAACGAATAGTCAAATCATCTTTTTGTGCCCCTGAAGAGGAAAAATCAGCCATATGTAAAATCAATACTATAATTACATAGTATGACAACCAGGCTTTAGAATCACTTGGAGTGTATGGTACTCTACTCACCGTAGATTAACCAGGATACATTCGCTACAGGGACCATGGATAAAGGGTACATAGGTATAGGATACATTAGGCATACGTAGATGCAGGGATGGTTATGTCAAAGAGGTACGAGAAAGGTACATACAAAATTGTAGTTTTTTTTGTTTTTGTTTACAGATTGAATGTTTTCTTGGAAAAGAATAGATTGCTTGTTGGGGGTATAGAAAAGGGTTATATATATGTATATATATATTTAATATTTATTATATTATATATAGTAATAGATATATATTATAATTATATATCTATATATATATTCTCTATTATATTATATAAAGTAATAAATTTACACTTTAATTAACCTGGTCGTATAATAAAATATAAAATTAAAAATAATTTATCTTTTGGTCATCCAACCACTGAAAAAATTACAGTTAATGGCATTGAAATATAAACCAGAAAAAAGACTTGATGCTAGAACATAAGTTGTGATATGACACTAACTTAACCTGGTTAAATCTACCAAATAAACGGCTTTGAAATTGAGATAAATATAACTTTTATCAACATTTCCTCTCAATTAAAGGAGAAATGATCCGACGTGCATTGTGTAATGGTGTCATGCTTCCTCAGGTACTGTGAGGAATATGCTCTATTTCTTTGCCTTCTCCTTGTGATTCCTTTACTACTCTTAGTCGGAGAACTGAGATGATAAATGTTTTTGATTGAATGAGCTCCAGTCGAGTCAAATTTCTTCTGCTTTTCCTGTAACGCAAAACCAGACAAGACAAAACAATCACAGTTACAGCCACGAACTGAACTGATCGACCACTCGTTGGCACCTTCAGGCGTCCTCGGTTTCACTTCCACAGGTATTCTTTTTACAACACATTACTCCATATCAAAGTCCCATCAACGTAGAACACTTTTTTAAAAAAAATAGTATTTCACAGTCCTTCGCAATATTTCGTTTAGAAGGTCCGCTATGATTTTTTAAAATTATTTTTTCGTCTCTATCTCCCGAGTGTTTTCGTCTGCGACCCTGGTGGAAGCGACCTCCATGCCATCTAGTGTCCATTCATGTAAGCCGAGTAGAGTTTCCTCGTCTTCTCCTGAACCCAGGGTCGTTCGAGACTCTGAGATCGAGGCACGACGCCGTTCGGTCTCATGGTTCGAACTTCGTCTCTCTTCCTACGACACCACCTGCGCGAGTTATAAGGAATATTAGTGTCAGATAAAGGAAATGTTAGTTAGGTGCTCAGGAAAAATACCAACCACCTGCGGGAGTTGTAAGGAATATTAGTCTCAGTTAAAGGAAAAGCTTGATGTTAAGTGTTAGTGAAGTGCTCAGAAAAAAGTACCAGCCACCGGCAGGAGGATAAGGAACACTAGTCTCAGATAATGACGATTAGATGTTAAATGCTAGTTAGGTGCTCAGAAAAAAGTACCAACCACCTGCAAGAGGATACGGAACACTAGTCTCAGATAATGACGATTAGATGTTAGATGTTAGTTAAGTGCTCAGGAAAAAGTACCAACCACCTGCAGGAGGATAAGGAACACTAGTCTCAGATAATGACGATTAGCTGTTAGATGTTAGTTAAGTGCTCAGAAAAAAGTACCAACCACCTGCAGGAGGATTAGATGTTAGATGTTAGTTAGGTGGCCAGGAAAAAAGTACCAACCACCTGCAGGAGGATAAGGAAGTATGAGAGAGGAGGACCTCAGGCTCTTAAAACGAAGTAAAATGTCCCACACCGAAGTTGGAGACAACAGGAATACTCACTCCTTATAAGCCACTTCGCACTCAGCCTTGGTCCTCGCGTAACTGCTCTGGTCCTCTAGACGCCGCCGCTCCCCCCGGAGCTTCTTCTCGAGGCGCAGTTGTTCCCTCTTCCTCGCCAGCCACGCCTGGAAGGCCTCCTCCGCTCTGGCTCGCCGCTCCACCACTTCGGAGCCGCCGCCGCCCCTGCTGGAGCTCGTCTTCCTCTGGTGTCTGTCGGGGGAGTGAGGGAGAGAGCTGGAGAGGGGGGTGATGTAGTGGAGGCTGTTTTCGTTTCATTATTTTTTCAAGAAAATACATTTGATTTTTTGTATTGATTTCATTTCATTTATTTCTTCATTTATTTATTATTTTGTTATTTACTAATTATTTGTTTTCGTTTCATTACTACGCAAAAGATGCACTTATTTCAATATTAATTCTTACTCATTTAGTCTTTTATTTATTTATTATTTTTATAATTTATCTGTTTATTCACAGATTTATTCATTAATTTATTTAGGTATGTATTTATTGGTTTTTTATTAATGACTAAATAGATGAAAAATAAATAATTGAATAATAATTCAATACATGAATAATTAGAAGTTAAGTTAAGAATCAAGATTATTTTGTTGAAAAATTAATCAAAGAATTTATTTATTTAGTTATTTGTCTAATTATTCAATAATCATTTGATTTATTCATCTGAACAAAATACAAGCAGTTCAGTCAAAGACTTTTATATAACCATGAAAACTATATCTGTTTATTACTGGTAATTTGAGTATTAATTCATTGTCAATAACGTTTACATTTAGGGTAAGAAAAATACTATAAGTTACAGTGACAGACTCAGAGAGAGAGAGAGAGAGAGAGAGAGAGAGAGAGAAATATTAATCTCATAAACAGAAGAATACGAGAGAGAGAGAGAGAGAGAGAGAGAGAGAGAGAGAGAGAGAGAGAGAGACTCAATTAATCTCACTTTTATACAGATAAATACGCTACACACACACAGAGTGTGTGTGTGTGTGTGTGTGTGAGAGAGAGAGAGAGAGAGAGAGAGAGAGAGAGAAAATATTAATCTCACAAACAGAAGAATACGAGAGAGAGAGAGAGAGAGAGAGAGAGAGAGAGAGAGAGAGAGAGAGAGACTCACAATCAATCTCACTTCTATATAGATGAATACGCCACATACACACAGACACACACACACACACACAGAGAGAGAGAGAGAGAAGAGAGAGAGAGAGAGAGAGAGAGAGAACTAATACTTCACAGGTACTTACTTTTTGGCCAAGGCTGCCTGCTTGTTCTTCTGTTGAAGCCAAGCTTTGAACACAGCGTCACTTTGGTATTTCCTGTCTTCTGGGTCGTCCGTCATCCTACTAGAGAGAGAAAGAGAGAGAGAGAGACCGGACGTCAGTAAATTAATATTCTTCTCTATCATCGTCAGCCCTTAAAAATTTTCCCGTCGGCAGTCTTTGGTTGAATTTAATTATAAAGTCTATAAATTCCGGGAAAAATATTCTTTTGTGGTTTTAGAAATATGAAATTATTGCTAAAGAGTGCATGGGAAGAAGGACTAATAAAAGTAGACGAAGACCCAGAAATATACAGAGACAGGAGAATGACAAACAGAACAGAAGACTGGCACAACAAACCAATGCACAGACAATACATGAGACAGACTAAAGAACTAGCCAGCGATGACACGTGGCAATGGCTACGGAGGGGAGAGCTAAAGAAAGAAACTGAAGGAATGATAACAGCGGCACAAGATCAGGCCCTAAGAACCAAATATATTCAAAGAACAATAGACGGAAATAACATCTCTCCCATATGTAGGAAATGCAATACGAAAAATGAAACCATAAACCACATAGCAAGCAAATGTCCGGCACTTGCACAGAACCAGTACAAAAAGAGGCATGATTCAGTAGCAAAAGCCCTCCACTGGAGCCTGTGCAAGAAACATCACTACCTTGCAGTAATAAGTGGTACGAGCACCAACCTGAAGGAGTGATAGAAAACGATCAAGCAAAGATCCTCTGGGGGACTATGGTATCAGAACGGATAGGGTGATACGTGCAAACAGACCAGACGTGACGTTGATTGACAAAGTCAAGAAGAAAGTATCACTCATTGATGTCGCAATACCATGGAACACCAGAGTTGAAGAGAAAGAGAGGGAAAAAATGGATAAGTATCAAGATCTGAAAATAGAAATAAGAAGGATATGGGATATGCCAGTGGAAATCGTACCCATAATCATAGGAGCACTAGGCACAATCCAAAGATTCCCTGAAAAGAAATCTCGAAAAAACTAGAGCTGAAGTAGCTCCAGGACTCATGCAGAAGAGTGTGATCCTAGAAACGGCGCACATAGTAAGAAAAGTGATGGACTCCTAAGGAGGCAGGATGTAACCCGGAACCCCACACTATAAATACCACCCAGTCGAATTGGAGGACTGTGATAGAGCAAAAAAGAAATAATAGTAATAATAATATAATAATAATTTTTCTTGTACTTTAAGGAGACCCTCTCTCAAGCATGTATTACTTTTAATGAAATAATAATAATAAATAATAAAATAATAATAATAAATAATAATAATAATAATAATAATAATAATAATAATAATAATAATAATAATAATAATAATAATGTTCTAAGGGGTCCACAATAATACAAAGTGTAAAAAGTCCGTGTATAATTTTGAAGACTTTACAGAAAGCTTTCTGTAAAGTCTTCAAAATTATACACGGACTTTTTACACTTTGTATTATTGTGGACCCCTTAGAACATTATATATACTCTCGTGATAGAGAAGTTTTTCCCTAATAATAATAATAATAAATAAAATTAATAATAATAATATAATAATAATAATAATAATAATAGATAATAATAATAATAATAATAACAAGCGACAAATTTTACAGATAATTATTAAAGAATGTATCAGGCCGGTTTCCAAAGAATTCATATACTTTAATCTCCAGGGGGAACTATTTACACAAAAGAGGTTTAAACTATAAAAACATTATTCAGTTCTAGAATGTTCTTGAGCCAGAGTTTCGAAGAGGTATAAGTCTTTTACTGAGTTATGCTTCGTTTGTTGATGGAAGGCCATTACCTATGCGACAAGAAACCCATTATCTCACAAAAGTTAGTCTTAGCTGACACATTACATTTATCAAAACTTCAGGAAAACAATGCACATAATATTGAGAAAAAAATGTCTGCAAACGAAATTTAGGGGTGTTTATATGAGAAACCTGTACATGGAATGTTTTGGAAGATCCAAAGTTTAGATATTAAAACCACTAAGTACTTTACTGAGTATTACTTTGATGTGAAAATTCATGAGTTAACAATATTTACTGGTATGAGAAATTGTAAATTAATGTTGTATGTTAATTAAGCATTAAGGGATATTGTTTGATATTTCTAAAAATATCAATTGCAATTGGTT